>NC_135727.1:73562491-74162491 GCF_964656455.1 Halichoerus grypus | reverse complement strand
TTGAAAGTGAGGGGATGGAGAAACGTCTATTATGCAAAAGGTTGTGGAAAGAAATCTGGAGTAGCAATACTTATATTGGACAAAATAACTTTAAAACAAAGATGAACCATGAGAGATTATGGACTCTGAGAAACAAACTGAGGGTTCTAGAGGGGAGGGGGTTAGGGGGATGAGTTATCCTGATGATGGGTATTAAAGAGGGCACATACTGCATGGAGCACTGGGTGTTATACGCAAACAATGAATCAGGGAACACTACATCAAAAACTAATGATGTAATGTATGGTGATTAACATAACATAATAAAAAAATAAAGGGCACAAAGTTTCAGTTATGTAAGATAAATAAGTTCTGGAGATCTATTATACAGATAGTACCATAGAAAATAATACTATATTGTATACTTAAAATTTGCTAAGAGGATAGATTTTATGTTAAGTGCTCTTATATAAAAAAAGTAAAAATAGTAATGATAAAGGGAGTGGGAAAAAACTTGGGGAGGTGATGGATATGTCTATGGCATTATGGGGGTAATGGTTTCAGAGGTATGTGTTTATCCCCAAACTTACTGAGTTGTATATATTAAATATGTACAGCTTGTTTACATGTCAATCATGCCTCAATAAAGTGGTTTTAAAAATAAAATTTACCATTGTAGCACCTAGTAAATTCACCATAAATTAGCAAATAACCATATTCGTATTACCTACCATTTATTGACTATGGGCCAGGCAATACCACCCAACTTTGGAGGCTTCATTCTACCCTTCCTCTAGTTGTGCTCTTCCCCACAGAGTGAAGATTCTACAAGGGCAAGGGTGCATGTCCACCAAGAGCCTACACCTCCATTTTCAGACCACATTTTAGGGGTCCTTGCATGCACATGCAAGTACCCTCTTAATATAGAGCAGAGACAATAATGGGAAGACACAGGGATGTACTGAAGTTTGGGGTATAGCTCTTCCACATGCCAGCACATTTTGGCATGGAACTCTCACAAGTCTGAGAATTCTACATTGTTAGAAAGATATACTTGTCAAAGTAGGAGACTAACATTTATTTAACAGTCAACTTGATTAATAAATTGTAAATATTTAGGCATATAATATATGGGCCTCCATTTGTACTCTTGCCCCAGGCTTTAAAAATGTTTAAAGGCACAGCACCTGTGATATCAGAGCCTGTGCATATATGTCCTTTTATTTAGGCCTCATAAACAACTATACTGTGTGGCTAAGAGTTAGTAACCATTTTACATTTTATAAGGGAAGAAATTATGAAGGACAAGGGTTATCCACACTGTCAAATACTGCAAAGAACATGAAGAGAAAAAGGATCAAAATATGACCCTGAACTTGGGAAAAAGACTTTAAATACAACCTTCAAGAATTATGATTCATTAGATTAGTGGAGCTCGCACCTAGGTTCTATAACAGGAAGAGCACAGGTAGTGGGAAATAGACACATCAAGTTGGGGATTACTTTGGAAATTTGACAATAAAAGGAGAAAGTATGTTGGTTCAGCATGGAGGAGACTGAATCATAGGTGAAGTCAAAGGACCAAGAGTCAGTCTGGGGAGGGGGGGGCGGGTAGGGAAAGGATGGAGGAAAGAGAAATAAATGCTAGAAGTTATATCTTAAAAGAGTGAGAGTGTATGAAAAAAACACTAAGTGCCTCATCTGTTCCAGACAATGGGGCCTCTGGAGAGCAGTGGGAAATATAAATTTGAGTAGGAAAATGCCAAGTAAATACACAATTACAGTACAGGCTAATGAGTGTTTTAATGGGGTAAGCAAGAAACAGAGGAGAGTGAACTGGCTTAAGCAATATTACAGCTCATAACTTGGCTACTTCAGCAAGACAAGGCTAGTTAGTAGAAAAATAATATATCTCACATTAATGCCCTGAGAGAGGGAGGCACAGGGAATTCTGGAAGCTGTAGGGACTTGCAGACCCTGGTACACAAATTTCTCCTCATTCACATGTGTTTCCGTGTCCTAGCCCAGTTAAGTTAAGTGGGTCTTCTCCCAGCTAAACCCTGTATTCTTAGAAAAAAAAGCTAAACACAGGTTCTTGCAAATATTTTCTGAGTTGGCCCCTGGAATGATGGTTACTAGCCTGTGATCTCAGTGCCCCATGGATCCTAAAGATTTGCAACAGTGCAGCTACCTCTTGGGGAGCTGAGTGGTAATTCCAATAGCAGCTGAAGTGATCAGTGATCGGAGTTACAAATCAGGATTAGAGCTTGAGTCTAGGTTTCCCTACCTATAATATTAGGGGGCAAGGTCCTCACCTTACCTAGTGCAGAGATCTTTATGGCTGTTGAAGTAATGGAAGGACTTTTAAACAATGTTAAGTTAGAGTACATCACTCATCTGTTCAAATTCTCCAGTGGAGATATTATCTTCTTCACAGGGTTGTTCATAGATTTAGTAAAAAGTAGGTATCAAAATAAGAGTTCTGTCATATTGCTACCTAACCAATTTGTCCTGTTATGTCTACCACAAACTATATCCTGAGTCTGAATGCTTCTTTCTATCTCCTCTGCCACTTCTCCTATCTACTACCACAGTATCCTAACCGGTCCCTCTGCTTCCACTTTTTCTCACTCCCAGCATGCAATTTCCATTGCAATTCTTTATATCGTATTTTAAGCATTTTAAATATTATTCTAAGAAGGGTCATTGGGCTTCAGCAGACTGCTAAAAGTGTCAATGGCACAAAATAACTAAGGAAAATATTTACCAGCTTAATGCTCAAACCATGGTAAAGAGAACAAAAAAAAAAAATGCTGAAAGGGAATGATAAAAAATAAAACAGAATAGGCTACTTGCATTTCATTCATCTTCCAAACTTTCTCCCTTCTCCACCAGTATGTAATTGTGCTCATGATGTCCACAGATGTCTTCACCCAGACAAGGTTGTATACACTAGATGTCTATGAAAGAAAAGGGGAAAAGAAAAAATATATATATTGAACACCTACTATGTGCCCAGCACCCTCACAGATACTTTGTCAATTCTCTCAACATCTCGGAGAGGAAGTGTGATTTTCTCCATTTTACAGTTGAAGAAACGGAGGTTGAGAAATGTTATAGATTCTTCACAATATCACACAGTAACTAAGTGACTAGGCTGAGATTAGAAGTTGGTATCCTTCAAATCCAAAACTTTTTTCATGTATTTGAGCTGTACTGCATCCATAAAAATCATTACTTATTTTAAAAGTATGTTAAAATTCATTCTCTCACTGAAAATTTTCAGTATCTCTAAAAGGTCAACATTGTTGTCTCTATTTTACACATGCAGAAACTGGGAGATGACTTGCCATGTGCTTGGTGGAGCAAGGGCTTTAATCACGATTTAAGTCAGCTTCACCAGTCACCACCATCACATATGCATTGTAGCCAGCAGAAGAGGGTACCACCTAGAAATCACTTATGTCATTTCTGTTCATATCCATATGCCAGATGTCACATAGCCACACTTACATCCAAGAGAGGCTAGAAAATCTAGAATTTATCTGAATGACTATGTACCCACTAAAATTTCTGCTACTTGGGCTCCTTGCTCAGTGGAGAGCCTGCTTCTCCTTCTGCCTGCCGCTCCCACTGCTTGTGTGCTCGCTCTCTCTCTCTCTCTCTCTCACTCGCTGACAAATAAATAAAGAAAATCTTTAAGAAAAATTTTTAATTAAAAAATAAATAAATTTTCTACTACTATATAATCAGAGAAGATATTAGGGGACAGTTAACATTCTCTGCCATAAGTGGATAACACCACTATATTTTATAGATGCGGAAACAGAAGCTCAGGACAAAGCAACTTGCTCAAGGTCTCTTAGCTAGTAAATGGCAAAGCTTGGATTCCAACTCTAGTCTAACTGGCTCTGAAGTTTCTGTATTTCACCACAACTCCATACAAACTGAAGATTACAATTCAGAAGGAATGGCTGAACCACCAGGTAACAGTTGTAGGAAAGGCTTATACTAACTAGGCTGAAATGTCAGTCTGGGCCTGGGCTTGAGCCTGAATCTGGATTCCCTTTATTTGAGAAGGGTTAATTATAAGCCTGGAGAAGAAAAGACTGAAGTGGACTAGGTCTGTGTCTTCATACCTCTGAAAGGCTTTCACAGAGCAGAGCAGCAAACAAGTCCTATGTGGCCCTAGGAAATAGAGTTGAGACCAGGGGGTAGAAGCCATAGGGACAGAAATTTCAGCTCAACTCAAGAAAGAAGCTCTGAAGAGTCAGTTCTTCTGATAGAGTAGAAGTGGCCTTAAGAAGAAGTGATAAGGGAACCAATGCTATTTGATTGCCTGGAGGTAGTTCAGTAGAAGGGATTCAAGCCTCGGGTAGGGGTAGGTTCTTTCCAACCTTGGCACCCTGTGAGTGACAAGCGCCCCATTTCTCTGCATATGTACTATTTGGGACACTCACTTCATTCTCTTGGCCCAGGTACATCTAAACTTTTATAGTCAAACCTAAACAGAACAATGTTGAGGCCAGGCTTGGGTAGATATGAGAGTGGAGTTTGTCCGTGAGTATTGAGTGTATATGTGTACATTTAAAAGTTTCATAGAAAAAACTTTTAAAATGTCTGTTTTTTAAACAATTACTGCAAAAAGGCCCTGTGAAGCCCTTTTTCTGGAACCTAAATTGATTATATCTTGGTTCGCCTCTCTCCCTCTCTTTTTATCCCCTTTGCTCGTTTGTTTTGTTTCTTAAATTCCACATATGAGTGAAATCATATGGTAGTTGTCTTTTTTCACTTCACAAAAGACTGACTTTTTTCACTTAGCATAATACTCTCTAGCTCTATCCATGTCATTGTAAATGACAAAATTTCATTCTTTTGATGGCTGAGTAATATTCCATTATATTGCATATATTATATATATATAATACACACACCACATCTTCTTTATCCATTCATCAGCCGATGGACGCTTGGAACTCATATGTGAATCTAAGAATCAGAGGCACTGTATACAGGTTATTTCATTTAATTTATGCAATAATTCAGCATGGGAATTTTAATTTCTGAGGTTAAGGTTTTCTCATCTATAAAATAAAGACAATAATCCCCAACTTGCAAGGCTGACATGAAGATCAGGTAAGATAATGGAAGTGAAGGGCCTAAAACAGTTCTGGGCACAAAGTAGTCTCTCAAGAAATGCTAACTCTTATGCTAGTTATTCACCCTTTACCCATCCAGATTCACTCTCTACTTTTCTTCATACTCCTCTGTTGTCTATAAAACTGACCCATATGATCTAGGTCAACTGAGCTCCCTTGGCTTTTGGCTTCTTTTAGGGTTCATTAATGGAAGAAAATAGTAGAAGGGTGGGAGAAGAGAGAGAGCAAGATCTTTATTCCTTCAGCACCCTCCTTGCCAGGCTGCATCTTGACAGTAACTACATTCCTCTAAGAAGGCCACAGCTCTGGTAGGATTGTCCTTTTCTGTTGCTTCTCTCTGTCTCTCTCTGTCTCTGGTTGTCTCTCTCTCGCTCGCTCTCGCTCTCTCTCTCTCTTGCTCTCTCTCTGTATGTCTAACTTTTTGTTATGGTAACTGCTCTACCCCTTCCCTTAGGAGTGGTAAATCAACCAGCTGTTCTAGCACCAGAGTACTTCACCATTCCTTGTTGTTTCTCTTCACCCTACCCACAACTTTGGAAATAGATCTTCCACTAAACTCTCCTCAATTATCCAGTTTGAGTGAGCCATCTGTGTCCTGCATCCAAATAAGGAAAACTGAGGCTCAGAAAGGTGAAGTAATTGGCTCAAACCCACCCAGTACAAAGTGCTACCCTTGTCGCACAAAAAGCCTCACCTTAGGAAATCAAAAGCCAGCATTTCTTGCAGAACTGGTGGCTTTAGGTCTTGTAACTGCTATGCCTCTTTATTTAGCTCACAACAAAACTGGCTGTTGACACAAAGGGAGGCATTTGTCTGGGAATTCCAAAGGACTTGTAAAGGTACCATTTGCCTTTGTTGAAGCTGTCATCTATAAGGAGGTTTAATGAAGTGGAAAATAGAACTTAAAATTGCTTTAAGATTCAACCTAGGGAATACGAGAATGAGAGGGACTTGGTAACAGGCTTCCAACATAATAGGATTATTATGATGAAGACACCAAGTTTATCTTTCCGTTGATCTTTGGTGAAAAGTGAAGTTTATACACCTTAATATAAAGCAAATCATTTCAATTTTGCTATAAACAGAACTTTGTTCCTCAGTGCCAGTTATTAATAATAATGTTACAATTATAATAACTTTCATTTACTGTTTAATAAGTGCCTGATAATGTGGCAAGTGCTTTGTTTACATTCTTTTATTTAACCCTCACAGAGACTTTTCAAGAAAATCATCATGATCCCCATTTGAAGAGAGAGGATGCTACGTCTCAGAAAGATTAATTAACTTGCTTGAGGCCAGATCTTTGGTTAAGCAACATGAGATTGAGAACCAGTACTACCTAATATCAAAGCCCATTTTCAAAGTCATTCCATTAGTGTCAAGCAACAGAAAAAATCATGGATAAAAGATTGTGTAGCTGATTTAAGCCCTGGTGACAATGAAGCCACAGTGGTGAGCTTCTCACTCATCAGGACCTTTTATCCAGCAGTTCCCCCACCTGCACCCCAGGACTGACAATTTCTACCAGTAAATCCAGGCTGTGGAGGTGCTGGCCATAGATGGACTGAGTAAGACTGTAGGGTTAAGTCACTATAATCAGTCCCCTTGTTGGAAATCCCATGTGTGCCATACTGGTAACAGTAAAAGGGTTCTAGAGTGCACCAACAAGAAAACCTTTCCTTGGGCCTCCAAGTCAGACTCCCTCTCTCCCATACCCAAGCCACTCTGTCATCCATTTTTTTTTAAAGATTTTTATTTATTTATTTGACAGAGAGAGCACAAGCAAAGGGAGTAGCAGAAGCAGGCTCCCCACTGAGCAGGGAGCCCAATACGGGGCTCGATCCCAGGACCCTGAGATCATGACCTGAGCCAAAGACAGATGCTTAACCATCTGAGCCACCCAGGTACCCCTCTGTCATCCATTTAAATATCACAGTGTTAAGGAGGCTCCAACTGGAGAGGACCTGAAACTTTGAGTTGCAAACCCTGGATTGGTATCCTTGTTTGGCCACTTACTTGGGTATCTGTTCCTTCTTTAAGCTTCAGTGAGGAAATTCGACTCAAGAAACTGTGATACATTTTACTGCTCTGACATTCTTCGATTCTCTAATATTGCCATCTGACCATGCTGGTTACTAAACTAGAATTGTTTGCCATAGAGACAGCAGTAAGCCCCACTTACAGCTATACTTTATACCTATGCCTATACCTATATATATACCTAGCCTATATCTATCAGAATATCTATTGAATCCTGGTTCTGCAATTTATAAGCTATGTGACTAACATGTGTTATATTATTGCTTTGTGCTTCCATCTACTAGGACTTATCAGGGAGAACTAAGTCCATGCACAGTAAACCAGTGGTAGCACTCAGCTCCTTACCACACAATCTGCCTGGGAAACCACATGGCATACCCTCCATGTGTAGCAATGCAAAGCATAATAGCATGTTATGTTTATTTTACTCTCACTTCAAAAATTCCTGCTGTTCATGTCAGTATCAACAAAAAAAGAAAAGAAATTAACTATTTAACCAGATACTATGTCAGGTACTATCACCTACACTACACTACAACTACACTTTAATCCCTACAACAATACTGTGAGACCACTACAGATAAGGATAACCATTTTATAGATGGTGAAACTTAGGCACAGATCCCTGGTCAAGGATTCACAGTTAGATCTGGGGATGACAGAACTGACAGAACTGGGAACTGGACTCAAGACCATCTGATTTCCAAACTCAAGCTCATTTCTCAATAAGATGCTATTAGGTATTTTGTTTGTGTTTGTTATGTTAAGGATTTAAAGTAAAATTTAATGGACATCCTTTGCATTTACTACAAATACAAATGTAGTAAAATGTATATAGTATGTCCCTGGAAATTATCTTAATCTCTAAATACATTTTTTTTTATTTTATTCAGTTTTTAATTTTAATTCTAATATATTAACATACAGTGTTATATTGCTTTCAGATGTACAATATACTGATTCAACATTTCTATACATTGCTCAGTGCTCATCACGATAAGGAAACTCTTTAATCCCCATCACCTATTTCACCCATCCCCCCCACCCACCTCCTCCCTAGTAACCATAAGTTTGTTCTTTATAGTTAAGAGTCTTTTTTTGTTTGTTCTTTTTTTCCTTCATTCATTTGTTTTGTTTCTTAAATTCCACATATGAGTGAAATCATATGGTATTTGTGTTTCTCTGACTGACTCTTTTCACTTAGTATTATGCTCTCTAGCTCTATCTATGTTGTTGCAAATGGAAAGATTTTTTTTTAATGGCTAAATAATATTCCATTTTGGATATATATATATCCTACATCTTTTCATGTCTGTTGATCATCTGGATGTCTTCTTTGGAGAAATGTCTGTCTGTGTCTTCTTCCCATTTTTACTGGATTATTCATTTTTTAAGTGTTGTATCCATTGTTTATATATTATGGATACTAACCCTTTATCAGATCTGTCATTTGCAAATATCTTTTCCCATTCTATAGGTTGCCTTTTAGTTTTGTTGATTATTTCCTTCACTGTGCAGAAGCTTTTTATTTTTATGTAGTCCCAGTAGTTTATTTTTGGTTTTGGTACCTTTGCCTCAGGAGATATATTTAGAAAAATGATCTAATATTATGTCCTTCCTTCAGCTGGTTTTGGGTTTTGTTTGTTCTTTTTCAAGCTCATTCAGGTATAAGTTTTAATCTCTAAATTCTTAATGTTCCTCTTGAAATATTAGATGATGAGTACTTGTATCCATTGTTTTCTGTACGAGCATGACAAACAATATAGAGGTAGAAGACCTGGAATGCAGTACTGGTTCTGTCACACTAAGCCTGAATTTCCTCACTTCTGAGATGGAATTAATACCTGCTTTTCTTATCTCATAAGAGTCAAATTTGAATGGTCCTCTGCACTATCTCTTATATTCCACATATGAGTGAAACCATATGACAATTGTCTTTCTCTGATTGACTTATTTCACTTAACATAATACCCTCCAGTTCCATCCATGTCAGTGCAAATGGTAGGTATTGATCCTTTCTGATGGCTGAGTAATATTCCATTGTATATATGGACCGCATCATTTTATCCATTCATCTATTGAAGGGCATCTTTGGCTCCTTCCACAGTTTGGCTAACTGTGAACATTGCTGCTATGAACATTGGGGTGATGTGGCCCTTCTTTTCACTACATCTGTATCTTTGGGGTAAATACTCGGTGGTGCAATTGCTGGGTTGTATGGTAGTATGGAGGTTCCTCAAGAAGTTAAAAATAGAGCTACCCTCCATACTGCTTTTTTTTTTCTAGTGGTTGTACTAATTTACATTCCCAGTGTACAAGGTTCCTTTTTCTCCACATCCTCACCAACACTTGTTAGTTCTTGTTATCTTGATTTATCTAACAGGTGTGAAGTACTATCTAATTGTGGTTTCAACTTGCATTCCCAGATGGTAGTGTTGTTGAATAACTTTTAATGTACCTATTGGCCATTTGTATGACTTCCTTGGAAAACTGTCTGTCAAAATTCTAGTTGAATATGAGCTAAAATATCAGAGAAGTCAATAGGCACACATGAAAAAATATCTTTTTTGCAAAAATAGTTTCAAAAATCTCAAAATAAATGGACTATAGAGTTAAACAATAAAAAATCAAATGGTGAGAGGGAATATAATTTTCAGTTATTTCATTATATAATAAAACACCTAATTTTCAACAAAAAATTACAAAACATATAAAGAAATAAGGAAAACATGGCACATTCAGAGGAACAAAATAAATTGACAGAAACCATTTGCAAGAGAGCCTAGACAATGGATTTACTAAACAAAAACTTTAAAACAATTATCTTAAATATACTCAAGGAACTAAGGGAAAACATAGGTTAAAAAACTAAAGGAAATCAACACCAAAACAAAAATAATCTAATTAAAAATGGGCAGCGGATCTGATAGATATTTTTTTCCAAAGAAAACATACAGATGGCCAACACTTAAACACTTACATGAAAAAAAAAAAAAAAAAAAAAAAAAAAATATATATATATATATATATATATATATAAATGGAATATTATTCAGCCATAAAAAAAGGATATCTTGCTGTTTGCAACAACATGGATCAAACAAGAGGGTATTATGCTAAGTGAAATGTCAGACAGAGAAAGACAAATACCATATGATTTCACTTATATGTGAAAGCTATAAAACAAACAAATGTAATATTGAAACATATCTATAAAAGCAGAGAACAAACTCTTGTTTATCAGAAGGGAAAGAGGTGGTAGGGAGGGGACAAAATAGGTGAAGGGGAGTGTGAGATACAGGCTTCCAGTTATGGAATAAATAAGTCAGAGAAATAAAGGGTACAAGATAGGGAATATAGAAAATGGTATTTTTAATAGCATTGCATGGTGACAGATGGTGGCTACACTTATTGTGAGCATAGAATTATGTATAGAATTGTTGAATCGCTATGTTGTATACCTAAAACTAATGTAACATTATGTGTCAACTATACTCAAACTAAAAAATACTAAAGTAAATCCATAAAACATTCTATGAACAAAATAAGAGTATTGACAAATAGAGATTATAAGAAGGAACATAACAGAAATTCTGGGGCTGAAAATTATAACTAAAATGAAATATTCATTAGAGGAGTTCAACAGCAGATATGAGCAGGCAAAAAAAAAAAAAAAGGAAAAAGAATCAGTGAACTTGAAAAAAAACAATTGAATTGATCAAATCAGAAGATCAGAGAATAAAAGATCAAAGAAAAGGGAAAGGAGTATAAGAGATTTGTAGGACATCATCAAATAGACCAAAATACACATTATGGTGGCAGTCACAGAAAGAGAGAGAAGAGGGCAGACAGATTATTTGGAGAAATAATGGCTGAAAATTTCCCAAATTTGAGCAAAAACATAAATGTACAAGTTCAAGATGCTCAATGAACTCCAAGTAGAATAAATCAAAGGCAACCACAGAACGATATAAGTAAACTGTTGATAAGTAAAATCAGAGACAATCTTGAAAATACCAAGAAATAAGTGACTCCTCAGATACAAGTGATGTTATATATATACCATATAAGCACTACAAAATATATGAAACAAACACTAACAATCTGCAAAGAAATATAAATATAAATAAAAAATAAATAATAGTTCTACAATAATAGTGGGACACTTCAATACATCACTTTTAATAGTGGATTAAAAAAATCAGACAAAAGATTAATAAGGAAATAGAAGACTTGGACAACACTATAAACCAAACAAACCTAAAAAACATACAGAACACTCCACCAATAACAGTAGAATACACATTTTTCTAGATCATACATAGAATATTCTTCAGGATAGACAATATGTTAGGTCACAAAGCAAGTCTAAAAGATGAAAATTATGCAAAGTATCTTCTCTGATCATAAGGAATTGAAGCTAAAAATAGATGACAGAAGGAAAACTAGAAAATTATTTGGAAATTAAATTGTACACTCTGAAACAAATGATGAGATAAAGAATAAAAGGGAAATTAAAAAATACCTTGAGACAAATCAAAATGAAACCACAACATGCCAAAACTTATGGGGTGCAGCAAAAACAGTGCTAAGGATAAATTTATAGTTGCAAACATATACATTAAAAATGTAAAATGATCTCAAATCAATACCAAACTTTGCACATTAAGGAACTAGATAAAGAACAGCAACTAAACCCAAAGCTATCAGAAAGAAGGAAATAATAAAAATTAGAGTGGAAGGGAGCCTGGGTGGCTCAGTCGGTGTCCAACTCCTGGTTTTGGCTCAGGTCATGGTCTTGCAGTCTTAGAGTCGGCATTGGGTTCAATGCTCAGTGTGGAGTCTGCTTCAGATTCTTCCTCCCTCCCCTACTGCCCTTCCTCACTTGTGCCCTCTCTCTCTCTCTCTCAAATAAATAAATAATTTTTTTAAAAAACTAAAAAATAAAATTAGAGTGAAGAAAAATAAAACTGAGAATAGAAAGCAATACAGAAAATCAATGAAACCAAATGTGTTTTATTTTAAAATATCAACAAAATTAAAATTTAGCTAGATTGACAAAGAAAGAAAGAAATCTCAAATTACTCAAATTAGAAATAAAACTGGGGACATTACTACTGATATTACAGAAATAAAAGGGGTTATGATAGAATACTATGAACAATTGAACACCAACAAATTGGATGACCTGTGGAAATGAACAAATTCTTAGAAACACACAATCTACCAACACTGAATTATGAAGAAATAGACAATCAGAATTGACCTATGACTAGTAAGGAGGTTGAATCAGTAATCAGAAACTTCTCAACAACAACAAATACCCAAGACCAAATGGCTTCACTGGTGGATTCTATCAAGTATTAATGAATCGACACCAGTTTTCCTCAAATTCTCACAAAAAATTGAAGAAAACACTCCAAAACTCATTTTATGAGGCCAGCATTACCCTGATATCAAAGCCAAACAAAGATACTACAAGGAAAACAAAACAAAACAAAACAAAACTCAATGTGTCTTATTAATAGTGATGCAAAAGTCCTCAACAAAATACTAGCAAAACAAATTTAGCATTATATGAAAAAAATTCTATGCCATGACCAACTGGGATTCATTCCTGGACTGTAAGAATGTTTCAACATGCATATGTCAAATGATGTAATACAGCCACATTAATAGAATAAAGGGGGAAATATAATCATTTCAATTTATGCAGAAAATGCATTTGATAAAATTAAACACGCTTTCAAGTTAAAACCCCCTAAAAAACTAGGAATAGAAGAAAACTTCCTCAGCATGATGAAGGCCATATATAAAAAGCCCACAGCTAACATTATAACTCAGTGGTGAAAGACTGAAAGTTTTTCCTCTAAGATCAGTGACAAAGCAAAGATGCCCTCTTTAGCCACTTGTTTTCAGCATATTACTGTAAATTCTATCCGGAACAATTAGGCAAGAAAAAGTAAAAGGCATCCAAATTGTTCATAGATGACTTGATGTTATATATAAAAACCCTAAATATCACACACACACACACACACACACACACACACACACACACACACAGTTAGAGGTAATACATGAATTTATCAAGTAGGGGAAAAAATCAACACACAAAAGTCAGTTGCATTTCTATTTACTAAAAATGAACAATCTTAAAAGGAAATTAAGAAAAAAATCCACTTAGAATAGCATAAAAATAATAGAAGACTTAGAAATAAATTTCATCAAGGAAGCAAAGACTTGTGCACTAAAAACTACCAAATATTTTTGAAAGACATTAAAGAAGACATAAATAAATGGAAATACACCTTGTATTAATAAATTAGAATACTTAATGTTTTTAAGATGACCAACTACTCAAAGTGATCTATAGATATAATGCAATCACAATCAAAATCACAGTTGCATTTTTGCAGAAATAGAAAATTCATCCTAAAATTCATATTGGAATCTCAAGAGATTGCAAAAATACCAAACACCTTTGAAAAAGAAGAAAGTTAGAGAACTCACATTTCCTGATTTCAAACCTTACAACAAAGCTAGAGTAATCAAACAGTGTGGTTATGGCGTAAGACTAGACATATGGAACAATAGAACAGAAGAGAGAGCTCAAATATAACCCCTTTTATATATGATCAGTTGATTTTCAGCAAGGGAACCAAGACCGTTCAATGGGGGAAAGGAGAGTATTTTCCATAAATGGTGTTTGGGAGGTGGATATATACATGAAAAATAAAGAATTTGGACCCTTAACTTTTCTAATGTATAAAAATAAACTCAAAATGGGGTGCCTGGGTGGCTCAGTCGTTAAGCGTCTGCCTTCGGCTCAGGTCATGATCCCGGGGTCCTGGGATCGAGTCCCACATCGGGCTCCCTGCTCAGCAGGAGGCCCGCTTCTCCCTCTCCCACTCCCCCTGCTTGTGTTCCTGCTCTCGCTGTCTCTGTCAAATAAATAAATAAAATCTTTAAAAAAAAAAAATTAACTCAAAATGGATGAAATATCTAAACATAAGAACAAAAAACTCTAAAATTCTGAGTGGAAAATGTAGGGTAAAAGCTTTATGACATTGGATTTGGCAAAGGATCTCTTGGATATGACACTAAACACAAAAGCAACAAAAGAAAAAAATATAAAAATTGGACTTCATCAAATTTTAAAAAAATTGTTACATCAAATGAAACTATCAACACAGTGAAGAGGCAACCTGCAGACTGGGAGAAAATATTTGCAAATCATGTATCTCATAAGGGATTAATATCCAGAAAACATAAAGGACTCCAAAAATCAAAAACAACAACAAAAACCCAAACAACTTAATTCATACATAGGCAACAAATTGAAATTGACAATTCTCCTAAGAAGATATACAAGTGGCTAATAAGCACATAAAAAGTACTCAACTTCACTAGTTATTAGGGAAATGCAATTCAAAACCACAATCAGATACCACTTTATATACATAACCGTGGGTATTATAAAATAAATTTTAAAAAACAGTAAGTAAGAAGTATTGGTAACATTTGGAGAAATTGAAACACTTGTGCCTTGCTGATAAGAATGTAAAATGGGGTAAACACTGTGGAAACAGTACGAAAGCTCCTCAAAAAGTCAAACATAAAATTACTATATAGATTCTACAGTTCTATTTTAGGTATGTACCCCAAAGGATTAAAAGGATGTCTTCATAAACTTGAACAGCAATGTTCTTAGCAGCAATTTTCACAATAGTCAAAAAGTAGAAACAACTCAAATTTCCATCAACAAATTAATCAGTAAACAAAATGTGGTATATACATACAATGGAATATTATTCAACCTTAGAAAAGAAAGTAATTCTGAAACATATTCAACATGGATGAACCTTGAAAACATTATCCGTAGTGAAATAAGCCAGACACAAATGGACAAATATTTTACAGTTCCCCTCATATGGGTATGTAGAATATGAAAATTCATAGACACTGAAAATAGAATGGAGATTACCAGAGCTGGGTGAGAGAAAATGAGAAGTTCTTATGTAATGGGTACAGAGTTTACGCTTAGGATAATGAATTTCTGGAAATGGGTAGTAGTAATTGTTGCACATTTTTGTAAATATACTTAATGCTCCTAAATTATGAATGGTAAATCTTATGTATATTATACCACAATATAAAATAAGGAAATGTGCCTTAAGATTCTACAAATTGAATGATTCTCAGTCTTCTCTACATTATTTCAATATCCCTAAGAATTATACTTAAATAAGACCAAGGTTCAGACCACATTTTATCCCAAGAGGCCTTTGAAGCAGCTGGAGCATACGCAGAAAGACCTTGGGAGACTCTCAGGTTCATTCACAGAGACAGCTACAAAAACAGTGGTCCAACCAGAAGAAAAGTGTATTTGGCTGGCTGAGTTTGGTCTCAATGTGCCTGGTTTCCCTCTTGGAGTATTTTGTAACCATGGGATTCCCAAATTACATTTTCCTTTTCTTCCCATGTAATGGAAATTGCCATCTACATATCTTTTCCCCTCCCATAACATCAGTAATGACTGAAGTGAAGAGAACTCAACTATAATTCCTCTCTCGACAGGTCTTGTTCTGAAAAGCACTCCTGGGGGCTGCACTAAGACCAAAAATCCAGTGTTACAGGGGAAAATGCATGCATCACCGAGAATAAAACAACCCTGAGATTAAAGTCAGGTTCTGCTTACTAATTGATCAAGTGACCTTAGACCAGAAAATTTCCATTTTGAGCTTCAGTTTCTTCATCTATAAATTGGGCATCATAAGAATAATGACTACCCTATAGTTTCTGTAAAGACTAAATGGGATAATGATTGTAAGGTGTCTCTCACATTGTAAGCACTCAAAAAGTAACATTTTCAAGTAGTATAAATTATAATGTAAAGTGACTGGAAAATTGTGGAACCATAGCTGTTGTTCAATCCAACTAAGTTTCCCTGTACTCTTTTCCTATTATCACTACAGATAATCAGGGTTCCACTAGGACTCCCAAAAGATAAGCTCCATTGCTCTACCAAGTCCCTGTTTAAGGTGAACAATCTTAGGGCCAATGCTGAAGACAAAAGGAAAAGCAGGATATTATGACCAGGCCCAATAAGTCACATTTGTCTGATAAGCAGTGATGACTGATGAATCAAAGTTAGTACAATGTGTAACCAACATGTAGACCATCTTCAACTCTCCTTTGAGCCCTAATGTGGTCTTTCAATGTACTTTATTTCTTCCCCTCTCCACTTATTTTCTCTGCACTTTTATAAAGAATACATCCTTTGTAACCTCTTGCTAAGGAGATCTGGGATGCAAAACCTCTGCTAACAATGGGTACAAAGAAACAGTGTACATGGGGCACCTGGGTGGCTCAATCAGTTAAGTGTCTGCCTTCAGCTCAGGTCATGATCCTGAGATCAAACCCCACATTGGGCTCCCTGCTAGTGGGGAGCCTGCTTCTCCCTCTCCCTCTGCCTGCTGCTCCCCCTGCTTGTGCTCTCTCTCTTTCTCCCAAATAAACAAATAAAATCTTTTAAAAAAATTAAAAAGAAACAATGTACAAAAACAGTGTTCATACGGGAACCAAATATCAAACCATTATCTGCCACTAAATCAGAAAATGAAAATAATTTTTAGCCAAATACTATTTCATAATCAAACAATAGTAAGGAGAAATGTGGCAATGAGTCTTGACCAGACCAAACCGAGAATCATTCTTTACAGAAGGCAATTGCTACATTACCAGGAGTCCTGGGTTCAGAGCCTGAAGACATATGTTATCATTCTGACTCTGATATTAGCATCATTCATAGTGCCACCAGCAAGGTGACTATGTATAATTCCTTCCCCTCTTTTTACCTTAGTTATCTCATTTTAATAGCTACCAAAGATTATAGTCATTTGTTTCAAATGGCCTTGTTAGTTCTGAAAGTGTGATTCCATATTTTCAATTTTCCTTCAATCAACTTGTCATGGTGGATAATATAGAATAGCAGAACTAAAGTGAGGGGATTCTTGGAGACCATCTACTATAACAACAACATCTCATAGATCAAATATGAGGCTGAAGAGAGGAAGAGACAGGGCCATGGTCACATAGCCAGTCAATGGCGATTCCTGGAAAGAACCTGTTTATTGACCCAATGTCCAGTGGTTGCTCATTAGGCTATGCTATCTCTTTTACTTGAACAGACATTTTTATGTCTTCATTTGACTAGCAGTTCCCCAGGCTCAGATCTTGTGTTGTTTTCCAGGTTTTAGTGTGTGTCTCTTCCATATATTCAACATTTAATATGAATTTCTTTTTCAGCAATGACTTCCTGTTTGATATGAAGCTGACAACTATGAAGAGCCCCATAACCATTTTCCAATAATGATGCAACCCTCACTTCAGAACAACTTTCATTGTCATGTCCTTTACTGGATGACTGACATAAGAGGCCTGTTATTGTGGATTGGTATTATGCTATCAACAGGGCAAGATCGTAAAAACTCCTCTGGTCAGAGTCATTCCCAAGTATTTGTTATACACCTATCACGTGAGAAGTATTCTTACATGTGCTCTCTTCATTGGCGCCCCATAGCCCAAATCCTACAAATTAAAGCTTACAGAAGTAATAATGGCAGGATGGTATAAAAATATATTTCTCCAAAAAGTACTTGTAAGTGCCTATTTTGAATAAAACACTCTATGAAGAAGTACAAGCTAACACAGAGAAAAATAACACAGTTCTTGATCTCAGAGGAGCTCAGGGTCTAGTTATCTCTCTCTCTTTCTCTTTCTATCCCCACTACCACTCTCTGGCTTTTACATGTGCAACTTCCTTTCCCCACGTGGCCCTCTACTTGTCACCTTGCTAACACATTTCCTCCAGAAAGTCTCCCTTAATCCTAAACTCTGAATTTCTCATCTGTTCTTTTCCAGGAGCCTCTTTCCTTATAAGAGCACTGGTCACACTTCATTGCAATGATCTCTGTACTTCTTTGTCTCTTCACTAGACGAATTGCTCCATGAGGGCAAGAATTACATTTTTATCATTGTATCCTAATCCCTTGAAGAGTCCTTGACATAGAGTAAGTTTCATTTAAAAAAAATGAAAATCATGTTTTGCTTTGAAATTAAATAAACCCAGCCCTACATCTAGCCATACTTCAAAGGAGATTGGAGAAGGGCCCTTCCCTAGGCAAACAAGGGAAGAGCACTAGAGATGAGCTGTGCCTGATGAAACTAACATATATCAGGAACAAAACTTGTTCTGACAGCATTGTCAGTAACAGAAAACTTTTTGTGAGTTTCCCACTTCACTTTTATCTACACTGAAATATTTCCCATCATTCAAGTCCAGTTTAAAATGATACCACACTCATGAATGATTTCCTAGGGAACCTTGGTAGACAAATACTTCAAGATCTAGAACCACACAGACATGTACTTAAATGATACTTCTTGATTACTGTGTTATTACAGTCAAGTCCCTTAACTTCCCTGACCCTTTTTCCTCATCAGTCAAACAAGGGTAATGATATCTACACATAGGTTTGTTGACAAGATTGAATAAATTCACGCATAGAAATAACCAGGAGTAATCTGGATGCCCCCAAACAATTACTCCTCAAAAATTATCATTTTGAATCCCAAGCCCAGCACAAAGTTCCCATTAAAAGTTCTCTCTTCTTCAAGATAAAGAGGCAAAAATGTATTTGTAGAAATAATAGCTGAAAACTTCTCTAACCTAGGAAAGGAAATAGACATCCATATCTAAAAAACACACAGGTGGGGTGCCTGGTTGGCTCAGTCATTAAGCATCTGCCTTCTGCTTGGGTCATGATCCCAGGGTCCTGAGATTGAGCCCCGCATCAAGCTCTCTGCTCAGCAGGGAGCCGGCTTCTCCCTCTCCTTCTGTCTGTTGTTCTGTCTACTTGTACTCTCTCTCTCTGTCAAATAAATAAATAAAATCTTTTTAAAAAATAAAAATAAAAAACACACAGTTCCAAACAAGATGAACCTAAGTAGGTCCACACCATGGCACATAATAATTAAAATGTCAAAGTTTTAAGGTAAAGAAAATGTTTAAAGCAGTAAGATAGAAGCAAAAATTTACCTAAAAGGTTATTAGTGGATTTTTAGCAGAAATATATCAGTCCAGAGGGAGTGGCATGATATATTCAAAGTGCTAAAAGGAAAAAAGCTACAACCAAGACTACCCTACCCAGCAAGGTTCTCATTCAGATTTGAAGAACAGACAAAGAGTTTCCCACACAAGCAAAAGACAAAGGATTTTATTACCACTAAACCAGGCTTACAAGAAATGTTAAAGAGATCTCTTTAAGTGGGAAAGAAATGGCCATAACAGACATAAGAAAATTATCACAGAATGAGAATAATACTAAATTTCTTATGGAATCACAAAACACCAAATTGTTAAAAATAACAACAACAACAACAAAAAAAACCAAAACCTTGAGCAGGAAGAACAAATCTGAAGGGATCACAAGTCCAGATTTCAAGATATACTACAAAGTTGTAGTAATCAAAATAGTAGAGAACTGCCACAAAAAAACATGCATAGATTAATGGACAGGAATAGAAACCCCTGAAATATGCCTACATATATATGGTCAATTAATCTGTGACAAAGGAAGCAAGAATATACAATGGTGAAAATACAGTGTCTTCAACAAATGATGCTGACAAACTGGAAAACTAGGAAAACTGGAGAGCTACATGTAAAAAAATGAAACTGGACCACTTTCTTACACAATACATAAACATAAACTCAAAATGGATAAAATACTTAAATGTGAGACCTGAAAACATAAAACTAAAATTCCTTTTAAAACATAGGCAATAATCTCTTGGACATCATCTTTAGCAACATTTTTCTAGATATGTCTCCTAAGGCAAGGAAAACAAAAACAAAAATAAACTATTGGCACCACACCAAAATAAAAAGCTTTTGCACAGCAAAGGAAACCATCAACTAAATGAAAAGGCAACCAACTGAATATAAAATATGTGCAAATGGTATATCCAGTAAGGGTTTAATATCCAAAATATATAAAGAACTTACACAACTCAACACCAAAAAAAAAAAAAAAATCTGATTAAAAATGGGCAGAGAACCTGATTAGATGTTTTTCCAAAGAAGACATACAGATGGCCAACAGACATGAAAAGATGTTTAACATCACTGATCATCAGGACAATGCAAATCAAAACCACAATGAGATATCACCTTGCAAATCTCAGAATGACTAGTATAAAAAAGATAAGAAAGAACAAATGTTGGTGAAGATGTGGAGAAAAATGGAACACTTGTGCACTGTCAGTAAATCGGTGCAGCCACTGTGGAAAACAGTATGGATGTTCCTCAAAAAATTAAAAACAGAAATACATATGATCCAGTAGTTCAGCTACTGGGTATTTACCCAAAGAAAATGAAAACAGCAACTGGAAAATATATATCCATCCCTATGGTTATTGCAACATTATTTCCAATAGCCAAGGTATGAAAGGAACCTAAGTGTCCATTGATACATGAATGGAAAAAGATGATGATGATGATGTGTGTATGTGTACAGAATATTACACAGCCATAAAAAGGACGAGATCTTGCCATTTCCAACAACACAGATGAATCTAGAAGGTATTACGTTAAGTGAAATAAGTCAGACTGAAAAAGACAAATACCATATGATTTCACTCACAGGTGGAATCTAAAAAAAAAAAAGAACAAATAAGCAAACGAACAAAAAAGCAAAGTGAGACCTATAAATACAGAGAATAAACTGATGGTTTCCTGATGGGATGGGAGTGGGGGGACAGGTGAAATAGGTAAGGAGGAGTGGAGATAGAGACTTTCAGTTATGGAATGAATATATCATGAGAATAAAAGGCATAGCATAAGGAATACAGTCAGTGATATTTTAATAGTGTTGTATGGTGACAGATGGTAGTTACACCTGTGGTGAACATAGCATAACATATAGATTTGTGAATCACTATGTTGTACACCTGAAAATGATGTTACATTGTGTGTCAATAATAATGAGAAAATTTCTCTCTTCTGTGACTTCAAATGTCTTGACTTTATTGGCTTCAAATTATTTGCATATAATGATAAGTAGAGACTTATCAAATTTATTTATATCTCAAAGAACAAGCTATTTGTTACATTGATTTTTTTCCATGTTTATGGGTATGAATACTTAATATTGTTAAGATGTCAGTTTTTTCCAACATGATCTATACATTCAACACAATTGCAATCAATTTTTATGTATTCTTTTTGTTTTCAAGTTCACTGATGTTTACACCGATCTTTATGATCTTTTTTATTTTCTCCCTTCTCCTTGCTTTGGGTTTATTTTTTTAATAAATATATTGCTTAGGGTTTAGTTTGCACTTTTCCTAGTTTCTTGAAATTGAAGCTTAAATTATAGATTTGAAAATTTTCCTCTTTTCCCCATTTAGCACTATAAATTTCCATCTTAGCCTGTTTTAAGTGTATCTAGCAAATTTGGGTAATTTTGTACATTAATTTTCATTCAGACCAGTGTACGTTTTTTATTCCCTTGAGACTTTCTCTTTGAACCATGTATCATTTAGAAATGTGTTTTTCAATTTCTAAGTGTTTGGAGATGTTCCAGTTGTCTTTCTATCGTTGTCTCTAGTTTGATCCCATTGTGCTCAGATAACATACCCTTGTATGATTTCAGTTTTTTAAATTTGTTTAGGTTTGTTTGACAGCCCACACTGTCTTGGCAAATAGTCTATCTGTGACGAATGAATGAAAGAATGTGTATGTTGCTGTTTTTGAGTGGATTTTTAAAAATAACTGCAATTTGATTCTGTTGGTTGATGGTGTCATTGAGTTCTGTATCCTTTCTAATTTTCTGTTTTTTAGTTCTATCAATTTTCAAAACAATGATGTTGCAATTTCCTATCGGTTCTCTTTCATTTTGTTTTTCAGCTCTGTTGTTTGTTGCATACAAAGTTAGGGTTGCTACGTTTTCTTAGAGGACTGGCACTGTTGTCATTATGTAGTATCCTTCTCTATCCTTAGTAATTTGCTTCCCTCTGACTTATACTTTATCTAAGGTTAATATAGCCATTCTTGCCTTCTTTTAATTAACGTGTGCATGCATTTTTTTATACTTTAACTTTCAATCTACATAATTTGCTGTATTTCTTTTTTTTAATTCATTTTTTATTGTGTTATGTTAGTCACCATAGAGTACATCATTAGTTTTTGAAGTAGAGTTCAATGATTCATTATTTGCATATAACTCCCAGTGCTCATTACAACACGTGCCCTCTTTAATACCCATCACTGGGCTAACCCATCCCCCACACCCCCTTCTCTCTGAAACCCTCAGATTGTTTCTTGGAGTCCATAGTCTCTCATGGTTCATCTGCCCCTCTAATTCCCCCCCCCCTTCAGTTTTCTCTTCCTTCCTCTAATGTCCTCTGTGCTATTCTTTATTTCCACATATGAGTGAAACCATATGAAAATTGTCTTTCTTTGCCTGACTTACTTCACTAAGCATAATCACCTCCAGTTCCATCCATGTCAATGCAAATGGTGGGTATTCATCCTTTCTGATAGCTGAGTAATATTCCATTGTATATATGAACCACATCTTCTTTATCCATTCATCTGTTGAAGGGCATCTTGGCTCCTTCCACAGTTTGGCTATTGTGGACATTGCTGCTATGAACACTGTGGTGCATGTGCCCCTTCTTTTCACTACATCGGTATCTTTGGGGCAAATACCCAGTAGTGCAATTGCTGGATCATAGGGTAGTTCTATTTTTAACTTTTTAAGGAACCTCCATACCGTTTTCCAGAGTGGCTGTACCAGCTTGCATTCCCACCAACATGAATCCATCGAAATCCTAGAGGAGAACATAGGCAGTAACCTCTTTGACATCGCCCACAGCAACTTCTTTCATAACACGTCTCCAAAGGCCAGGGAAACAAAAGCAAAAATGAACTTTTGGGACTTCATCAAGATAAAAAACTTCTGCACAGCAAAGGAAACAGTCAACAAAACTAAGAGGCAACCCATGGAATGGGAGAAGATATTTGCAAATGACATTACAGATAAAGGGCTGGTATCCAAGATCAACAAAGAATGTCTCAAACTCAACACTCAAAAAACAAATAATCAAGTAAAATAATGGGCAGAAGACATGAACAGACACTTCTCCAAAGAAGACATACAAATGGCTAACAGACACATGAAAAAATGTTCAACATCATTAGCCATCAGGGAAATTCAAATCAAAACCACATTGAGATACCACCTTACACCAGTTAGAAGTTGTATTTCAGGCAAGTTCCTTTTACATAGAATATACTTGAATTTTAATCCATTCTGCCAATCTTTTCTTTCAATCAATGTATTTAGACAGTTTACATATAATGTTGTCATTGTTATATTAAGGCTTGAGTCTGAAATTTGTTGTTTTCAACATTCTTCCTCTGCTTTTCATTCTTCTCTTTCCTTTCTTCTGCCTTATTGTGGATTACTTGAACATTTTTAGAATTCAGTTGTGATTTATATTATTGTATTTTAATGCATCTCTTAATATGGACTCTTTAGATATTATTCTTGTATTACATTATATATATGTGTAGCTTATTACTATTTTATTACTTCGAAAAAAATTTAGAGACCTTATCTTCATATTGGTCCATTTGCCCTCCACTCTTACAGTAATAATTGTGTCAGACATTGCCTTCATACACGTTTAAAATGGTATCAGACAATTTTATAATTTTTGCTTCAACCTTCAAACATAATTTACAAATCTCAAGAGGAGAGTCTATATACCACATGATGATTATTCTTGTTGTTCCAAGATTCCATTTTTCATTAGTCCCTTTCTGTTTCAAGAATTTCCTTAGCCATTATTTAAAATAGGTTTGCTAGTGAAAAAGTCTCTTAATTTTGCTTCATCTGGGAATATCTCGATTTTCCATTCATTTCTAAAATATATTTTCACTGGGCACCAGATTCTTGCTTGACTACTATTTTTATTCAGCACCTACAACTCGTGTACCACTTCATTCTGTGTTCCATGGGTGCTGAAGTGAAATCTAAAGCAATTTGAATTTTTTTTTCTTTTTTTATGTTTCAAGTTTTATTTAAATACCAGTTAGTATATAGCGTAACATTAGTTTCAGGAGTAGAGTTCAGTGATTCATCACTTACATATAACACCCAGTGCTCATCACAACAAATGTTCTCCTTAATACCCATCACCCATTTACCCATCCCCCTGCCCACCTCTTCTCCAGCAACCCTTAGTTTGTTCTCAATATTTAAAGAGTCTCTTTTATGGTTTGCCTCCCTTGTTTTTTCTTTTCCTTATGTTCATGTTTTGTTTTCTTAAATTCCACATATGAGTGAAATCAAATGGTATTTTTCTTTCTCTGACTGACTTATTTTGTTTAACATAATATACTCTAGCTCCAACCATATCACTGAAAATGGCAAGATTTCATTCTTTTTGATGGCTAAGTAATATTCCACTATACACACACTTTTTCTTTACCATTCATCAGTTGATGGACATTTGGACTCTTTCCATAATTTTGCTATTGTTGATAATACTGCTATAAACATCAGGGAGCATATGCCCCTTCTAGTCAATATTTTTGTATCCTTTGGGGTAAATACCTAGTAGTACAATTGCTGGGTCATAGAGCAGCTCTATTATAAACTTTCTGAGGAACCTCCATACTGTTTTCCACAGTGACCACAACAATTTGTATTCCCACCAATAACATAAGAGGGTTCCCCTTTCTCTGAATCCTCACCAACATCTGTTGTTTCCTGTGTTGCTCATTTTAGCCATTCTGAGAGGTGTGAGGTGACATCTCATCATGGTTTTAATTTGTATTTCCTTGATGATGAGTGATGTTGAGCATCTTTTTATGGGTCTGTTGGCCATCCAGATGTCTTCTTTGGAAAAATGTCTATTCATGTCTTCTGCCCATTTCTTAACTGGATTATTTGTTCTTTGGGTGTTGAGGTTCAGTTATGTCATTTGCAAATATCTTCTCTCATTTCATAGGCTGCCTTTTAGTTTTGTTGAATGTTTTCTGCACTGTGCAGAATCTTTTTAACTTGATGTAGTCCCAATAATTCATTTTTGCTTTTGTTTCCCTTGCCTCTGGAGACCTGTCTAGAAGAACTTGCTATGGCTGATGTCAAAGACGTTCCTGACTGTTCTCCTCTACAATTTTGATGGTTTCCAGTCTCATATTTAGTTTATTCACCCATTTTGAATTTATTTTTGTGTATGGTGTAAGAAATAGGTCCAGTTTCATTCTTCTGCATGTGGATGTCCAGTTTTCCCAGCACCATTTGTTAGACTGTCTTTTTTCCATTGGATATTCTTTCCTGTTTTGTCAAAGATTAGTTGACCACATAGATATGGATCCATTTCTGGGTTTTCTATTCTGTTCCATTGGTCTATGTGTCTGTTTTTGTGCCAGTACCATACTGTCTTTTTTTTTTAATTATGTTATGTTAATCACCATACATTACATCATTAGTTTTTGATGTAGTGTTCCATGATTCATTGTTTGCGTATAACACTCAGTGCTCCATGCAGAACATGCCCTCTTTAATACCCATCACCAGGCTAACCCATCCCCCTACCCCTCCCCTCTAGAACCCTCAGTTTGTTTTTCAGAGTCCGTAGTCTTTCATGGTTCGTCTCCCCCTCCGATTCCCCCCCTTTCATTCTTCCCCTCCTGCTATCTTCTTCTTTTTTTTTTTTTAATATATAATGTATTATTTGTTTCAGAGGTACAGGTCTGTGATTCAGCAGTCTTACACAATTCACAGTGCTCACCATAGCATATAACCTCCCCAATGTCTATCAACCAGCCACCCCATCCCTCCTACTCCCCACCACTCCAGCAACCCTCAGTTTGTTTCCTGAGATTAAGAATTCCTCATATCAGTGAGGTCATTTGGTACATGTCTTTCTCTGATTGACTTATTTCGCTCAGCATAATACCCTCCAGTTTTATCCACGTCCTTGCAAATGGCAAGATTTCATTCCTTTTGATGGCTGCATAATATTCCATTGTATATATATACCACATCTTCTTTATCCATTCATCTGTCGATGGACATCTTGGCTCTTTCCACAGTTTGGCTATTGTGGACATTGCTGCTATAAACATCGGGGTGCACGTACCCCTTCGGATCGCTACATTTGTATCTTTGGGGTAAATACCCAGTAGTGCAATTGCTGGATCGTATGGTAGCTCTATTTTCAACCTTTTGAGGAACCTCCATACTGTTAACAGTACCATACTGTCTTGATCACCACAGCCTTGTAATATAACTTGAAGTGCAGAATCGTGATGCCTTCAGCCTTGCTTTTCTTTTTCAAGATTGCTTTGGCTATTCGAGGTCTTTTGTGGTCCATACAAACTTAAGGATTGTTTGTTCTAACTCTGTGAAAAATCCTGATGGTATTTTGATGGGGATTGCATTAATGTGTAGATTGCTTTGGGTAGTATGGACATTTTAACAATATTTGTTCTTCCAATCCATGAGCATGGAATGTTTTTCCATTTCTTTGTGTCTTCCTCAATTTCTTTCATAAGTGTTCTGTAGTTTTCAAAGTACAGATCTTTTACCTCTTTAGTTAGGTTTATTACTAAGTATCTTATGGTTTTGCTGCAGTTGTAAATGGGATCAATTCCTTGATTTCTTTTTCTGTTGCCTCATTACTAGTGTATAGAAATACAACAGATTTCTGTACCTTGATTTTGTATTCTGCAACTTTACTAAATTCATGTTATCAGTTCTACCAAGTTTTTGGTGGAGTCTTTTGGTTTTCTACATAGAGTATCAGGTCATCAGTGAATAGTGAAAAGTTTGACTTCTCCCTCCCTAGTTTGGATGCCTTTTTTTTTTTTCCTTTGTGTTGTCTGATTGCTGAGGCTAGGACTCCCAGTACTATGTTAAATAACAGTGGTGAAAGTGAACTTCCCTGTGTTCTTCCTTACCATAGAGGAAAACGTCTCAGATTTTCCCCATTGAGGATGATATTATCTGTGGGGTTTTTGTAAATGGCTTTTATTATGTTGAGGTATGTTCCCTCTATCCCTACTTTGTTGAGGGTTATTTTTTTTTATCATGAATGGATGCTGTACTTTGTCAAATGCTTTTTCTGCATCTATTGAAATGATATGGTTCTTATTCATTCTTTTATTAATGTGGTGTATAACATTGGTTAATTTGCAAATATTGAACCACTCTTGCAACCCAGGAATAAATCCACTTGATCATGGTGAATAATTCTTTGAATGTACTATTGGATTCGACTTGCTAGTATCTTGTTGAGATTTTTTGCATCCATGTTCATCAGGGATATTAGCCTGTATTTCTCCTCTTTAGTGGGTTATTTGTCTGGTTCTGGAACCTAGGTAATACTGGCCTTGTAGAATGAGTTTGGAAGTTTTCCTTTCCTTTCTAATTTTTGCAACATGCTGAGAAGAAAAGGTATTAAATCTTCTTTATTTTGTTTTTTGTTTATTTTTTAAAGTAGCCTCCATGTCCAGTGTGGAGCCCAACATGGGGCTTGAACTCACAACCCTGAGATCAAGACCTGAGTTGAGATCAAGAGTTGGACATTTAACTGACTGAGCCACCCAAGTACCACAACTGTTCTTTAAATGTCTGGTAGAATTCCCCTGGGAAGGAGAATTCCCAGATAATGAGAAGCCATCAGGCTCTGAACTTTTATCTGTTGGGAGATTTTTGATTATTGATTCAATGTCTTTGCTGTTTATCAATCGGTTCAAGTTTTCTACTTCTTCCTATTTCCATTTTGGTAGTTTATATGTTTCCAGAAATGTATCTATTTCTTCCAGATTGCCCAATTTGTTGGCATATAATTTTTCATAATATTCTCTTATAATTGTTTGTATTTCTTTGGTGTTGGTGGTAATCTCTCCTTTCTCATTTGTGATTTTATTTATGTGGATTCTTTCTCTTTTCGTTTTGATATTTCTGGCTAGGGGTTTGTCAATTTATTAATTCTTTCAGGGAACCAGCTCCTAGTTTCATTGCTCTGTTCTATTGGGGTTTTTTAATCATTTGTTTCTTTTTTAAAGATTTTATTTATTTATTTAAGAGAGAGAGAGAACATGTGCATGGAAGGGAGGGGAAGAGGGAGAGGGACAGAGAAATCCAAGCAGACCCCACGCTGAGTGTGGAGCCCAATGTGGGACTTGATCTTATGACCCTGAGATCAGATATGAGCCACAACCAAGAGTCATACACTTAACCAGCTGCACCACCCAGGTGCTCCTCTATATCATTTATTTCTGCTATAATCTTTAATATTTCCCTTCTTCTTCTGCCCTTAGGCTTCATTTGTGGCTCTTTTTCTGGTTCCCTTAGGTGAAATTTTAGGTTGAGTACTTGAAATGTTTCTTGCTTCTCCAGATAGGCCTGTATTGCAATATACTTCCCTCTTAGGACCCCTTTTGTTTTATTCCAAAGGTTTTGGACCATTGTGTTTTGGTTTTCTTTTTCTTTCTTTCTTTCTTTTTTTTTTTTTTTTTTTTTGGTTTCATGTTTTCATTTCCATTTGTTTCAATGTATTTTTTTTATTTCTTCTTTAATTTCCTGGTTAACCCATTTATTCTTCAGTAGGATGTTTTTTAATCTCCATGTATTTGTGATCTCTCCAAATTTTTTCTAGTGGTTGACTTCAAGTTTCATAGCATTGTGGTCAGACAATATGCACAATCTCAATTTTTTTTTTATTTGTTGAGGCCTGATTTGTGACCCAGTATGTGATCTATTCTGGAGAATTTCCCATGTGCATTTGAAAGGAATGTATATTCTGCTGCTTCAGGATGAAATATTCTGAATATATCTGTTAAGTCCATGTGGTCCAGTGTGTCATTCAAAGCTGTTGTTTCCTTGGTGATTTTTTACTTAGATGATCTGTTCATTGCTGGAAGTGGGGTGTTAAAGTCCTCTACTATTATTGTATTATTATCAATGAGTTCCTTTATGATTGTTATTTATTATTTTATATATAGTTTTATATATTTGGTTGCTCCCAAGTTGGGGGCACAAATATTTACAATTATTATATCTTCTTGTTGGATAGACACCTTTATTACAGTCTTTGGTTTAAATCTAGTTTGTCTGATATAAGTATGGTTACTCCAGCTTTCTTTTGAAATGGTTATCCATCCCCTCACTTCCAATCTGCAGGAGTCTTTATATCTAAAATAACTCTCTTGTAGGCAGCATATAATGGGTCATGTTTTTTTGGGGGGGTTGTTTGTTGTTTATCCATTGTGACACCCCATGTCTTTCATTGGAGCATTTAGTTCATTTACATTTGGAGTGATTTTTGCTAGATGTGAATTTAGTGCTATTGTGTTACCTGAAAAGTTGGTGTTTCTGGTGATGTTCTCTGTTCCTTTGTAGCCTGTCACTTTTCATCTTTCTGAATTCTTTTTCCCCTATAAATAAAGGACATTTATCTCTAATTGCTTTCCACTTTTTTCCTCTGTTTTCAGACATTGAACTACAGTGTTTCTTGATGTGGATTTATTTGGATTTATCTTCTTTGACTCAGCTTCTTGAATATGTGGGTTTATATTTTCTGCCCAAATTTGGAAATTTTCAGCTATTATGTTTTCAAATATTTTTTATCCCACACTATTTCCTGTCTCCTTCTAGGAGTCCAATTACATGAATGCTATGTTATTTGCTATTGACCTACAAGCTCCTGAGACACTTTACATTTTATTTTTTTATACTTTCTCAAATTGTATTCTATTAACCTATCCTTATATTTACCAACTCATTTCCCAATCATTTTCATTTTATCAAGCCCATTCTGTGAGGTTTTATTTAGTAATTTTATCTTTCTGTTGAAAATTATCATGTATATCTTCTATTCTTTTGCTGACACTTCCATTTTTTCATTTTTTTAAGATTTTATTTTTATTTTTTAAAATTTATTTTATTATGTTATGTTAGTCACCAAACAATACATCATTAGTTTTTGATGCAGTGATCCATGATTCATTGTTTTTGTATAACACCAGTGCTCTATGCAGTATGTGCCCTCCTTAATACCCATCACTGGGCTAACCCATCCCCCATCCCCATCCCTTCTAAAACCCTCAGTTTGTTTCTCAGAGTCCATAGTCTCTCATGGTTCATCTCTCCCTCCGATTTCCACCCTTCATTTTTCCCTTCCTTCTCCTAATGTCCTCCATGCTATTCCTTATATTCCACAAATAAGTGAAACCATATGATAATTGACTTTCTCTACTTGACTTATTTCACTTAGCATAATCTCCTCCAGTCCCATCCATGTTGATGTAAAAGTTGGGTATTCATCCTTTCTGATGGCTGAGTAACATTCCATTGTATATATGGACCACATCTTTATCCATTCACCTGTTGAAGGGCATCTCGGTGCTTTCCACAGTTTAGCTATTGCAGACATTGCTGCTATGAACATTGAGGTGCATATGGCCCTTCTTTTCACTACATCTCTGTCTTTGGGGTAAATACCCAGTATGGCAATTGCTGGGTCATAGAGTAGCTCTATTTTTAACTTTTTGAGGCACCTCCACACGGCTTTCCAAAGTGGCTGTATCAACTTGCATTCCCACCAACAGTGTAAGAGGGTTGCCCTTTCTCCACAACCTCTCCAACATTTGTTGTTTCTTTCCCTGTCCATTTTTGCCATTCTAACTGGTGTAAGGTGGTATCTCAAAGTGGTTTTGATTTGAATTTCCCTGATGGCTAATGATGTTGAATATTTTTTCATGTGTTTGTTAGCCATTTGTATGTCTTCTTTGGAGAATTGTCTGTTTATGTCTTCTGCCCATTTTTTGACTTATTTGTTGTTTGGGTGTTGAGTTGAGAAGTTCTTTATAGATATTGGATACAAGACCTTTATCTGTAGTGTCATTTGCAAATATCTTCTCCCATTCTGTGGGTTACCTCTTTGTTCTGTTGACTGTTTCCTTTGCTGTGCAGAAGTTTTTTATCTTGATGAAGTCCCAAAAGTTCATTTTTGCTTTTGTTTCACTAGCTGTTGGAGATGTAACTTGACAGAAGTTGCTGTGGGCGATGTCAAAGAGGTTACTGCCTATGTTATCCTCTAGGAATAGGCCAATAACCAGTAATGAGATTGAAGCAGTGATCAAAAACCTCCCAAAAAACAAGACTCCAGGGCCTGATGGATTCCTTGGGGAATTCTACCAAACATTCAAAGAAGAAATAATACCTATTCTCCTGAAGCTCTTTCAAAAAATAGAAACAGAAGGAAAGCTTCCAGACTCATTCTATGAGGCCAGCATTACCTTAATCCCCAAACCAGGCAAAGACCCCATCAAAAAGGAGAATTTCAGACCAATATCCCTGATGAATATGGAGTCCAAAATCCTCAACAAAATCCTAGCTAATAGGATCCAACAATACATTAAAAGGATCATCCACCACGACCAAGTGGGATTTATCTCCGAGATGCAAGGGTGGTTCAACATTCGCAAATCAATCAATGTGATAGAACACATTAATAAGAGGAGGGAGAAGAACCATATGGTCCTCTCACTTGATGCAGAAAAAGCATTTGACAAAATACAGCATCCTTTCCTGATTAAAACTCTTCAGAGTATAAGGATAGAGGGAACATTCCTCAAGTTCATAAAATCTATCTATGAAAAACCCACAGAAATTTCATCCTCAATGGGGAAAAGCTGAGAGCCTTTCCCTTAAGATCAGGAACACAATAAGGTTGCCCATTCTCGCCACTACTGTTCAACATAGTACTAGAAGTCCTAGCAACAACAATCAGACAACAAAAAGAAATAAAAGGTATTCAAATTGGCAAAGAAGTCAAACTCTCTCTCTTCGCAGATGACATGATACTTTATGTGGAAAACCCAAAAGACTCCACCCCCAAATTACTGGAACTCATACAGCAATTCAGTAATGTGGCAGGATACAAAATCAATGCACAGAAATCAGTTGCTTTTTTATACACTCACAATGCAACTGTAGGAAGAGAAATTAGAGAAACGATTCAATTTACAATAGCACCAAAAACCATCAGATACCTCGGAATAAACCTAACCAAAGGGGTAAAGGATCTATACTCTAGGAACTACAGAACACTCATGAAAGAGATTGAAGAAGACACAGAAAGATGGAAAAACATTCCATGCTCATGGATCGGAAGAATAAACATTGTTAAAATGTCTATGCTGTCCAGAGCAATCTATACTTTCAACACCATACTGATCAAAATTCCAATGACATTTTTCAAAGTGCTGGAAGAAACAATCCTAAAATTTGTATGGATTCAGAAAAGACCCCGAATCTCCAAGGAAATGTTGAAAAAAAAAAAAAAAACCAAAGCTGGGGGCATCAAGTTGCCTGATTCCAAGCTATATTACAAAGCTGTGATCACCAAGACAGTATGGTCCTGGCACAAAAACAGACATATAGACCAATGGAACAGAATAAAGAGCCCAAATATGGACCCACAACTCTCTGGTCAAATAATCTTCGACAAAGCAGCTAAAAATATGCAATGGAAAAAGACAGTCTCTTCAATAAATGGTGCTGGGAAAATTGGACAGCTATATACAGAAGAATGAAATTCGACCATTCTCTAACACCATACACAAAGATAAACTCAAAATGGATGAAAGACATCAATGTGAGATATTTTTTTCATTTACTTCAAACAGTTTTTGTAATTTCTTTATGAAGCATGTCATTATAGCTGCTTTAAAGTCCACGGGAGATTGGGGTCCCTGGATAACTCAGTCATTTAAGCGTCTGCCTTCAGCTTAGGTCATCATCTCTGGGTCCTGGGATTGAGCCCCACATTGGGCTCTCTGCTCAATGGGGGTCTGTTTCTCCCTCTCACTCTCGCTCTGTGCTCTCCTTCTCTCTCTCTCTCTCAAATAAGTAAATAAAATGTTTTTTAAAAAATACATGGGAGGTAATTCCAATATATCTTTCATTTCAACTGTGGTATCAGTTATGTTTTCTCATTCATTAGATTTTACTATTGTTTTTGCAGCTGTTGTTGTTGTTGTTTTGCATGATGAGTTATGTTCAATTGTTTCACGAACGTTTTTTATGCTATGTTATGAGATTCTGGACCTTATTTAAATCTTCCATTTTAACAGGCCTCTTCTGTGCCAGGAGAAGAACTGAAGAGCTACCTCATTATGACTGACTGGAGATAAAGTTCAGGTTCCCCACTCAGCTTTTACTGACACCACCCCAAAAGAAAGAGAAATGAGTACCTTCCTACCCCTAAGCAATGTTAGATGTCAAGATTCCTCACTGAACTACACTGATAGGAGATGGGGAAGGGGGGAGGGTTTTCCCATCATGTATCTCTGGAGTAAAACAGATATTGCTAAAGGAGTTTCTGTCTTTCAAATCACTCCTTTCCATATCCTTTAGCTAGAGAAAGCAGGTTCCCCTTGGGAATATATTTTTTTCTATGTCTATTGTTGTTTTCAGACTGTGGGCTTCTTTAGAATCCAGTCTGGGTTATATAGGACACAAAATAAAATCGAGAGAACTTACAACTAGTTCATTCCTTGAGTCCAAAGGTATGTAGCCAGTCCAATTTTTCTCTCCACCTTTCAGTTTGTTGTTGTTAATGTTATATATGATGTCCAGGGATTTTAGTTGTACTTTGTAGAAAGAATAGAAAGAAATATTTCTATTACATCTTGTCCAAAACTAAAATTCTAATTCTGTGTTTTTTTACCCATGGTCTTATGCAACAGTTATTTATAAGTTTGTTTAAATCTCTTCTAAAGGGGCGCCTGGGTGGCTGAGTCGGTTAAGCATCTGCCTTCGGCTCAGGTCATGATCCCAGGGTCCTGGGATCGAGTCCCACACCAGGCTCCCTGCTCAGCGGGGTGTCTGCTTTTCCCTCTTCCTCTGCCTGCTGTTCCCCCTTGCTTGTGCTCTCTCTCTCTCTGTGTCAAATAAATAAATGCAACTTTAAAATAAATAAATAAATAAATAAATCTCTTCTAAAACCTTGGTATACACAGTAAAAATAAATATGTATTGTTCATCTTTGAGATAGTAACTGAATAGTGGCAAAACTGAAGCATCATAAAAACTCTATGTGGGTGAGTGGGTTGGTGGATGGGTGTAGTCCTGGAATAGAAGAAAAAGCTCAAGACTGTTTATGCAATTGATTTGAATGGAAAATACTGCATGACAAATATTTGGGAGACTACCAAATTTATTCCCCTCTTATCTCTTTAAACCATTACTTTTTTAAAAGATTTTATTTATTTATTTGAGAGAAAGAGTGAGTGAGAGAAAGAGAGAGCAAGCACAAGCGGTGGGGAGGGAGAGGGAGAAGCAGGCTCCCCACTGAGCAGGGAGTCCGATGTGGGGCTTGATCCCAGGGCCTTGTAATCATGACCTGAGCTGAAGGCAGATGCTTAACTGAGTGATCCAACCAAGTGCCTCTCTGTAAACCATTTATTAAGTCATCTGTTATCACAATTTCACCTCCAGTTACATGTACAATTCTCAAACCTGACAATCTCCTTGCTATTTTTTTTTAACTTTGGATAGTACTGTTCCATCACCATAGCTTCATCTGTTGCCTTATAAAATGCCATTCTCCCACATTCTCCCTTACTAATAAAATTCCCTGTTTTTCACATATATGGGAAGTCATTAATGTTAGGGAATACTGGACCCTCTCTCCACCTCCAGTGGGTAAATTTTATTGGTCTGAGCTCATCAAAGGAATCCCATTTCCCTAGATAAAAACTGCTTTATGAATCGGTATGCAGGGCAGTCTGGCCAATGAGATGTGAGACAAAGTCTACCAGTGTGTGCATAGAGATAGATGGATTCTGGGAAATTTACTCTAAAAAAATTATACAAAGAAGGGATTTTATGTCTTCTTGACTTTAGCTGATGTTGTGTGAGAATGTGATGTTGGGATTTACTAAAGCCATCATGTAGTTATGAAGAGACAACCTTAGAACAACTTCTTACTAGACACATGTCTGGAGGCAAGGGAAACAAAAGCAAAAATGAATTATTGGGACTTCATCAAGATAAAAAGATTCTGCACAGTGAGGGAAACATTCAACAAAACTAAAAGGCAGCCTATGAAATGAGAGAAGATATTTGCAAATGACATAACTGAACCTCAACACCCAAAGAACAAATAATCCAGTTAAGAAATGGGCAGAAGACATGAATAGACATTTTTCCAAAGAAGACATCTGGATGGCCAACAGACCCATAAAAAGATGCTCAACATCACTCATCATCAAGGAAATACAAATTAAAACCATGATGAGATGTCACCTCACACCTCTCAGAATGGCTAAAATGAGCAACACAGGAAACAACAGATGTTGGTGAGGATTCAGAGAAAGGGGAACCCTCTTATGTTATTGGTGGGAATACAAATTGTTGTGGTCACTGTGGAAAACAGTATGGAGGTTCCTCAAAAAGTTTATAATAGAACTGCTCTATGACCCAGCAATTGTACTACTAGGTATTTACCCAAAAGGATACAAAAATATTGACTCGAAGGGGCACATGCACCCTGATGTTTATAGCAGTATTATCAACAATAGCAAAATTATGGAAAGAGCCCAAATATCCACTGACTGATGAATGGATAAAGAAGATATGGTCTATATATACAATGGAATATTATTCAGCCATCAAAAAGAATGAAATTTTGCCATTTTCAGTGACATGGATGGAGCTAGAGTAAATTATGTTAAGCGAAATAAGAGAGTCAGAGAAAGACAAATACTATATCATTTTACTCATATGTGGAATTTAAGAAACAAAACAGATGAACATAGGACAGGGGGGAAAAAAAGAGGGAAGCAAACCATAGAAGAGACTCTTTTTAACTACAGAGAACAAACTGAGGGTTGATGGAAAGGAGGTGGGCAATGGATGAGCTAAATGGGTGATGGGTATTAGGGAGGGCACTTGTGTTGATCACTGGGTGTTTTATGTAAGTAATGAATTATGAAATTCTACCACTAAAATCAATATTACATTATATGCTAAATCACTAGAATTTAAATAAAAGCTTGAAGAAAAAAAAATAATACAATAATAAAAATAAATAAAGCAAAGTTTTCATTTGCCATAACATTGAAAGCCTGCTACAGCATGTGCATTTATACACACACACATACATGCTCTTCAGCAAAGAATTAACAACTTATTGGCTCAAGACATGTAAGAAATTCTCTGTTAAATCATTATCTGACAACAAAGCTAGTTGAGCAGAGACTTCAATGGACATACATAAAGGAAAACTAAATGTTTAGAACTTATCCAGGAGCATTACTATACAAACAGCAATAACAATAACAAACAGCAACAATAAAAATATACACCAGGGAAGAAAGAAAATCTGATTTCCAGGGTTACCACATTATATTATTTTAAATGTCTAGTTTCAAAAAAATATTAAAATATATCCAAAGCAACTGGAAAATATGACCCAAACACAGGGGGTAGAAGAAGTCAATAGAAACTGGCTGGGAGAAAGCCTAGATGTTGAATATACTACACAAGGACTAGCTATATCAAGTATTACTGTAATTTACAAGAACTAAATTTTTCAAGGATTAAAGCAAATACTATCTTAATTTTTTAGAAAATTATGAGCATGATATCCCACAAAATATATAATACTAAGATAAATAAATTATTAAAAATAATAGAAAAAATTTCTGTACTTAAAACATAAAATAACCTAAACAAAAAATTTAAAGATGGTCTGAATAGCAGTTTTGAGATGGAAGAAAAATCAGAGAATTTGAAAATATATCAATAAAGATTATCTATGAGACTGACGCGCTACCTACTGCGCTAACGAGGCACCTAATAAAGATTATCTAACCTGAGAAACACAAGGAAAAGAAAATGAAGAAAAATGATCAAAACTTCAGATACCTGTGGGACACCATAAAGCTTATTAATACAAGCCTAATTGGAGGCCCAGGAAATGAGAAGAGGAGAAAAAAGGAAAAGAAAAAATTACTTGAAGGAATAAAAGCTGTACACATTCCAAATTTCAAATGAAAACATTAATCTATACATCTAAGATGCTCAATAAACTTCAATTAAAAAGTTGAAAAAGACCATTCTAGAAACACATGAGTAATTAAATGTTAGGACAGTAAATGTTAACAGATACAAACAAATATGTAAGAAAAGATGAAGAGCATTAGTAAAGGTAACTACATAGGTAAATATAAAATGCAATATGAATGTATTTTTGCTGGTATTTCTTTTTTTTTAATTTTATTTTATTATGTTATGTTAGTCACCATACAATACATCATTAGCTTTTGATGTGGTGATCCATGATTCATTGTTTTTGTATAGCACCCAGTGCTCCATGCAGTACGTGCCCTCCTTAACACCCATCACCAGGCTAACCCAACCCCCCACCCCCTCCCCTCTAAATCCCTCAGTTTGTTTCTCAGAGTCTATAGTCTCTCATGGTTCATCTCTCCTTCCGATTTCCCCCCTTTCACTTTTCCCTTCCTTCTCCTAATGTCTGTCCATTCATCTGTTGAAGGGCATCTCGGCTCTTTCCACAGTTTGGCTATCACAGACATTGCTGCTATGAACACTGGGGTGCATATGGCCCTTCTTTTCACTATTTCTATGTCTTTTCTTATTTTCCTTGATCTCATTTAAAAGAAGTTGTAAAAGGCAATAATTGCAATGCTGTATTAAAAAGCTTGTGATGTATCAAGTTCAACACCCCTGTGCTCTGGTGCAACTGCCCTTCTCTGTCACGGTTGCCTCAGTAGAGCATGGTGGGACCTTCCTTCAAGAGAACAGCACAAATTATTACCCACACCACATCTACCAGAAAGTTCTGCAGGGCCTCAGTTCTGGTTGAGGTGATGATAGGTCTCATTTCCCAAGCAGACCAAAGCATACCTAGTTAAAACTTGCCACATTCTGGTCAAGTACCAAACACTGCCCATAACAGACAAGGAAAGCCTCTGAAGATGACTGGCCTGAAGGATAGAGCAGCCAAACAACAGAGCATATGCAACACACACCAGAGACACTCACTGAAGTGGCAGGCCATGAGAACTACATGTCCTCTTCATCATAAGGCCATTACTTTCAGTAGTAAGTGACATAACTGGCTTTTCTAACACATGAAAGAAGGCAGAGACTTAGACAAAGTACAAAGGTGGATGAATTTACCCCAAATTAAAGAACAAGTTAAGGCCATGACCTGATAGCAAAACAAAACATATATAAGTAACTTGCCTGATGGAGAACTTAAAACAACTATAATAAGAATACTTACTGGGCTTGAAAAAAAGAATAGAAGATATCAGTGAGATGAATACTACAGAGATAAAAGAGTTAAAAAAGAATCAATAAGAAATGAAGCGTGCAATAAACAAGATTAGAAAAATGCTTGATGCAATGAACAGCAGGCTGGAAGAAGCAGTGTAATGAATTAGTGACCTACAAGACAAAGTACTGGAAAGCAATGAAGATGAAAACAAAGAAAGAATAATTATGCAACAAGAGAATAGATTAGGGAACTCAGTGACTCCATCAAACATAATAGCATTCATATTATAAGGATGCAAAAAGAAGAAGGGGGAGAAAAGTGGTCAGAAAATTTATTTGAATAAATAATACCTGAAAATGTCCCTAATCTGGGTAAGGAAACAGATATCCAGATCCAAGAGGCACAGAGAACTCCTATCAAAATCAACAAAAGCAGGCTAACACCAAGACATATTGGTAATTAACTTTGCAAAATATAGTGATAAAGAAAAAAAAAAAAAACTCTTAAAAGCAGAAAGACAAAAGTAGTCCTTACCTTACAAAGGAAGACCCATAAGGCTAGCTGGAGATTTCTCAACAGAAACTTTGAAAGGGCTGGTATCCAAGATCTATAAAGAACTTCTCAAACTCAACAACCAAAAAACAAATAATCAAGTCAAAAAATGGGCAGAAGATATGAAAAGACACTTCTCTGAAGAAGACATACAAATGGCTAACAGACATATGAAAAAATGTTCATCATCATTAGCCATCAGGGAAATTCAAATCAAAACCACATTGAGATACCACCTTACACCAGTTATGGCAAAAAATGGACAGGGAAAGAAACAACAAATGTTGGAGAGGTTGTGGAGAAAGGGCAACCCTCTTACACTGTTGGTGGGAATGCAAGTTGGTATAGCCACTTTGGAAAACAGTGTGAAGGTGCCTCAAAAAGTTAAAAATAGAGCTACTCTATGACCCAGCAATTGCACTCCTGGGTATTTACCCCAAAGACACAGGTGTAGTGAAAAGAAGGGCCATATGCACCCCAATGTTCATAGCAGCAATGTCCGCAATAGCCAAACTGTGGAAAGAGCCGAGATGCCCTTCACAGATGGATGGATAAAGAAGATGTGGTCCATATATACAATGGAATATTACTCAGCCATCAGAAAGGATGACTACCCAACTTTTACATCAACATGGATGGGACTGGAGGAGATTATGCTAAGTGAAATAAGTCAAGCAGAGAAAGTCAATTATCATATGGTTTCACTTACTTGTGGAACATAAGGAATAGCATGGAGGACATTAGGAGAAGGAAGGGAAAAATGAAAGGGGGGAAATCGGAGGAAGAGATGAACCATGAGAGACTATGGACTCTGAGAAACAAACATGGTTTTAGAGGGGAGGGGGAGGGGGTATGGGTTAGTCCAGTGATGGGTATTAAGGAAGGCACGTACTGCATGGAGCACTGGGTGTTATACGAAAACAATGGATCGTGGATCACCACATCAAAAACTAATGGTGTATTGTATGGTGACTAACATAACATAATAAAATTTTAAAAATAAATTAATAAATAAATAAAATAAATAAATATATTTAAAAAAAAGAAAAGAAAAGAAAAAGAAAAAGAAACTTTGCAAGCCAGAAGGGAGAGGCATGATATATTCAACATGCTGAATGGGAAACATCTGCAGCCAAGAATACTTTATTCAGCAAAGCTATCATCCAAAATAGAAGTAGAGATGAAGCTAAAAGAGTCTGTGACCACTAAAACAGCCCGGCAAGAAATATTGAAGGGTACTCTTTAAGTACAAAGGAGACCAAAAGTGACAAAGACAAGAAAGGATCAAAGGAAATTTCCAGAAATTGTGCCAGAAGAAATGATAAAACAGCACTAAATACATGTCTATCCATAATTACTTTATTTTTTTATTATTATGTTATGTTCATCACCATACATTACATCATTAGTTTTTGATGTAGTGCTCCATGATTCATTTTCTGCATATAACACCCAGCGCTCCATGCATTATGTGCCCTCTTTAATACCCATCAGCAGGCTAACCCACCCCCCACCCCCCTCCCCTCTAGATCCCTCAGTTTGTTGTAAATGGACTAAAGGATCCAATCAAAAGACATAGGGTGTCACAATGGATAAAAAAAAAAAAGACCCATCTATATGCTGCTTACAAGAGACTCATTTTAGGCCTAAAGACACCTGCAGATTAAAAGTGAGGGGATGGAGAAACATTTATTATGCAAATGGATGTCAAAAGAAAGCCACAGTACCATTACTTATATTGGAAATACTATACTTTAACATGAAGACAAGAGATGAAAAAGGGCACCATATAATAATAAAGGGAACAATCAAACAAGATCTAACAATTGTAAATATTTATGCAACCAACATAAGAGCACCCATATATGTAAAATAATTAACGACAAATATAAAGGAACAAATAAATAATAAAATAATAGTAGGGGATTTTAGCACCCTACTTGCATCAATGGACATGTCATGTAAACAGAAAATAAACAAGGAAACAATGGCTTTGAATGACACACTAGACCACATGGACTTAACATTGCATTCTAAAACAGCAAAATAAATATTCACATGCACATGGAACATTCTCATAATAGATCATATATTAAGTCACAAAACAGGCCTCAACAAATACAAAAACACTGAAGTCATACCATGCACCTTTTCTGACCACAATACTATGAAATTAGAAGTCAACCACAAGAAAAAACCTGGAAAAACCACAAATATATGGAGGTCAAACAACATGCTACTAAATACTGAATGGGTCAACCAGAAAATTAAACAGGAAGTAAAAGATATATGAAAACAAATAAAAATGAAAACACAACAGCCCCAAACCTTTGGGATGCAACAAAAGTGGTTTTAAGAGGGAGGTACAAAGCAATACAGGCCTACCTCAAGAAGCAAGGAAAATCTCAAATAAACAACCTAAGCTTACACCTAAAGGAACTAGAAAAAGAACAGCAGATAAAGCCTAAAGCCAGCAGAGGGAAGAACATAATAAAGATTAGAACAGGTGGCACAGTCATTAAACATCTGCCTTTGGCTCAGGTCATGCTCCCAGGGTTCTGGGATCCAGCCCCGCATCAGGCTCCCTGCTCCGCGGGAAGCCTGCTTCTCCCTCTCCCACTCCCCCTGCTTGTGTTCCCTCTCTTGCTGTGTCTCTCTCTGTCAAATAAATAAATAAATAAGTTTTAAAAAAGAGTTAAAATGCATTTAAAAAAAAGAACCCAAAAATCAATAGAACAGATCAATAAAAGCAGGAGCTTGTCCTTTGAAAAAATAATAAAATGGATAAATCTCTAGTCAGACTTATCAAAAAGAAAAGAGAAAGGACTTAAATTAATAAAATCACAAATGAGAGAGGAGAAATAACAACCAACACCACCAATACAATCATAAGAGAATATTAGGAAAAACTATATGCCAACAAATTGGACAACCTGGAAGAAATGGATAAATTCTTAGAAATATATAAACTACCAAAACTGAAACAAGAAGTTCTACTAGAACTGATAGAGGGGTGCCTGGGTGGCTCAGTCAGTTAAGCATCTGCCTTTGGCTCAGGTCATGATCCCAGGGTCCTGGGATCGAGTCCTCTGTGGGGTTCCCTGCTCCACAGGGAGTCTGCTTCTCCCTCTGCCCCTGCTCTCACTCGTTCTCTCAACCTCTCTCTCTCTCTCTTTCTCTCAAATAAATACATAAAATCTTTTAAAAAAATAGAACTGCTAGAGCAGTCCACTCTCACCCCTGTTATTTAACATGATACCTGAGGTCCTAGCCACAGTAATAAGACAACGAAAAGAAAGAAAATACATCCAAATCGGTAAGGAAGAAGTCAAACTTCCACTATTTTCAGATGACATGAAACTCTTTATGGAAAACAATAACAACTCCATTAATAAACTACAAGAACTGATAAATGATTCAGTAATAACAGCGTACAAAATCAATGTGCAAAAATCTGTTGCATACTTATACACCAAAAATGAAGAAACAGAACAAGAGATTAAGGAGAATTGGAGGGAGTGATGAACCATGAAAGAATATGGATTCTGAGAGACAAACAGGGTTTTAGAGGGGAGGGGGGAGGGGGGATTGGTTAGACCGGTGATGGGTATTAAGGAGGGCACGTACTGCATGGACCACTGGGTGTTATACAGAAACAATGGATCGTGGATCACCACGTTAAAAACTAATGATGTATTGTTTGGTGACTAACAATAAAATTTAAAAAAAAAGAGAGATTAAGGAATCAGTCTCATTTAAATTGCACCAAAAACAATAAAATACCTAGGAATAAACCTAACCAAGGAGGTGAAAGACCTGTACTTGAAAACTATGATGAAATAAATTAAAGATGACACAAAGAAATAGAAAGATATTCCATGCTCATGGACTGGGAGAACAAATACTGTTAAAACGTCTATACTACCCAAAGCAATCTACACTTTTAATGCAATCATTGTCAAAGTACCAACAGTGTTTTTCACAGAGTTAGAACAAAAAATCTTAACATTTGTATGGAATCACAAAAGACACAGAATATCCAAAGCAACCTTGAAAAAGATAAACAAAACTGGAGGCATCACAATTCCATGCAACAAATTATATTAGTTAATCTTCCACAAAGCAGGAAAGAATACCCAATGGGAAAAAGACAGTCTCTTCAACAAATGGTGTTGGGAAACCTGGACAGCAACATTCAAAAGAATGAAACTGGGCCACTTTCTTACACCATACACAAAAAATAAATTCAAAATTGATGAAAGACCTAAATGTGAGACCTAAAACCATAAAAGTCCTAGAAGAAAACATAAGCAGTAGACTATTTGACATCAGTGGTACCAAGTTCTTTCTAGATATGTCTCCTGAGGCAAGTGGGAAAAAAGCAAAAATAGACTATTAGGACTTCATCAAAATGCAAAGCTTCTGCACAGCAAAGGAAACAATCAATGAAACTAAAATTCAACCTACAAATGGGAGAAGATATTTCCAAATTACGTATCTGATAAGGAGTTAGTATCCAGAATATACAAAGAACTTACATAACTCCACACACAAAAACAAATAATCCAATTTAAAAATGGCCAGATGACATGAATAGACGTTTTCCCAAAGACATAGAGATGACCAAAAGACAGTCATAGAGATGCTCAACATCATTCATCATCAGGAAAAACACAAATCAAAACTACAATGAGATATCACCTCACACCTGTGAGAATGAATAAAATCAACAAAACGAAAAACATGTGTTGGTGAGAATGTGTAGAAAGAGGAACCCTCTTGCCCTGTTGCTGGGAATGCAAACTGGTGCAGCATCTGTGGAAATCAGTATAGAGGTTCCTCAAAAAGTTAAAAATAGAACTACCCTATGACCCAGCAATTGCATTACTAGGTATATTCTCAAAGAGTACAAAAATACTAGTTCAAAGGGATATATGCACCCTGATATTTACAGTAGAATTATCTAAAATACCCAAATTCTGGAAATACTCCAAGTGTCCTTCAACTGATGAATGCATATAGAAGATGTGGGGTGTGTGTATATATTATTAATCAGCCATAAATATTAAACATCCATAAAAAGGAATGAAATCTTGCCATTTGCAATGGTATGGATGGAGGTGGAGAGTATTATGCTAAGTGAAATAAGTCAGTCAGAGAAAGACTAATAATAATAACAATAATTTCATTCATATGTGGGATATAAGAAACAAAAGAGAAGAGCATCAAGGAAAAAAAGAGAGAAAGAGGCAAACCAAGAAACAGACTCTAAACTATAGAGAACAAACTGATGCTTAATAGAGGGGAGGTAGAGACGTGGGTTAAATTGGTGAAAGGGATTAAGGAGGGTACTTGTTGTGATAACCAAATGGGTGTTTTATGAAAGTGTTGAATCACTCTATTGTACACCTGAAGCTAATACTAAACTGCATGTTACTAACTAGAATTTAAATAAAACCCTTAAAATGTTTAAATTTTTCAAATTAAATTACAGTTAGTTAACATGTAGTGTAATATTAGCTTCAGGTGTACAATATAGTGATTCTATTTTTTAAAATTTTTATTATGTTATGTTAGTCACCATACAGTACATCATTAGTTTTCGATATAGTGTTCCATGATTAATTGTTTGCATATAACACCCAATGCTCCATGCAATACATGCCCTCCATAATACCCATCACTGGGCTAACCCATCCCCCCACACCTCTTCCCTCTAAAACCCTCAGTTTGTTTCTCAGAGTCCATAGTCTCTCATGGTACCACTCCCCTTCCGATTTCCCCCCTTCATTTTCTCCTTCCTTCTCCTAATGTATTCTATGCTATTCCTTATGTTTCACAAATAAGTGAAACCATATAATTGACTTTCTCTGCTTGACTTATTTCACTTAGCATAATCTCCTCCAGTCCCATCCATGTTGACACAAAAGTTGGGTATTCATCCTTTCTGATGGCTGAGTAATATTCCATTGTATATATGGACCACATCTTCTTTATCCATTCATCTGTTGAAGGGCATCTTGGCTCTTTCCACAGTTTGGTTATTGTGGACATTGCTGCTATGAACATTGGGGTACATATGGCCCTTCTTTCACTACATCTGTGTCTTTGGGATAAATACCTAGTAGTGCAATTGCTGGGTGGTAGGGTAGCTCTATTTTTAACATCTTAAGGAGCCTCCATACTGTTTTCACAAGTGGTTGTACCAACTTACATTCCCACCAACAGGGTAATAGGGTTCCCCTTTCTCCACAACCTCTCCAACATTTGTTGTTTCTTGCCTCGTCAATTTTTGCCATTCTAACTGGTGTAGGGTGGTATCTCAATGTGGTTTTGATTTGAATTTCCCTGATGGCTAATGATGATGAACATTTTTTCATGTGTCTGTTAGCCATTCGTGTGTCTTCTTTAGAGAAGTGTCTTTTCATGTCTTCTGCCCATTTTTTGACATGATTATTTGTTTTATGGGTGTTGAGTTTGAGTTCTCTATAGATCTTGGATACCAACCCTTTATCTGTAGCGTCATTTGCAAATACCTTCTCCCATTCCGTGGGTTCGCTCTTTGTTTTGTTGACTGTTTCCTTTGCTGTGCAGAAGATTTTTATCTTACTGTAGTCCCAAAAGTTCATTTTCCCTTTTGTTTCCCTTGCCTTTGGAGAAGTGTTCTTGAAAGAAGTTGCCATGGCTGATGTCAAAGAGGTTATTGCCTATGTTCTTCTCTAGGATTTTGATGGATTCATGTCTCACATTGAGGACTTTCATCCATTTTGAGGTTCTTTGTGTATGGTGTAAGAGAATGGTCAAGTTTCATTCTTCTGTATATAGCTGTCCAATTTTCCCAGCACCATTTATTGAAGAGACTGTCTTTTTTCCTGCTTTGTCGAAGATTATTTGACCATAGAGTTCTGGGTCCATATCCGGGCTCTCTATTCTGTTCCATTGGTCTATGTGTCTGTTTTTGTGCCAGTACCAAGCTGTCTTGGTGATCACAGCTTTGTAATATAGCTTGAGATCACGCAACTTGATGCCCCCAGCTTTGTTTTTCTCTTTCAACATTTCCTTGGTGATTCAGGGTCTGTTCTGATTCCATACAAATTTTAGGATTTTTTGTTCCAGCACTTTGAAAAATGCCATTGGTATTTTGATCAGGATGGCATTGAAGGTATAGATTGCTCTGGGCAGAATAGACATTTTAACCATGTTTATTCTTCCGATCCACGAGCATGGAATGTTTTTCCATCTTTTTGTGTCTTCTTCAATTTCTTTCATGAGTGTTCTGTAGTTCCTAGAGTATAGATCCTTTACCTCTTTGGTTAGATTTATTCCAAGGTATCTTATGGTTTTTGGTGCTATTGTAAATGGAATCGATTCTCTAATTTCTTTTCCCAGAGTTACAATATTAGAGTATAAGAAAGCAACTGATTTCTATGCAATGATTTTGTATCCTGCCACATTATTGAATTGCTGTATGAGTTCTAGTTATTTGGAGGTGGAGCCTTTTGGGTTTTCCACATAAAGTGTCATGTCATCTGCAAAGAGAGAGAGTTTGACTTCTTCTTTGCCAATTTGAATATATTTTATTTCTTTTTGTTGTCTGATTGTTGTTGCTAGGACTTCTAGTACTATGTTGAACAATAGTGGCGAGATTGGGCATCCTTGTTCTGTTCCTGATCTTAAGGGAAAGGCTCTCAGCTTTTCCCCATTGAGAATGATATTCGCTGTGGGTTTTTCATGGATGGATTTTATGAACTTGAGGAATGTTCATTCTATCCCTATTCTATGAAGAGTTTTAATCAGGAAAAGATGTTGTATTTTGTCAAATGCTTTTTCTGCATCAATGGAGAGGACCATATAGTTCTTCTCTCTCCTCTTATTAACATGTTCTATCACATTGATTGATTTATAAAGTTTGAACTACCCTTGCATCCCAAGTATAAATCCCACTTGGTCATGGTAGATGATCCTTTTAATGTAATGTTGGATCCTACTAGCTAGGATTTCTTTGAGAATTTTGGCATCCATATTCATCAGGGATAATGGTCTGAAATTCTCCTTTTTGATGGGATTTTGCTTGGTTTGGGGATCAAGGTAATGCTGGCCTCATAGAATGAGTCTGGAAGCTTTCCTTCTGTTTCTATTTTTTGATAGAGCTTCAGGAGAATAGGTATTATTTCTTCTTTGAATGTTTGGTAGAATTCCTCAAGGAATCCATCAGGCCCTGGACTCTTATTTTTTGGGAGGTTTTTGAACACTATTTCAATTTGGTTACAGTGTATTGCTCTATTCAGGTTGTCTATTTCTTCCTGTTTCAGTCTTGGTAGTTAATTGGTTTCCAGAAAGACAGCCATTTTTTCCAGGTTGCTTAATTTCTTGGCATATAGTTGTTGATAATAATTTCTAATAACTGTTTCTATTTCCTTGGTGTTAGTCATGATTGTTCCCCTTTCAATCATAATTTTATTAATTTGGGTGGGTCCTGTTCTTTTCTTTTGGATAAATCTGGCCAGTGGTTTATCAATTTTATTAATTCTTTCAAAGAAGCAGCTTCTACTTTTGTTGATGTGCTCTACTGTATTTCTGGTTTCTAATTCATTGATCTCTGCTCTAATCTTAATGATTTCTCTTCTAATGTGTGGCTTAGGCATCATTTGTTGCTTTTTCTCTAGTTCTTTAAGGTGTAGAGTTAGCTGATGAATTTGGGATTTTTCTATTTTTTTGAGTGAGGCTTGGAACGTTATGTATTTCCCACTTAGAACTGCCTTTGCAGCATCCCATAGGTTTTGGACTGATCTGTTTTCGTTCTCATTGGTTTCCATGAAATGTTTAAGTTCTTCTTTGGTTTCCTGGTTGACCCAAACATTCTTAAGCAGAGTGGTCTTTAGCTTCCAAGTGTTTGAATTTCTGCCAAATTTTTTCTTGTGATTGAGTTCCAGTTTTAAAGCATTATGGTCTGAGAATATGCAAGGAATAATCTCAATCTTTTGGTATCGGTTGAGACCTGATTTGTGACCCAGTATGTGGTCTATTCTGGAGAAAGTTCCATGTGCACTCGAGAAGAATGAGTATTCTGTTGTTTTAGGGTGGAATGTTCTGAATATATCTATGAGGTCCATCTGGTCCAGTGTGTCATTCAAAGCTCTTGTTTCTTTGTTGATTTTCTGCTTAGATGATCTGTCTATTGCTGAGAGTGGAGTATTGAGGTCTCCTACAATTAACTTATTATTATCAATGTGACTCTTTATTTTGGTTAACAGCTGGCTTATGTAGATGGCTGCTCCCACGTTAATGGCATAGATATTTACAACTGTTAGATCCTCTTGTTGGATAGGCCCTTTAAGAATGATATAGTGTCCTTCTGTGTCTCTAACTACAGTCTTTAGCTTGAAATCTAGTTTGTCTGATATGAGAATTGCCACCCCAGCTTTCTTTTGAGGTCCGCTGGCATGGAAGATGGATCTCCATCCCTTCACGTTCAGTCTGGATGTATCTTTAGGTTCAAAGTGAGTCTCTTGTAGACAGCATATGGATGGGTCCTGTCTTTTTATCCAATATGCAACAATGTGTCATATTATGGGAGAATGTAGGCTGTTCACATTGACAGTGATTATTGAAAGATATGAATTTATTGTCATCATGTTGCCTGTGAAGTCCTTGTTTCTATAGATCATCTCTGTAAATTTCTATTCTGTATTATTCTTGAGGTCTTTCTCCTTTTATAGAACCCCCCCTTAATATTCTTGCAGAGCCAGTTTAGTGGTCACATAGTCTTTCAGTTTCTGCCAGTCCTGGAACTCTCCATCCATTCTATATGACAGCCTTGCCAGATAAAGTATTCTTGGCTGTGTGTTCTTCTCGTTTAGTACCCTGAATATGTCTTATCAGCCCTTTCTGGCTTGCCAGGTCTCTGAGGGTAGGTCTGATGTTATTCTGATGTGTCTCCCTCTGTATGTAAGGAATCTCTTCCCCCTAACTCTCCTTAAGATTTTTTCCTTGGTTCTAAGATTTGCGAGTTTTTATATTACATGCCGGGGCATTGGTCTGTTCTCCTTGATCTTGGGAAGGGTCCTCTTTGCCTTTAGGACATGAATGTTTGTTTTATTTCCCAGATGAGGGAAATTCTCAGCCAAGATTTGCTCAAATATATCTTCTAGTCCTCTCTCTCTCCACCCCCTCAGGGATCCCAATAATTTTGACATTGGAAAGTTTCATGGTGTCACTTATTTCTCTCATTCTGTTTTCATGGATTTTAAGCTGTTTCTCCCAGGCCTCCTTGTTTTCTTCTTTTCTATCAGTTTGTCTTTTAGATCACTAATTAGTTCTTCTGCCTGATTTCCCCTAGCTGTTAGAGTATCTACGTTAGATTGGGTCCCATTGATAGCATTTTTTTTTTAAGATTTTATTTATTTGTCAGAGAGAGAGAGAGAGAGCGAGTACAGGCAGGGGGAGAGGAAGAAGGAGAAGGAGGCTCTCTACCGAGCAGAGAGCCTGACGCGGGACTTGATCCCAGGACCCCGGGATCATGACCTGAGCCGAAGGCAGCCGTTTAACCGACTGAGCCACCCAGGTATCCCCCATTGATAGCATTTTTAAGTTCTGCCAGTTCAGCTGTCATTTCTGCCCTTAGAGACTCTATGTTGCCATTAATGAATTTCTCCATTCTAGCTATCATCTTCATAACTGTTACCCTGAAGCCTATTTCCGACATTTTGCTTATATCAATATCCGTTAGGTCTGCGGGAGAGGTTATTGTCTCTGGGTCTTTTCTTTGTTGGGAGTTCCTACTCCTAGTCATTCTCTTGAGTTGTGGTTGAGGGGATGTACAGTCAAAAATATCAACCACAATCCAGGCACGGTGCATCCTGGGAAAGTTTAGAACAATCAGATGCTACCACCAAAAATCCCAGCCTAAATGTATCCCAAGAATGATTTATAAAGTACAAAAAAAAAAAAAACCCCACCAACCCCCCCCCCCAAAAAAAAGACCAAAAAAAGGGGAGTGCAGGGAAGGTGGCTGTAATTCCTCGATGTGGGTGAGGTAGAGTGTTTCAGCTCTTACTGGGTGTATTTTGTTCTCTTTGTTAAAGAACAGTACTTCCCAGAGATACAGTTAAATTAAAACTGGTATATATAGAAAGGTAGTATTGAGTAGGGAACAAAGGTCTACTTGAAGCTTATATCTATATATGTAAAAAAAAAGAAAAAGAAAAAAGCGTATTTGTAAAAAATTTCAAGTTAAAAAGTTACTATGGAATATGTTGTATTAAACATCTGGTTGAAATGATAAGTACATAAAAAAAACAAGAAGCATGAGAAAGAATTTTTAAAAAAAATAGAAAAGTTTTATGTAAGAAATACACAGGCCGTGAGGCAACACCAGGAGCTTAATATACTAATTTTCCCCTGGTGTTGGGGTTTTACAGTTTTATGGAGACCCTGGGGTTGTTGTCCTCTTGTTCTTCCAGCTTGTCTTCTGGGGGAGGGGCCTGCCGCATTGTTTTTCAGTCAATCTTGCTTGGGCAGAGTTGTCCTGCCCCTATCAAAGGGCTGGGCTCTGTGGAAACCATTTTTTGGGGTTTTTGTTCTCTGGCAGCTTTTCTTCTCAGGTAGCTTTTTGTGCCTTTTCAAAGGGTCAGAGCAAAGGAAAATGTCCGCACCCACACCTCTGCCCCAGAAGAGAGCAGCCACAGTCTGCTCCTCTCTGAATCCTCCAGAATGCACAGTCTTCTGCTCTGTAAGCACTGCTAAAAACCGAAGCCTCCCACAGGCAATGCATGATAAAGAGACAGCTAAGAAGAGTCCTCATGGTGTCAAAACAAATATCAAAGATCAGCCTCAAAATCTACCCTCACCTTAACATAATTGGATTTCACTATTGAGTAGGTTGTTTCAGGGCATTGTCAAAAACAATAGAGCAATCAACCAGTAATTAATGGAGCCTAATGGACAGAATGTAATTCCAAATGGAAAAATAACCTGAAAAGAGATATCAGAAAAAGAAATAGTCAATAAGGCCCACCTAAAAATTCATCTTTGTGGAATACTGGGGTAACAGTACACATACCCAGGGTTGCATGTTGTAAAAAAATGACAACAAAATCTTCACATCATGGGGGAAATAGATTTTACTAAAATATATTCACAGTCACAAAACAAATAAGAAAGCAAACAGCAACAATAACAGGACCCAGAGAAAACAGTGGGAGAGTTAATATCCAGAGTTGTTATAACATATTGCCTATAAGGTCCAGTTCCCCGCCCCCCGCCAAAAAAAAAGAAAAGTACAAACTGAGCAAAGAAACAGGAATATCTAACCAATACGAAGAGAAAAAAGCAACATAAACTGCCTTCAAGAGGGAACAAATATTAGATTTAACAAATGAATACTTCAAAATAGCCATACTATATTTAAAGAACCAAAGGGCTTCTCAGTACTGGACTGCAGGAGGGGAAGCAGATGTTGGTTGACTGCATCTGGCCTGGAGTGCCAGATTAGAAGAGCAGTCATGTCAGAACAAACAGTAAGCAGATCCCACTTTTCCTTGAAGACAGCAGTACTAAGACTATTGATCTTCCTTTGTCTTGGTACTATTCTTTCTCCCAGAATCTTACTTATCAACAGTTCTAGGGAAGTGTTCAAGATGGTAGTATAAAGGAATCCTGAATTCACCACCTCCCATAGACACAATAAATCTATAGCAACACATTGGATAATTTCCTATGGAAGCTAGATGAACAGCACCTCCACAACAAGGGATAAAAGGGCTGCATTGAAACAGGTAGGAGGGGTGATATGCTCAACACAAATGCCACCCAAGGTACAGCAATCCACAATCAGGAAAAATCTGAAAATAAAGAACTTTATGCGGACAAGCACCCCAGACCTTGGGCCCTGCACAAGAATGGTGAGCCCTAAACATTTAGCTTTAAAAACCAAAGGGGAGTACTTTCAGAAGAGCCATAGAACTGTAGGGAATGGAGAACTTGAACAAATTAATAACAAGAAAATATACAAAATTTAAAAATCTCACTAGAAAAAGAAAATATAGAGTAAAAGTAGTGGGTTTATCACTGATAAAGCTAACATGAAGGTCTAAAGTCAAAAGTAGTAAAATTAACAAAAACTATAATTAGTTAAGAGATATATAATGTAAGAAGGCATAAAATGTGATGTCAAAAATATAAAATATGGGATAAAGAAGAAAAAAGGTAGAGTTTCAGGATTGATTTTATTAGTTACTATAAACTTAAAATAAACTGTTATAAACATAGGAGGTTATATGTGAACCTCACAATAACCACACAGCAAAAACTAATAGCAAATACAAAAAAGAAAATTAGAAAGGAATCTAAAAAAACACCAAAGAAAGTTTTCAAACAAGAAAAAAAAAAGAAAAAAAGAAACAGAGAAGAACTACAAAAACAGCCACTAACAAATAGGCAATAAGTGCATACCTATAAATAATTACTTTGAATGTAAGTGGACTAAATTCTCCAATCAAAAGACAGAGTGCTTGAATTGGAAAGAAAGAAAAAGAAAGAAAGAAAGAAAGAAAGAAAGAAAGAAAGAAAGAGAAAGAAAGAGAAGAAAGAAAGAAAGAAAGAAAGAAAGAAAGAAAGAAAGAAAGAAAGAAAGAAAGAAAGAAAACAAGACTCATCTAAAGCCCACTGACAAGAGACTCACTTCAGAAATACAGACACAAAAAGAGAGTAAACCGGTATACTTATATCAGACAAAATAGACTTTAATACAAAAACTGTAATGAAAGACAAAGAGGGGCATTACATAATAATAAAGGTGACAATCCAGAAAGAAGATATAATATTTAAAAATATATATGCACCCAACAACAGAGCATCAAAAATATATAAAGCAAATATTAACAAACCTAAAGGGAAAAATTAGGAAGAATATAATAGTCGGGGACTTGAATACCCCATTTCCATCAACGGATAGATCATTTAAACAAATATCAATAAGGAAACATTCACCTTAAATGACACATTAAACTTGATGGCCTTAAGAGACACATATACAGAACATTCCATCCTTAAACAGCAGAATACACACTCTTCTCAAGTGCACATGGAACGTCCTCCAGAATAGATTATGGGTTAGGGCACACAACAAGTCTCAATAAATTTAACAAGATTGAAATCATATGAAGCAGCCTTTCTGACCACAATGGTATAAAACTAGAAATAAATTATAAAAAGAAAAAACACAAAAATGTGGAGATTAAACAGCATGCTACTAAACAATCCATGGATCATTGAGAAATCAAAGGAGAAATAAAAAAATACTTACAGACAAATGAAATCAGAAAAATGACATACCAAAATCTACAAGATGCAGCAAAAACAGTTCTAAGAAGAAATTCATACCAATAAAGGCATACCTCAAAAACCAAGAAAATCTCAAATACATAATCTAAATTTACACTTAAAGGAACTAGAAAAAAAGAACAAACAAAACACTAGCTTAGTAGAAGGGAAGGAATAATAAAGATAACAGCAGAAATAAAATACAGATTTAAAAAACAATAGAAAAAAATCAATGAAACAAAGAGCTGGTTGATTAAAAAGATAAGCAAAATTAATAAAATGTAAGCTAGACTCACCAAGAAAAAGAAGAGACAGGACTCAAATATATAAAATCAGAAATTAAAAAGAGTAAGATACAACTAATATCACAAAAATTGAAAATAATTATAACAGACTAGAATTAAAATGCTTCCAAACTCATTTTACACCACCATTACCATGATACCAAATCTAGACAAGGAAACCCCAAAAAAGAAAATTACAGACCTGTGTTCTTAAGGAATATAGAGGCTAAAATCCTCAACAAAATGTTAGCAAACCGAATTCAACAGTATGTTGATATTCTTGATCAAACTGGATTTATCCAGGGATGCAAGGTTGGTTCAACATTTGCAAATCAATCATTGTGATGAACCAGATTATAAAATAAAGGATAAAAATCATATAATAATCTTAATAGATGCAGAAAAAGCATTTTACAAACTTCAACATCCATTATGATTAAAAACGCAAAAAAGTGAGTATAAAAGGACCATAACTGAACATAATAAAAGACATATATGAAGACACACAGAAAATATGATACTCAATGGTGGAAACATTAAAACGTTTTGTTATAGATCAGGAAAAAAAAAAACAAAGATGTCCAACCTCACCACTTTTATTCAAGACAGTATTGGAAGTCCTAGGCCCAGCAATTAGTCAAGAAAAAAGTAAGTGTCATCCAAAATGGAAAAGGAAGAAGTAAATCTATCACTATTTGCAGATGACATCATATTATATATAGAAAACCTGAAAGATTCTACCAAAAAAATTAGGAAAACTAATAATTGAATTCAGTAAAGTTGTAAGAATAAATATACAAAAATCCTTTGTGATTCTATACACTAATAATAAACTATCAGAGGGGCGCCTGGGTGGTTCAGTCAGTTAAGTATCTGCCATCAGCCCAGGTCATGATCTCCGGATTTTGGGATAGAGCTTCATGTAGGGCTCCCTGATCAGTGGGGAATTTGCTTCTCCCTCTCCTTCTGCCCCTCCCCTTCAATCGTGCAGTCTCTCTCTCTCTCTCTCTCTCTCTCTTTCTCTGTCAAATAAATAAATAAAAATCTAAAAAAATAATAAAATATCAGAAAGAGAAATCAAGAAAGCAATCACATTTACACTTGCATCAAAACAATATAATACCTAGGAAAAAAATTAACCAAGGAAGGCTAATACATGTACACTGTAAACTATATGACACTGATGAAAGAAATTGAAGACTTAACAGATAAGTGAAAGATGCTCTGCTCATTTATAAAAAGAATTAATATTGTTAAAATGACATACTATCCAAGGCAATATACAGATTTAATGTAATCCCTATCAAATTCCAAAGGCAATTTCCCAGAACTAGAACAAATAATTATAAAACTTTTATGGAAAGTCAGGAAAAAACAAATGTTGGCAAGGATGCAGAGAAAGGGGAACCCTCTTACCATGTTGGTGGGAATGAAACCTAGTACAGCCACTCTGGAAAGGAGTATGGAGTTTCCTCAAAAAGTTAAAAATAGATAATCTGGGAGGCAAAAAAGATGGCAGATGAGTAGGGGACCTTATTCCAACTGGTCCCTGGAATTGAGCCAGATATCTACCAGACCACTCAAAACAACCATGAAATCAGCCTGCGATGTAAGAAGATAGACCTGGATCTCTACAAACAGAATATTGCTGGCGGTCGGTTTCGAGGTATGAAGCAGGGAGCCATGATTCCAAGAGCAGATATCAGAAGACAAACGGCAGGGGGCGGGAGCATGGGCATGGGGATCCTACACCTCTGGTGAGTGACAGCTTCCTGTGCTGGGGACGGGGCACAGACTCACAGACCATTAGTGGCAGAGAAAGGACTTTAGGGCAGCCCCCCAGTAGGAACCCTGCAGCAGCAGGGCCGCGCATGTGAACAGGGACAGCTGCTGGTTTTAGAAACACAAAGGGCAGAGACGTGCCCCGACCTGGAGGGGAGGACTGGGAGCACTGCTGAGGGGTGCACACCCCAGGATGCTGCAGTTTATAGCAGCACAAACAGAAACGGAGATAGTATGGCCTGGAGAGCTCACTGAAGAACAGACTGCAATCTCTATGCTCTGAGGCAGAGGGTTGGAAACTGTCTATTCTGCTCTGACTCACGGAAGAGACATGAGAACCTACCAGGGAAAGCTACCAGAAAACAAAAGCCCCACAAAACCGGGTTTCACTGAGCCCATCCCATGCCACAGGGGGCAGGGCAACTCTGCCCAAACAGGGTTGCCCGAGTAACAGGTAGACCACTTCCCCAGAAGACAGGCTGGGAGAACAAGAGGCCAGCAACCCTAAGTTCCCCAGAAAACAGATGCCTCTTGGGTTGTTGTCAATAATTTGGACTCTATACATTCCCTCAACCACCACACAACAGAATGACTATGAGGAGGAACCCCCAAAATAGGAAAGACTCAAAGACTATGACTTCTACCACAGATTTACAAATGGACTCAGATATAACCCACATGTCAGAGATGGAAATCAGGCCAGCAACTGTGAAGACAATAGCTAGAATGGAGAAATCAATTAATGGCAACAGAGTCTCTAAGGGCAGAAAGGAAAGCTGAATTGGCAGAACTTAAAAATGCTATCGATGAGATCCAATCTAATCTGGATGATCTAACAGCTAAGGTAGGTGAGGCAGAAGAACGAATTAGTGACCTGGAAGACAATTTAATAGATAAAAAAGGAAAAGAGGAGGCCAGGGAAAAACAACTCAGAATCCATGAAAACGGAATCAGAGAAATAAGTGACACCATGAAACATTTCAATGTCAGGATTATTGGAATCCAAGAGGGGGTGGAGAGAGAGAGAGGACTAGAAGATATATTTGAGCAAATCGTAGCTGAGAACATCCTTAATCTGGGGAATGAAACAAACATTCGTGTCCAAGAGGCAGAGAGGACCCCTCCCAAGATCAAGGAAAACAGACCAACACCCCGGCATGTAATAGTAAAACTCGCAAATCTTAGAACCAAGGAAACCATCTTAAGGGCAGTTAGGGGGAAGAGATTCCTTACGTACAGAGGGAGGAACATCAGAATAACGTCAGACCTATCCACAGAGACCTGGCAAGGCAGAAAGGGCTGGCAAGACATATTCAGGGTACTAAAAGAGAAGAACATGCAGCCAAGAATACTTTATCTGGCAAGGCTGTCATATAGAATGGATGGAGAGATGCAGAGCTTCCAAGACAGGCAGAAACTGAAAGAATATGTGAGCACGAAGCCAGCCCTGCAAGAAATATCAAGGGGGTTCTATAAAAGGAGAAAGACCCCAAGAGTGATATACAACAGAAAGGACAATCTATAAAAACAAGGTCTTCACAGGCAACATGATGACAATAATTTCATATCTTTTCATAATCACTCTCAACGTGAATGGCCTAAACACTCCCATAAAATGGCACAGGGTTGCAGATTGGATAAAAAGACAGGACCCATCCATATGCTGTCTACAAGAGACTCATTTTGAACCTAAAGATACATCCAGACTGAAAGTGAAGGGATGGAGATCTATCTTCCATGCCAGCGGACCTCAAAAGAAAGCTGGGGTAGCAATTCTTATATCAGACAAATTAGATTTTAAACTAAAGTCTGTAATAAGAGACACAGAAGGACACTATATCATTCTTAAAGGGTCTATCTAACAAGAAGATCTAACAATTGTAAATATCTATGCCCCCAACATGGGAGCAGCCATCTACATAAGCCAACTGTTAATCAAAATAAAGAGTCATATTGATAACAATACATTAATTGTAAGACACCTCAATACTCCACTCTCAGCAGTGGACAGATCATCTAAGCAGAAAATCAACAAGGAAACAAGAGCTTTCAATGATACATTGGACCAGATGGACCTCATAGATATTTACAGAACATTCCATCCTAAAACAACAGAATACCACTCTTCTCGAGCGCACATGGAACTTTCTCCAGAATAGACCACATACTGGGTCACAAATCAGGTCTCAACCGATACCAAAAGATTGAGATTATTCCCTGCATATTCTCAGACCACAATGCTCTAAAACTGGAACTCAATCACAAGAAAAAATTTGGCACAAATTCAAACACTTGGAAGCTAAAGACCACTCAGCTCAAGAATGTTTGGGTCAACCAAGAAATCAAAGAAGAACTTAAACAATTCATGGAAATCAATGAGAATGAAAACACATTGGTCCAAAGCCTATGGGATACTGCAAAGGTGGTCCTAAGGGGGAAATACATAGCCATCCAAGCCTCACTCAAAAAAATAGGAAAATCCCGAATTCACCAGCTAACTCTACACATTAAAGAACTAGAGAAAAAGCAACAAACGAAGCCTAAGCCATGCATTAGAAGAGAAATAATTAAAATTAGAGCAGAAATCAATGAATTAGAAACCAGAAACACAGTAGATCAGATCAATGAAACCAGAAGCTGGTTCTTTGAAAGAATTAATAAGATCAATAAACCGCTGGCCAGACTTATCCAAAAGAAAAGAGAAAGGACCCAAATTAATAAAATTATGAATGAAAGGGGAGAGATCATGAATAACACCAAGGAAATAGAAACAATTCTTAGAAATTATTATCAACAACTTTATGCCAATAAACTGAGCAATCTGGATGAAATGGAGACCTTCGTGGAAACCTATAGGCTGCCAAGATTGAAACAAGAAGAAATTGACAACCTGAATAGGCCAATAACCAGTAACGAGATTGAACCAGTGATCAAAAACCTCCCAAAAAACAAGAGTCCAGGGCCTGATGGATTCCCTGGGGAATTCTACCAAACATTCAAAGAAGAAATAATACCTATTCTCCTGAAGCTCTTTCAAAAAATAGAAACAGAAGGAAAACTTCCAAACTCATTCTATGAGGCCAGCATTACCTTAATCCCCAAACCAGGCAAAGACCCCATCAAAAAGGAGAATTTCAGACCAGTGTCCCTGATGAATATGGATTCCAAAATCCTCAACAAAATCCTAGCTAATAGGATCCAACAATACATTAAAAGGATCATCCACCACGACCAAGTGGGATTTATCTCCGAGATGCAAGGGTGGTTCAACATTCGCAAATCAATCAATGTGATAGAACAAATTAATAAGAGGAGGGAGAAGAACCATATGGTCCTCTCAATTGATGCAGAAAAAGAATATGACAAAATACAACATCCTTTCCTGATTCAAACTCTCCAGAGTATAGGGATAGAGGGAACATTCCTCAAGCTTATAAAATCCATCTATGAAAAACCCACAGCAAATATCATCCTTAATGGGGAAAAGTTGAGAGCCTTTCCCTTAAGATCAGGAACACATCAAGGATGCCCACTCTCACCACTGTTGTTCAACATAGTACTAGAAGTCCTAGCAACAGCAATCAGACAACAAAAAGAAATAAAAGGTATTCAAATTGGCAAAGAAGAAGTCAAACTCTCCCTTTTTGCAGACGACACAATACTTTATGGGGAAAACCCAAAAGACTCCACCCCCAAATTACTAGAACTCATCGAGCAATTCAGTAATGTGGCAGGATACAAAATCAATGCACAGAAATCAGTTGCTTTCTTATACACTAACAATGCAACTGTAGAAAGAGAAATTAAAGAAACGATTCCATTTACAATAGCACCAAAAACCATAAGATACCTCAGAATAAACCTAACCAAAGAGGTAAAGGATCTATACTCTAGGAACTACAAAACACTCATGAAAGAAATTGAAGAAGACACAAAAAGATGGAAAAATATTCCATGCTCGTGGATCGGAAGAATAAACATTGTTAAAATGTCTATTCTGCCCAGAGCAATCTATACCTTCAATGCCATCCTGATCAAAATTCCAATGACATTTTTCAAAGCGCTGGAACAAACAATCCTAAAATTTGTATGGAATCAGAAAAGACCCCGAATCGCCAAGGAGATGTTGAAAAAGAAAAACAAAGCTGGGGGCATCACGTTGCCTGATTTCAAGCTATATTACAAAGCTGTGATCGCCAAGACAGCATGGTACTGGCACAACAACAGACATACAAACCATTGGAACAGAATAGAGAGCCCAGGTATGGACCCTCAACTCTATGGTCATATAATCTTTGACAAAGCAAGAAAAAATATGCAGTGGAAAAAAGACAGTCTCTTCAATAAATGGTGCTGGGAAAATTGGACAGCCACATGCAGAAGAATGAAACTCGACCATTCTCTAACACCACTCACAAAGATAAACTCAAAGTGGATGAAAGATCTCAATGTGAGACAGGAATCCATCAAAATCCTAGAGGAGAACATAGGCAGTAACCTCTTTGACATCGGTCACAGCAACTTCTTTCAAGATACATCTCCAAAAGCTAGTGAAACAAAAGCAAAAATGAACTTTTGGGACTTCATCAACAGAAAAAGCTTCTGCACAGCAAAGGAAACAGTCAACAAAACAAAGAGGCAACCCACAGAATGGGAGAAGATATTTGCAAATGACACTACAGATAAAGGGTTGGTATCCAAAATGTATAAATAACTTCTCAAACTCAACACCCAAAAAACAAATAATCAAGTCAAAAAGTGGGCAGAAGAGATGAATAGACACTTCTCTGAAGAAGACATACAAATGGCTAACAGACACATGAAAAAATGTTCATCATCATTAGCCATCAGGGAAATCCAAATCAAAACCACACTGAGATACCGCCTTACACCAGTTAGAATGGCAAAAATGGACATGGCAAGAAACAACAAATGTTGGAGAGGTTGTGGAGAAAGGGGAACCCTCTTACACTGTTGGTGGGAATGCAAGTTGGTACAGCTACTTTGGAAAACAGTGTGTAGGTGCCTCAAAAAGTTAAAAATAGAGCTACTCTATGACCCAGCAATTGCACTACTGGGTATTTACCCCAAAGACATAGATGTAGTGAAAAGAAGGGCCATATGCACCCCAATGTTCATAGCAGCAATGTCCGCGATAGCTAAACTGTGGAAAGAGCCGAGACGCCCTTCAACAGATGAATGGATAAAGAAGATGTGGTCCATATATACAATGGAATATTACTCAGCCATCAGAAAAGATGAATACCCAACTTTTACATCAACATGGATGGGACTGGAGGAGATTATGCTAAGTGAAATAAGTCAAGCAGAGAAAGTCAATTATCATATGGTTTCACTTATTTGTGGAACATAAGGAATAACATGGAGGACATTAGGAGAAGGAAGGGAAAAATGGGCGGGGGGAATTGGAGGGAGAGATGAACCATGAGAGACTATGGACCTGAGAAACAAACAGGGTTTTAGAGGGGAGGGGGGAGGGGGGATTGGTTAGCCTAGTGATGGGTATTAAGGAGGGCACATACTGCATGGAGCACTGGGTGTTATACAAACAATTGATCGTGGATCACTGCATCAAAAACTAATGATGTATTGTAAGGTGACTAACATAACATAATAAAATTTAAAAAAATAAAAAATTAAAAAAAACAATTGTAAATATTTATGCTGCCAATATGGGAGCAGCCATCTACATAAGCCAACTGTTAACCGAAATAAAGAGTCATACTGATAAAAATATGTTAATTGTAGGAGACCTCAATACTCCACTCTCAATAATAGAGAGATCATCTAAGCAGAAAATCAACAAAGAAACAAGAGCTTTGAATGACACACTGGACCAGATGGACCTCATAGATATATACAGAACATTCCACCCTAAAACAACAGAATACTCATTCTTCTCGAGCACACATGGAACTTTCTCCAGAACAGACCACATACTGGGTCACAAATCAGGTCTCAACCGATACCAAAAGATTGAGATTATTCCCTGCATATTCTAAGACCACAATGCTTTAAAATTGGAACTCAATCACAAGAAAAAATTTGGCACAAATTCAAACACTTGGAAGCTAAAGACCACTCAGCTCAAGAATGTTTGGGTCAACCAGGAAATCAAAGAAGAACTTAAACATTTCATGGTAACCAATGAGAACGAAAACACATCAGTCCAAAACCTATGGGTTACTGCAAAGGCGGTCCTAAGGGGGAAATACATAGCCATCCAATCCTCACTCAAAAAAATAGAAAAATCCCGAATTCATCAACTAACTCTAGACCTTAAAGAACTAGAGAAAAAGCAGTAAACGATGCCTAAGCTACGCATTAGAAGAGAAATAATTAAGATCAGAGCAGAGATCAATGAATTAGAAACCAGAAACACAGTAGATCAGATCAAGGAAACTAGAAGCTGGTTCTTTGAAAGAATTAATAAGATCGATAATCCACTGGCCAGTCTTATCCAAAATAAAAGAGAAATGACCCAAATTAATAAAATGATGAATGAAATGGGAGAGATCATGACTAACACCAAGGAAATAGAAACAATTCTTAGAAATTATTATCAACAACTATATGCCAATAAACTGAGCAATCTGGATGAAATGGAGGCCTTCCTGGAAACCTATAAGCTGCCAAGACTGAAACAGGAAGAAATTGACAACCTGAATAGGCCAATAACCAGTAACAAAATTGAAGCAGTGATCAAAAATCTCCCAAAAAACAAGCGTCCAGGGCCTGATGGATTTCCTGGGGAATTCTACCAAACATTCAAAGAAATAATACCCATTCTCCTCGAGCTGTTTCAAAAAATAAAGACAAAAGGAAAGCTTCCAGACACATTGTATGAGGTCAGCATTTCCTTAATCCCAAAACCAGGGGAAAACCCCATCAAAAAGGAGAATTTCAGACCAATATGCCTGATGAATATGGATTCCAAAATCCTCAAAAAATTCCTAGCTAATAGGATCCAACAATACATTAAAAGGATCATCCCCCATGACCAAATGGGATTTATCCCCCGGATGTAAGGGTGCTTCACCATTTGCAAATCAATCAGTGTGATAGAACACATTAATAAGAGGAGAGAGAAGAACCATATGGTCCTCTCAATTGATGCAGAAAAAGCATTTGACAAAATACAGCACCCTTTCCTGACTAAAACTCTTCAGAATATAGGGATAGAGGGAACATTCCTCAAGTTCCTAAAATCCATCTATGAAAAACCCACAGCAAATATCATCTTCAATGGGGAAAACCTGAGAGTGTTTCCCTCAGGAACACAAGGATGCCCACTCTCGCCACTATTGTTCAACATAGTCCTAGAAGTCCTAGCAATAGCAATCAGACAACAAAAAAATAAAAGGTATTCAAATTGGCAAAGAAGAAGTCAAACTCTCTCTTTTCACAGACAACATGATACTTTATGGGGAAAACCCAAAAGACTCCACCCCCAAATTACTGGAACTCATACAGCAATTCAGCAATGTGGCAGGATATAAAATCAATGCACAGAAATCAGTTGCTTTCTTATACACTAACAATGCAACTGTAGGAATAGAAATTAGAGAAATGATTCCATGTACAATAGCATCAAAAACTATAAGATACCTTGGAATAAACCTATCCAAAGAAGTAAAGGATCTATACTCTAGGAATTACAAAACACTCATGAAAGAAATTGAAGAAGACACAAAAAGATGGAAAAACATTCCATGCTCATGGATCAGAAGAATATACATTGTTAAAATGGGGGCGCCTGGGTGGCTCAGTCATTGAGCGCCTGCCTTCGGCTCGGGTCATGATCCCAGGGTCCTGGGATCGAGCCCCATATCAGGCTCCCTGCTCAGCAGGAAGCCTGCTTCTCACTCTCCCACTCCCCCTGCTTGTGTTCCTGCTCTCGCTATCTCTCTCTGTGAAATAAATAAATAAAATCTTAAAAAAAAAAATGTTAATATGTCTATGCTACCCAGAGCAATCTATACCTCAATGTCATCCCGATCAAAATTCCAATGACATTTTTCAAAGTGCTGGAACAAACAATCCTAAAATTTGTATGGAATCAGAAAAGACCCCAAATCACCAAGGAAATGTTGAAAAAGAAAAACAAAGCTGGGGGCATCGAGTTGCCTGATGTCAAGCTATATTACAAAGCAGTGATCACCAAGATAGCATGGTACTGGCACAACAACAGACATATAGACCAATGGAACAGAATAGAGAGCCCAGATATGGACCCTCAACTCTATGGTCAAATAATCTTTGACAAAGCAGGAAAAAATATGCAATGGAAAAAAGACAGTCTTTTCAATAAATGATGCTGGGAAAATTAGACAGCCACATGCAGAAGAATGAAACTCACCCATTCTCTAACACCATACACAAAGTTAAACTCAAAATAGATGAATGACCTCAATGTGAGACAGGAATCCATCAAAATCTTAGAGAAGAACTTAAGCAGTAACCTCTTTGACATCAGCTGCAGCAACTTCTTTCAAGGTACATCTCCAAAAGCTAGTGAAACAAAAGCAAAAATGAACTGTTGGGACTTCATCAAGATAAAAAGCTTCTGTACAACAAAGGAAACAGTCAACAAAACAAAGAGGCAACCCACAGAATGGGAGAAAATTTTTGCAAATGACACTACAGATAGAGAGCTGGTATCCAAGATCTATAAAGAACTTCTCAAACTCAACACCCAAAAAACAAACAATCAAGTCAAAAAATGGGCAGAAGACATGAACAGAAACTTCTCTGAAGAAGACATACAAATGGCAAGCAGACACATGCAAAAATGTTCATCATCATTAGCCATCGTGGAAATTCAAATCAAAACCACACTGATATATCACCTTACCCCAGTTAGAATGGCAAAAATTGACAAGGCAAGAAACAAATGTTGGAGAGATTGTGGAGAAAGGAGAACCCTCTTACACCATTGGTGGCAATGCAAGTTGGTACAGCCACTTTGGAAAACAGTGTCTAGGTGCCTCTGAAAATTAAATATAGAGCTACCCTATGACCCAGCAATTGCACTCCTGGGTATTTACTCTAAAGACACAGATGTAGTGAAAAGAAGGGTTATATGCACCCCAATGTTCATAGCAGCAATGTCCGCAATAGCCGAACTGTGGAAGGAGACGAGATGCCCTTCAACAGACGAATGGATAAAGAAGATGAGGTCCATATATACAATGGGATATTACTAGCCATCAGAAAGGATGAATACCCAACTTTTACATCAATATTGATGGGACTGGAGGAGATCATGCTAAATGAAATAAGTCAAGCAGAGAAAGTCAATTATCATATGGTTTCACTTATTTGTGGAACATAAGGAATAGCATGGAAGACATTAGGAGAAGGAAGGGAAAAATGAAGGGGGGAAATCGGAGGGAGAGTTGAACCATGAGAAACTATGGACTCTGAGAAACAAACTGAGGGATTTAGAGGGGAGGGGGCTGGGGGGATAGGTTAGCCCATTGATGGGTATTAAGGAAGGCACATATTGCATGGAGCACTGGATATTATACAAAAATAATGAATCGTGGATCAGTACATCAAAAACTAATGATATATTTTATGGTGACTAACATAACATAATAAAATAAAATGTAAAAATAAAGTTAAAAATAGAGGTACCCTACAACCCAGCAATTGCAGTGCTAGGTATTTACACAAAGGATACAAACATAGTGATCTGAAGGGGCACCTTCACCTCAATGTTTATAGCAACAATGTCCACAATAGCCAAACTATGGAAAGAGCCCAGATGTCCATTGATGAATAGATAAAGAAGAGGTTGTGTATATATACATACACACACACACACACACAAACACACACAATGGAATATTACTCAGCCATCACAAAATGAAATCTTACCATTTGTAACAACATGCATCGATGGAACTAGAAGGTATTATGCTAAGTGAAATAAGTTAATCAGAAAAATACAATTATATGGTTTCACTCATATGTAGAATTTAAGAAACAAAACAGAGGATCAGGGGAAGGGAGGGGAAAAATAAAATAAGATGAAATCAGAGAGGGATCCAAACCATAAAAGACTCTTAACTATAGGAAACAAACTGAGGGTTGCTGGAGGGGAGGTGGGTAGGGGAATGGGGTACCTGGCTGATGGGCATTAAGGAGGACATGTGATGTAATGAGCGCTGGGTGTTGTACGCAACTGATGAATAACTGAACTCTACCTCTGAAACTAAGGATACACTACGTTAATTAATTGAATTTAAATAAAATTTTAAAAAACTTTTATGGAATCACAAAAGATCCCCAAATAGCCAAGGCAATCTTGAGAAAGAGAAACAAAACCAGGGAGGAGGGGCAAGATGGTGGAGGAGTAGGGGACTCCGTTTCAACTGTTTCCCTGAATTTAGCTGGATGTCTACCAAACCATTTTGAACACCCAGGAAATAAGCCTGAGATGTAAAAATATATATCTGGATCTCTACAAGCAGAAAAACGCCACCTGTCCTGAGATACAAAGGGCGGAGTCATGAATCTGCCAGCAAATATCAGAGGATAAACAAAAGGGGGAGGGAGACACCATTAGTTGACCCCTGGAAAGTGATATAACACCAGAGCACAAAAGTGACCTGTGCTGGAGGACTGGGCAAAAACTAGGAGAGCAGTAGCAGCTAGGAAGAGCATTAGAACAGCGCTCAAACAGGATCCAGGAGCTGTGGGGGCACACGCACAAACCTGGAACCATTCACAGTTTAAGAAGCACAAAGGGCAGAGACAAGCCTGGGTTCCCGGGTCAACTTCTGAGAAGATCGCTTTGGGCATGCACCACTCGCAAGGGGCTGCAGCTTTCAGCAGCACATACAGAAATGGAGACTGACTGTGTGTTCTGGAGGGTTCAGAGAAGAGCAGACTGTGATTTCTCTGCTCTGGGACAGAGGTCTGGGTGCAGCCATTTTTAGTTCTGACCCTGAGAAAAAGTGCGGAAAGCCGCCAGAGAACAAAAGCTTAAAAAACTGGTTTCCATGGAGCCCAGCCTCCTAACAGGGGGCAGGGCAAATCTGCCCAAGCAAGGATGCCTGAGAAACAGCACAGCAGGCCCCTTCCCCAGAAGATAGGCTGGAAGAACAAGATGACAACCCTAAGGTCCCCATAAAATGGATACATCTTGCATTGATCGTGGTTGATATTTTGGACTCTGTACATTCCCTCAACCACCCCTCAACAGAATGAATAAGGGGAAGAACTCCCAAAAAAGAAAAGAACCAGAAACAATGGCCTCTTCCTCAGTCTAATGGATATGGATATAAGCAAGATGTCAGAGATAGTCGTCAGGGTAGCAATCATGAAGTCAATAGCTAGGCTTGAGAAAACCATTAGCAGCAATATAAAATCTCTAAGGGCAGAAATGAGAGCTAATCAGGTCAAATACAACAATGCTATGAATGAGATGCAGTCTAAACTGGATACTATAACAACTAGGGTAAATGAGGCAGAAGAACGAATTAGAGATCTAGAAGATAAGCTAATAGAGAGGAAGGAAGCTGAGGAGGCCTGGGATAAACAACTAGAAACCCATGAGAAGAGACTTAGAGAGATTCATGAGGCCATGAAATGTTCCAGTGTCAGAATTATTGGGATCCCTGAGGGGGTGGAGAGAGAGAATGGACTAGAAGGTATGATTGAGCAAATCATAGCTGAGAACTTCCCTAATCCAGGGAAGGAAACAAGCATTCATGTCCAAGAGGCAGAGAGGACCCTTCCCAAGATCAATAAGAAAAGACCATCACCCCAGTATATAATAGTAAAACTCGCTAATCTAAGAGCCAAGGAGGCTATCCTGAGAGAGCAGCTAGGGGGAAGAGAGTTCTTACATACAGAGGGAAGAGCATCAGAATAACGTCAGACCTGTCCACAGAGACATGACAAGTCAGAAAGGGCTTGCAAGACATATTCAGGGTACTAAATGAGAATAACATGCAACCAAAAATACTTTATCCAGCAAGACTGTTATTCAGAACAGATGAGAGATAAAGAGCTTTCAGGACTGGCAGAAACTGAAAGAATATGTGACCACGAAGCCAGACCTGCAAGAAATATTAAGGGGGATTCTATAAAAGAAGAAAGACCCCAAGAGTAATATAGACCAGAAATTTACAGAGACAATCCATAGAAACCAGGACTATACAGACAATAGGATGGCAATAAATATATATCTTTCAGTAGTTACTCTCAACATGAACGATCTAAATACTCCCATGAAATGGCACAGGGTGGCAGATTGGATACAAAGACAGGACCCATCCATATACTGTCTACAAGAGACTCATTTTGAACCTAAAGCACCACCAGATTGAAAGTGATGGGATGGAGAACGATTTTTCATGCCAACAGACCTCAAAAGAAAACCGGTAGCAAATCTCATATCAGAAAAATTAGATTTTAAACCAAAGACTGTATTGAGAGATGCAAAGAGACACTATATCATACTTACAGGGTCTATCCAACAAGAAAATCTAACAATTGTAAATACCTATGCCCCCAACATGGGAGCAGCCAGTTATGTAAACCAACAAATAAACAAAATAAAGAAGTATATAATGGATTAATAATACATTAATAGTAGGAGATTTTAACACTCCACTCTCAGCATTGGACAGATCATCTAAGCAGAAGATCAACAAAGAAACAAGAGCTTTGAATTACACATTGGACCTGATGGACTTCATAGATATATACAGAACATTCCACTCTAAAACAACAGAATATTCATTCTTCTCAAATGCACACGGTCCTTTCTCCAGAATAGACCACATACTGGGAAACAAATCAGGTCTCAACCAACAAAAAGATTGAGATTATTCCCTGCATATTATCAGACCACAATGCCTTGAAACGGGAACTCAATCACAAGAAAAAAATTTGGAAGGAACCTTGGAAGTTAAACAACATCCTGCTAAAGAATGATTGGGTCAATCAGGATATTAAAGAACTCAAACAATTCATTGAAACTAATGAGAATGAAAACACTTCAGTCCAAAACCTATGGGATACTGCAAAGGCAGTCCTAAGAGGGAAACACATAGCCATCCAAGCCTCTCTCAAAAAATTAGAAAAATCCGAAATGCACAAGCTAACCTTACACCTAAAGGAGTTGGAGAAAGAACAGCAAATAAAACCAAAACCAAGCAGGGGAAGAGAAATAATAAATATTAAAACAAAGAACAATGAAATAGAAACCAGAAAAACACTAGAACAGATCAATGAAACTAGAAGCTGGTTCTTTGAAAGAATTAATAAGATGGATAAACCTATGGCCAGACTTACCCAAAAGAAAAAGGAAAGGACCCAAATTAATAAAATCATGAATGAAAGGGGAGAGATCAGGACTAAAACAAAGGAAATAGAAACAATTATTAGAAATTATTACCAGCAACTATATGCCAAAAAATTAAGCAAACTGGAAGAAATGGATGCCTTCCTGGAAACTTATAAACTACCAAGACTGAAACAGGAAGAAATAGACAATCTGAATAGACCAATAACCAGTAATGAAATTGAAGCAGTAATCAAAAACCTCCCAAAAAATAAGAGTCCAAGGCCAGATTGCTTCCCAGGGGAATGCTACTGAACATTTAAAGAAGAAATACTAGCTATTCTCCTCAAGATGTTTCAAAAAAACAGAAACATTTATTGAAGAGACTGTCTTTTTTCCATTGCATGTTTTTTCCTGCTTTGTCAAAGATTATTTGACCATAGAGTTGAGGGTCCATATCTTGGTTCTCTATTCTGTTCCATTGGTCTAGATGTCTGTTTTTGTGCCAGTACCATGCTGTCTTGGCGATCACAGCTTTGTAATATAGCTTGAAATCAGACAACATGATGCCCCCAGCTTTGTTTTTCTTTTTCAACATTTCCTTGGCGATTTGGGGTCTTTTCTGATTCCATACAAATTTTAGGATTGTTTGTTCCAGCACTTTGAAAAATGTCATTGGAATTTTGATCGGGATGGCATTGAAGGTATAGATTGCTCTGGGTAGCATAGACATTTTAACAATGTTTATTCTTCTGATCCATGAGCATGGAATGTTTTTCCATCTTTTTGTGTCTTCTTTCATTTCTTTCATGAGTGTTCTGTAGTTCCTAGAGTATAGATCCTTTACCTCTTTGGTTAGGTTTATTCCAAGGTATCTTATGGTTTTTGGTGCTATTGTAAATGGAATCGTTTCTCTAATTTCTCTTTCTACAGTTGCGTTGTTAGTGTATAAGAAAACAACTGATTTCTGTGCATTGATTTTGTATCCTGCCACATTACTGAATTGCTGTATGAGTTCTAGTAATTTGAGGGTGGAGTCTTTTGGGTTTTCCACATAAAGTATCATGTCGTCTGCGAAAAGAGAGAGTTTGACTTCTTCTTTGCCAATTTGAATACCTTTTATTTCTTTTTGTTGTCTGATTGCTGTTGCTAGGACTTCTAGTACTATGTTGACCAATAGTGGCGAGAGTGGGCATCCTTGTTGTGTTCGTGATCTTAAGGGAAATTATGCTAAGTGAAATAAGTCAAGCAGAGAAAGTCAATTATCATATGGTTTCACTTATTTGTGGAACATAAGGAATAACATGGAGGACATTAGGAGAAGGAAGGGAAAAATGGGGGGGGGGATTGGAGGGAGAGATGAACCATGAGAGACTATGGACTCTGAGAAACAAACAGGGTTTTAGAGGGGATGGGGGAGGGGGGATTGGTTAGGCCAGTGATGGGTATTAAGGAGGGCACATACTGCATGGAACACTGGGTGTTATATGAAAACAATGGATTGTGGATCACCACATCAAAAACCAATGATGTATTGTATGGTGACTAACATAACATAATAAAATTTTTTTAAAAATCATAAAAAAAATAAAAAAGTAAAAATTTGGCAAGGGAAATAAAAAAAACAAAAAAACAGAAACAGAAGGAAAACTTCCAAACTCCTTATATGAGGCCAACATTACTGTGATCCCAAAACCAGGCAAAGACCCCATCAAAAAGGAGAATTACAGACCAATATCCCTGATGAATATGGATGACAAAATACTCGACAAGATCCTAGCCAATAGGATCCAATGGTACATTAAAATGATTATTCACCATGACCACATGGGACTTATTTATGGGATGCAAGGGTGGTTCAACATTTGTAAATCAATCAACGTTATAGAGTACATTAATAAAAGAAAAGACAAGAACCCTATGATCCTCTCAACTGATGCAGAAAAAACATTTGACAAAATACAACATCCGTTCCTGATTAAAATTCTTCAGAATGTAGGGATAGAGGGAACATTCCTCAATATCATCAAAACCATTTATGAAAAGCCCACAGCAAACATCATTATCAATGGGGAAAAGCTCTCCCTTAAGGTCAGGAACACGATAGGAATGCCCACTCTCACCATTGTTGTTCAACATAGTGCTAGATGTCTTAACATCAGCAATCAGACAACAAAAAGAAACAAAAGGCATCCAAATTGGCAAGGAAGAAGTCAAATTCTCTTTTCACAGATGACATGATACTTTATGTGGAAAACTCCAAAGACTCCACCCCCAAATTACTAGAACTCATACAGCAATTCAGTAATGTGGCAGGATACAAAAACAAAGCACAGAAATCAGTTGCATTTCTATACACTAACAATGTAACTGTAGAAAGAGAAATTAGAGAAATGATTCCATGTACAATAGCATCAAAAACTATAAGATACCTTGGAATAAACCTAACCAAAAAGGTAAAGGATCTATACTCTAGGAACTACAAAACACTCATGAAAGAAATTGAAGAAGACACAAAAAGGTGGAAAAATATTCCATGCTCACGGATCGGAAGATTAACATTGTAAAAATATCCATCCTACCCAGAGCAATCTACACTTTTAATGCCATCCGTATTAAATACCATTGGCATTTTTCACGAAGCTGGAACAAAAAAATCCTAAAATTTGTATAGAACCAGAAAAGACCCCGAATTGTCAAGGGAATGTTGAAAAAGAAAACAAAGATGTGGGGGCATCACGTTGCCTAACTTCAAGCTATATTACAAAGCTGTGATCACCAAGACAGTATGGTATTGGCACAAAAACAGACACATAGGCCAATGGAACAGAATAGAGACTCCAGAAATGGACCTTCAACTCTATGGTCAACTAATCTTCAACAAATCAGGAAAAAATATGCAGTGGAAAAAGGACAGTGTCTTCAATAAATGGTGCTGGGAAAATTGGACAGCCACAAGCTGAAGAATGAAACTAGACCATTCTCTTACACCATACACAAAGACAACTCCAAATGGAATAAAGATCTCACTGTGAGACAGGAATCCACCAAAATCCTATAGGCATTAACCTCTTTGACACAGGCCACATCAACTTCTTTCAAGACATGTCTCCAAAGGGAAGGGAAACAAACCAAAAATGAACTGTTGGGACTTCATCAAGACAAAAAGCTTCTTCACAACAAGGAAACAGTCAACAAAACTGAGAGGCAACCCACGGAATGGCAGAAGATATTTGCAAATGATATTACAGATAAAGAGCTGATATCCAAGATCTATAAAGAACTTCTCAAACTCAATACTCAAAAAACAACCCAGTCAACAAGTGGGCAGGAGACATAAACAGGCACATCTCCAAAGAAGACAGAAAAATGGCTAACAGACACATGAAAAAATGCTCAACATCACTAGCCATGAGGGAAATACAAATCAAAACCACAATTAGGTACCACCTTACACCAGTTAGAATGGCAAAAATTAACAAGGCAGGAAACAATAAGTGTTGGCAAGGATGTCAAGAAAGGGGAACCCTCTTACACTGTTGGTGGGAATGCAAGCTGGTACAGCCACTCTGGAAAACAGTATGGAGGCTCCTTAATATGTTAAAAATAGAGCTACCCTACAACCCAGCAATTGCACTACTAGGTATTTATCCCAAAGATACAGATGTAGTGAAAAGAGGGGACACCTGCCCCCCAAAGTTCATATCAATAATGTCCACAGTAGCCAAACTGTGGATGGAGCCATGATGCCCTTCAACAGATGAATGGATAAAGATGTGGTTCATATATGCAATGGAATATTACTCAGCCATCAGAAAGGATAAATATCCACCATTTGCATCAACATGGATGGAACTGGAGTGGATTATGCTACGTGAAATAAGTCAAGCAGAGAAAGACAATTATATGGTTTCACTCATATGTGTAACATAAGCAATAGCACGGAGGACCATAGGGGAAAGGAGGAAAAACTGAAGGGGGAGAAATCAGAGAGGGAGATGAACCATGAGAGACTATGGACCCTGGGGAACAACACGAGGGTTTCAGAGAGTAGGGGGTAGAGGAATGGGGTAACAGGGTGATGCGTATTAAGAAGGGTACAGGTCATGATGAGCACTGGGTGTTATATGCAACTAATGAATCATTGAATACTATTTCAAAAACTAATGGTGTACTATACAGTGACTAACTGAACATAATAAAAAATAAAATAAATAAAAATTAAATTAAATTAAAAAAAGAAAGAAAAACAATGCCAGAGTTATTATGATCCATGTTTTCACGCTATACACAATGCCATAATAATCAAAATAGTATGGTATTGGCTTAAATGCAGACACACAAGTCAATGAAATAAAGTTGATAACCCAGATATATATCCACACATATATGGTCAATTAATTTATGACAGCAAGGAGAAATATATACAATGGGAAAAAGAAAAGTCTCTTTAATAGGTAGTGTTGAGATAATTGGAAAGATACATGCAATAGAATAAAACTGCATCACTATCTTACACCATATACAAATATTAACTCAAAATGAATTAGACTTGAAAGTAAAATCTGAAACCATAAAATTCCTAAAAGAAAACATAATCACAAGTGTCTTCACATTGGTCTTAACAATATTTTGCTTTTGTTTTGTTTTTTTACCTCACTCCAAAGGCAAGGGAAACAAAAGAAAAAATAAACTAATAGGACAATATCAAACTAGGAAGTTTCTGCACAGTGAAGGAAAACATTAACAAAATGAAATGACAATCTACTTAATGGGAGAAGACATTTGTAAATAACATATCCAATAATTGGTTAATATCTGTTATATATAAAAAATTCATACAATTAATAACAACAAAACATAATCCAATTTAAAAATGGGCAAATGATATATAGACATGTTTCCACGAAAGAGATACAGATGTCCAATAGGCATAAAATGCTCAATATCACTAATCATCAGGGAAATGCAAATGAAAACCACAATGATATATCTTCTCTAACCAGTCAGAATGACTAGGATCAAAAGACAACAACTGACAAGTGTTGGTAACAATGTGGAGAAAAGGGAAGACTTATTCACTGATGCTGGGAATGTAAATTGGTGCAGCCCTATTAAAAATAGTATAGAGCTTCCTCAAAATATTACAAATAGGATTACCATATAATCCAGCATTTCTATTTCTCAGTATTTATCCAAAGAAGGAACACAAAAACAAGAAAATAAAAACACAAATTTGAAAAGATACATGAATCCTTATGTTCATTGCAGCTTTATTAACAATAACCTACATCTGGAAATAACCTAAGTGTCCATCAGTAGATGAATGAAATAAAGAAGATGTGAGATAGATAGATGATAGATAGGTAGGTGGATAATAGATGATAGATGATGATAGATAATCGATGATAGATGATGATGATGGATAGATACATGATAGATAGATAGATAGATAGATAGATGATAGATAGATAGATAGATAGATAGATAGATAGATAGATAGATAGATGATAGATAGATAGATATTGAAAACATAGACATAGATATATATAAAACTGAATACTACTCAGTCATAAATAAAGAAGAAACTCTTGTGCTCTCTTCGACAGCACATATACTAAGGAAGAAACTCTTGCCATTTATAACAACATATATGGATGTTGAGGCTAATGTGCTAAGTGAAATATGACAGAGAAAGATAAATACCACATGATTTCACCTCTAAGTAGAATCTAAAAAGAAAACAGAAAAAACAAAACACAGACTAAGATACAGAGAACACAGTGGTGGTTGCCAAAGGTGAAAGTGTTAGAGGCCTGGATGAAATGAGTGAAGGGGAACAAGAGGTACAAATTTTCAGTTGTAAAATAAGTAATGGGGATGTAATGTAAAGCATGGGGAGTATAGTCAATAATATAGCATTAATTTTGTTTGGTTATAGATGGTAACTAGATTTATTGTGATGATCAGTTTGCAATGTATACAACCATACAGTTGCTATGTTGTACACATGAAACTAATATAATATTATATGTCAATTATACTTCAATTTAAAAAAAGAACCAAAGGAAAACATGCTTAAAGAAATAAATGAAGGCATGAAGACAATGTCTTATAAAACAGAAAATATATGTGAAAAGATAGAAATTATTGGGAAAAAAATGGAAATTCTGGAGTTGAAAAGTAAAGTAACTGAAACTAAAAATTCGTTAAAGAGGATCAACAGTAGATTTGATATGTCAAAAGAATGAGCAAATATGAAAATAGAAGAGATATTTTGCAATCCAAAGAACAGAGGAAAAAACAGAATGAAGAAAGATAAACAGCATCAGATAAATGGCGGACACATTTGTGTACACCACAATACATTAATAGGAGTGCCAGAAGGAAGAGAGAAAGAGAAAGGAGCAAAAATGTATTTTAAGAGGGGCGCCTGGGTGGCTCAGCCATTAAGCATCTGCCTTCGGCTTAGGTCATGATCCCAGGGTCCTGGGATCGAGCCCTGCTTCAGGCTCCCTGCTCCGCAGGAAGCCTGTTTCTCCCTCTCCCACTCCCCCTGCTTGTGTTCCCTCTCTCGCTGTGTCTCTCTCTGTCAAATAAATAAATAAAATCTTTAAAAAAATGTATTTTAAGAAATAATGGTTGAAAAGTTCTCAGATTTGCTGAAACACATAATCTATACATTCAAAAGCTCAATAAACTCCCAGAATAATAAATACAAATATATCCACACCCACACAGTAAAAATACTTAAAGTCAAAGACAAAGAAAAGATCCTGAAAGCAGAAATCTGTCTGTAAATCATAGACTAACAATTGACTTCTTATTAGGAGCTATGGAGTTCAGAATGCACTCAGATGACATATTCTAAATGCTGAAATAAAAAGACTGTTAATCAAGAATTTTATAGCCAGCAAAACTATCTTGCAATAATAAAGGCAAAATAAAGTCATTCCCAGATAAGTAGAAATTGAATGAACTTTTTGCTATCTGACCTACCATACGAGAAATACTAAAGGAAATTCTTTAGTTTGAAAGCAATCAAACCCTTATAGAAATTTGAATCTACATAAAAATAAAGAGTACCAATAAAGGTAATGATGTAATTATAAAAGATAGTATAAATGCATATTTTCTTATTCTCTTAACTGATTTAAGAAGCATTTGTATACAACAGTATGCATATAGTTACATTTTGGGACCCACAGCATATAGAAATGTAATATATTTGATAATAGCATCACAAAAGGTGGATGAGAGCAGAATTGATTAAAGCAAGGAAATAAGAGCTGACAATAATTGAAACCCACAGAAACAAGTGAAGAAAATCAGAAATGATAAATAAGAAGGTAAACATATCAAAATCTATCAATATATACTTGTCTTCCTTTCTTTTCTTAGCTTCTTTTACAAACATAAGATTATACAAAGTAATTATTATGATAATATATTGATGAATTTGTCATACATAGAGATGTTATAAGAATAATAGCACAAAGAAGGGGGAAAGAAATAGAGTTTTCTATGAATAACATGTTAATAATATATATATAACATTGGAATTAAGCTAATATAAAACTGAAGTGTATTCTTAAATGTTAAGATTTATATGGTGAGCACTAGAGCAACCACTAAGAAAATAACTCAGAAATATATATAGTGAAAAAGAAAATTAAATGAACTAACATGTTACACTAGAATATACTCACTTAATGCAACAGAAAGCAGAAGAGAAGTTGAAAAAAAAAAAACAACTCAGAAACCAGAAGACAAAATCGGATGCAGTAAAAGCAGTGCTTAGAGGTGAATTTATTCAAGTAAAACCCTGCCCTAAGAAAGAATAAACATCTTGTCACTAACCTGAACTTCCATTTTAAGACACCGGAACAAGAAGAGAAAAACATACCCAAAACAAGCAGAATAAAGGATCAAATAAAATCAGAGCAAAAGTTATAGAATTAGAGAATAGGCAAAGAAAAGTGAAAATATATTAACCCAAAACTTGGTTCTTCAAAAGGATCAAAAAAATTGGCAATCATTAGCTACACTGATGAAAAAAACAAAAGACTCAAATTACTAAAATCATAAATTAAAGGATTGTCATAACTACTAACATTATAAAAATAAAAAAAATTATAAGGGAATACTATGAACAACAATATGCCAAATAATTAGTTGACTCAGATAAAATTGGCAAATTCTCAGAATTTTACAAAATATGAAAAGGGACTCAAGAAGAAATTGACAATCTAAATTGACCCATAGCAAGTGAAGACATTTTATTTGTAATCAGAAAACTTCCCTCAAAGAAAAACCCAGGACAAGATGGATTCACTGGCAAATTCTACCAAACAATTGAAGAAGAATTAATATTAACTCTTCATGAGCTCTTTCAAAATATAGAAGAGGAAGGAACGCTACCTAACTTATTCTAAATGAGACCAATATTACCATCATACCAAATCTAACAAAGACATCACAAGAAAAACAAACACAGATCAATATCTCTTATGAATATAGACCTCAAATTCTAAAAACAAACAAAACAAGCAAACTGAATCTAGCAATGTAAAAGATTTATATAATTGCCAAGTGGAATTTATCCCAGGAATGCAATGTTGGCTTAACATACAACAACCAATTGATATAATACACCATATGAATAGAATACAAAAGAAAAATCACATGACCATTTCAATATATGGCAGAAAAAACAGTTGACCATATTCAATATCCCTTCATGATAAAAAATTTAAAAACTTAATAAACAGAAACAGAAAGGAACTTCCTCAACATGATAAAGAGCAGCTATGAATAAAACACAGCTGATATAGTTAATGGTAAAAGACTGAAGATTTTTCCCTAAGACAAGGATACCCTCTTTTGTCATTTCTATTCAACATTGTACTGGAAGTTCTAGGCTGGGCAATTGGACAATGAAATGAAATAAAAATAACCCTGAGGAGCATACTAGTTGTGATGAGCAGGTATTATATGGAAATGTTGAATCACTATATTGTACACCTGAAACTAATATTACACTGTATGTTAACTAAATGGAATTTGAATAAAAACTTAAAAAAAAACAATTGCATCAAAAGGAATAAAATATTGAAGAATACATTTAACAAATGCAATGTAAAACTCTGAAAACTACAAAACAGTTTTGAAATAAAGAAAGAAAGAAAGAAAGAAAGAAAGAAAGAAAGAAAGAAAGAAAGAAAGAAAGAAAGAAAGAAATGGAGAGACATGAGGAAAATATCCCATGTTAATGGGATGGAAAACAATGTTACTGGGGCGCCTGGGTGGCTCAGTCGTTAAGCGTCTGCCTTCGGCTCAGGTCATGATCCCAGAGTCCTGGGATCGAGCCCCGCATCGGGCTCCCTGCTCCGCGGGAAGCCTGCTGCTCCCTCTCCCACTCCCCCTGCTTGTGTTCCCTCTCTCGCTGTGTCTCTGTCTGTCAAATAAATAAATAAAATCTTAAAAAAAAAAAAAAAAGAAAAAGAAAACAATGTTACTAAGATGGCAATGCTTCCCAAATTCATCTACAGATTCAAGGCAATACCTATCAAAATCCCAGTTGCCTTATTTGAAGAAATTTAAAAGTTCATCCTGAGATTCTTAGGGAAATGCAAGGGACTCAGAATCACTAAATCAATCTGGCAAAAGAACAATGTTGGTGAATTCATATTTCTCTTTATTTTATTGTATTATGTTATGTTATGTGGTCCATATATACAATGGAATATTACTCAGCCATCAGAAAGGATGAATACCCAACTTTTACATCAACATGGATGGGACTGGAGGAGATTATGCTAAGTGAACTCATATTTCTTAATTTCAACACTTACTACAAAGCATCAGTAGTCAAAACTGTGTGGCACTGGCTTAAAGATAGACATAGATTAGTGGAATATAATGGAGAGTCTAGAAATAAATCCTCAAATTTACAGCCAATTAATTTTCTTCAATACAATTAAAGGGGAAAATATCATCTTTTCAACAAATAGGGCTATGACAATTGGATAACATGCAAAAAAATGAAGTTGAGCCCTTACCTCATACTGTATATAAAACTAAATAAAAATGCATAAAATATCTATATGTAATAGCAGAAACTAATATTCTTAGAAGACAACATAGTGTAAATATTCATGACCTAGGATTATACAATGGTTTCTTAAATATGACACCAAGAGCTCAAGCAGCTAAAGAAAAATAGTTAAAATGGGATCATCAAAATTTTGGGGAAAATTTCTTCAAAGGACACCATCAAGAAAATTAAAAGCCATCTCACAAAATGAAAAAAATGTTACAAACCATCTACCTGATATGGAACTTATACCTAGAATATGTAAGGTGTTATTATTTTCAATAATGAAAAGATAAAATCTAATTTTTAAAAAGGCAAAATGTCTTAATAGATATTTCTCTGAAGTAGATATATAGTTAATGAGCACATTAAAATAGCTAAATATTTTCTTATGATTTGCAACAACATGGATGGAACTGGAGGGTATTATGCTAAGCGAAATAAGTCAATCAGAGAAAGACAATTATCATATGGTTTCACTCGTATGTGGAATTTAAGAAACAAAGCAGAGGATCATGGGGAAGGGAGGAAAAAATAAAGTAAGATGAAATCAGAGAGGGAGACAAATCTGAGACTCAACTATAGGAAACAAACAAGGTTGCTGGAGGGAAGGTAGGGGGGGATGGGGTAACTGGCTGATGGGCATTAAGGAGGGCATGTGATGTAATAAGCACTAGGTATTATATGCAATTGGTGAATAAGTGATCTCTATATCTGAAACTAATGATACACTATATGCTAATTAACAATTTAAATAAAATAATAAAATAAAATAGCTAAATATCATTAACCATCATGAAAATGCAAATCAAACCCACAAGGAGATACCACTTCATATTCACTAGAATGGCTATAATCAAAAAAAGAGAATAACAAGTGTTGGTGAGATTATGAAGAAACAAAAACCTTGTACACTTCTGGTGGGAAGGTAAAATTTTGCAGCCACTTTGGAAAATAGCTTGGTAGTTCAACAAATGGATAAACGTAAGAATTACCACATTATCCAGCAATTCCACTCCTAGTATATACCCAAGATAATTAAAAACACATGATCACACAAAAATTTGCACTCATTTTTAACTGGATTATTTGGTTTTGGGGTGTTGTATAACTCCCTTATATATTTTGGATGAAAACGCTTTATCAGATATGTCACTTGCAAATATCTTCTCCCATTCTTTAGGTTGCCTTTAAGCTTTGTTGATTGTTTCCTTTTTGCTGTGCAGAAGCTTTTTATTTATATGTAGTCCCAGTGGTTTATTTTTGCTTTTGTTTCCTTCACCTCAGAAGACATAACAAGAAAGATATCGTTACAGCAGATATCAGAGAAATTATTTCCTGTCCTCTCTTCTAGGATTTTTATGGTTTCAGGTCTCACATTTAGGGTCCTTAATCTATGTTGAATTTATTATTGTGTATGGTATAATAAAGTAACCCAGTTTCATTATTTTGCATATGGCTGTCCAGTTTTCCCAGCACCATTTACTGAAGAGAATGTGTTTTCTCCATTTTATATTCTTGCCTCCTTTGTCATAGATTAATTGGCCATACAAATGTGGGTTTATTTCTAGACTTTGTATTCTGTTCAGTTGATTTATGTGTGTATTTTTATGCCAACATCATACTGTTTTGATTACTACAACATTGTAATATATCTTGTGAACTGGGATTGTGATACCTTCAGCTTTGTTCTTCTTTTTCAAGATTGCTTTGGCTATTCAAGATAGTTCTGTAAAATATGTTGTTGGTATTTTGATAGGGATTGCTTTGAATCTGTAGATTGCTTTGGGTAGCAGGAATATTTTTCAAAGAAGACATACAAATGGCCAATAGACACATGAAAAAAAATGTTCAACATCACTGTTCATTAAGGAGATGCAAACTAAAACTACAATGAGATATCACTTTCAGCTACCAGAATGGCTAAAATAAAAAATACAAAAAATAACAAGTGTTGACAAAGATGTGAATAAAAAGGAGCCCTCATGCACTGTGGGTGGGAATGCAAATTGGTGCAGCTACTGTGGAAAACAGTAGGGGATTCCTCAAAAAATTAAAAGTAGAATTATCATATAATCCAGTAATTCAACTATTGGGCATTTACTCCCCTCCAAAAAAATGAAAATACTAGTGCAAAAAAATATATGCACCCTACATTTACAGCAGTGTTATTTACAATAGCCAAGATATGGAAACAACCTAAGTGTCCATGATAGATGAATGGATAATGATGTGGTACACACACACACACACACACACACACACACACACACACTGAAATGTTACTAAGCCACAAAGAAGAATGAAATCTTGCCTTTTGCAACAACATGTATGGATCTAGAGGGTATAGTGGTAAATGAAATAAGTCAGAGACAGAAAATACCATATGAGTTCACTCATATGTGGAATTTAAGAGACAAAACAGACATACAAAGAAAAAAAGACAAACAAACAAACAAACAAAAAAACAGACTCTTAAATACAAAGAACAAACTGGTGTTTGCCAGAGGGGAAATGGGTGGGAGGATGAGTGAAATAGATAAAGGGAATTAAGAGTACACTTAACTTGATAAGCACTGAGAAATGTATAGAATTGTTGAATCATACTGCACACCTGAAATTAATATAACACTTTATCTTAAATATATTTGAATTAAAACATGCACACAATTGTTCACAGAATTATTTATAATAGTTAAAAAGTAGAAGCAACTCAGGGGGGCTGGGTGGCTCCATCAGTTAAGCGTCTGCCTTCGGTCCAGGTTGTTGACCCTGGGGTCCTGGGATTGAGCCCTATGACGGGTTTCCTACTCAGTGGGGAGTCTGCTTCTCCCTCTCCCTCTGCCCCTCCAGCAGTTCCTGAGGTACCTCATGCAAAGACCACCTTGGCAGCATGGCTGGGGCCAAAGTAGGTAGGAGCCAGGGGGTCCCAGAGTGCTCTGTGATGGTGCTGCCTTTGCAAGCCATCTGAGCCAAAGTGGTTTAAGGTTGGAGTGTTCTGGGGTGCTTTGTGACTGTTTTTACTTGGCATGATGGCTGGAGCTATAGTGAGTGCTGACCAGGGATGTCCTGGTGTGTGCTACAAGGGGGCTACCTTGGTGGGATGACTAGGCCTGTTGTGGCCTAGGGAACTGAGGTTCACTGAGGTGGTAGGCTGGCTATGGCACCCAGACACTAGTATGTCTGTTTACTTTCCTTCTTTTTTTCTCTCTCTTTTTTAGACTCAGTAATTTCAATTTTTCTATATATAGGTGTACCAATTATTTTGTTTCCTCAAATTTGCTGTTGAACTCTCTAATTTTTAATTTTAGTTATTTTAGTTTTTATCTCCAGAATTTCTGTTTGTCTCTTTTTTTATAATTTCTATATCTGTTGGTAGTTTATATTGCTCATATATTATTTTCCAGACTTTTTTTACTTTTCTCTTAGCAATTTGAGCATATTTAAGGCAATTTTTTAAAGTGTCCAGTAAATCTACTATCTGGACTTTTTTATGGATATTTTCTATCAATTTATTTGTTCATTTGTATGACTCATGTTTTTCTCTTTGTTTTTATGACTTGTAATATTTTTTTGTTTTTTAAATTGGACATTTGACTATTATAATGTGGTAACAATGGAAATCAGCTTCCCATGCCTCCTCGGTATTTGCTGTTTCTTTTTTTCATTGTTAGAAGTATAGTAATCCACTTCTTTTGATATTTTCCAAAGTATGTTTGCAAAGATTATTCCTTGTCATGTGTGATCACTAAAGTTTATGTACTTTTAGCTCATCTATGCTCCTGTTTTGACAAAGATTTCCTTGAAATCCAGGAAACAAACAAAAAAGAAAGAAAATGGAAACAACCACCTCTTACAGCCTTTACAGATTGGATCTCTGCTAGAGCTCTCCTTCACCACTTAGTTGGGCTTTCTCTGAGCCCAAGAATCAGCCTGAGGTAAAAGCTTAAGTTCTTTTCAGGATTTTTCTGAGCATCTTGTTTGGCCATGCTCATGGTTTTCTAGATTCCCCCATATATATAGCTGATTTTGAATGTATTAATTACATGAAGAATTTCATCCCAGCATTTCCTATAGGAGTCAGATGATCCCTTGTATGTCTCCAACTGTAATCTCTTGTCCTGACCATCTTTAGGTTATTAGTCGGACTTGTATGTTTTATGAGCAGTTCCTGCAGCTTTTCCTACCTGTTTTCTGAGTTATGCAATACAGACACAAGCACCTTGAATTATGCCTTTCATAGTCACCAAAATGATTAAAACAGATGAAAGTTTACCCTGTGTCTTCTGGTTTCAGGGAGGGAACTGGGAACCCAGCTGCCACTTGCTCTAGACCAAGATCACTGCATTGGAGATGGTGTGAAGCAAGGACAAGTAAAAACACCACAAAGCACTTCTATCATTTTAAAGATGGATTTTTCTTGACTGGGTGCTTGCTTGGTTAGTGTCATTGTTTTACTGTTTTTCAGAAGTCCTATAAAGTTGATTTAGATGGCACTAGTTTTTTTTTCAATGTTCTGTGGTGAGACAAGAATTTGGCACTTCCTAGTTTACCATTTTGCTGACATTGTTCACCAAACTCTTTTTAATGCTTTTAAAATATTGAGTCATTTAATCCAGACAATAACTCTGAGGTAGATATAATCATCCCATTTAAAGATGATTTGCTGTGGCAATGAGAGGTGATCATATATGTAGAGTTGCAAGCATTGTGTAGACAGAGTGGGGTTTGCCCCTTTTTCCTACTCACCTACCCCACTTAGATTCATCAATAATGGGCCTATGGTACAATGTTAAAAGTACTGGACCAGTATTTGGGACATTTAAATTGTATTCTTAACTCTGTGACTTACATATTCTGTGGTTTTAGACAAGTGATTTCACTGTCTCTTTCTCAGTCTCCCCATGTGTAACATGAAGGGTAAAAACTAACTGGTTGGTTTCAGAGAGCTCTGTAAGCACTGATGTTTTAGGATTTTCAGTAGGAATAATATAAAGTTTGTTCCTTTTCTACCCCAGGCTGGGAATTCATTCCTATTGGCTAGGCAAAGAGTACGTAGTTATTTAAAAAGCTGTATTACATTTTCCTTAATTAAAGCAAGAAGTAGTGGACCTAGGATTGTTTCTCTGTGTAATTTTCACTGTCTCTGGGAACAAAAAAGTAGCTTGGCCGAACCCAGCCAGAGCAAATTCTCCTTGAAAAAACTCACCACTCCTTCTGAATGCGTTCTAACCATTAAGTTGGATCCAGAGCCTGACCATTCCTAGCACTCCCCTGATCATCCCCACCCCCAAAATGAACTGGAATTTCTAAATACTAGGACTCTGTGACCCTGAAATTCTATTCATTTGGAGATTTCAGGACAGCTACTTCATCAAATTCAATGGACAAGCATGGAATAGCCAAAGAGGGTTAATAGGACTGAGTGTCAGAAGACAATAAGACAAGCATACTCTTTCCATAAAAGAGGAAAAAACAGAGGTGCCCTTGGTACATAGATTGGATATCATAGTATTTTTCAAATCATGTCCATCACACCAGAAGATAAATGGAATAGACAAAAAGGAAATATTTTGGCATGTTAAGGAAGATGCAGGCATCTCTTATGGATAAAAATCCAGAGCCCTTGACCAGATGGATGCCTTAAGTATTGTTCTCTCCCAAATCTCTCCCCTCTACTCCTTTCCTCTGTCCTTCTCACTATAATATGCAGATTTTTTCACACTTTTTCATCCCTTCATTTTGTGTAGAACAGATGCAGAGAGGCCTAGTGGAAAGAAAACAGTATTTAAAGAAAGCCTCTGCCTTTGTGTTGTGACTTTATCACTAACTATGGACCCTTGACACATTGCTTGACTTTTCTGGGCCTCATTGCCCTCATCTGTACAAAAAGTGGGGCTAATATAAAATAGAGAAAAGTACAAAAAAGTCCACTACAATCTCTTGTTGAAATGCTCTTTAGCCATCAATATTAAGAATATGAAAACTATGTATCAAAATGGGAAAATACAATGTTAAATTTATTAAAAGTGGGACTGAAAATGGTGTATCTATAATTGAAACTCTGTGAAAATATTTAGATACAAGAAAGCTGGGAGAAAATACATCTCTTTGCTAACAATAGCTATACTGAGGTGATGGAATTGGGGTGATTTCCCTCCTATTTTCTCCTCTTCCTGATATGTGTTTATCAAAGCACATATTATTAATAACTATATCTGAACGATCCCAATATCCTCAAGGAAATGCAGCAGCAGGAAAATAGTTTTCTCTAGTTTGGAATTAGCCATTGTACATGTTCCTGAGATATATATATATATTTGAGAGAGAGAGAGTGAGCAAGAGAGCAGGCAAGAGAGCACAAGCAGGGGGAGCAGCAGAGGGAGAGGGAGAAGCAGACTCCCTGTTGAGCAGGGAGCCCTATGATGAGGGGCTCCATTCCAGGATCCTGGGATCATGACCTGAGCCAAAGGCACATGCTTAACCCACAGAGCCACCCAGGCACAACAAAAAAAATGTTTTGAAAGAAATAAAAATGGCCATCATTTTATTTACCTTATAGAACTATTGAGAGGATTAAATTAGTTAACGAGTGTTAATAAACCAGTTAATTTGTACATGGAACAGTTGCCTTTGTTTCCATGTTAACCTATTCCTAACCTCTCAGCTCTCTTCCACTTGGATCCCAGATCATGATCCTTCTTCTGATCCTTTCCCTACCAAGGTCTATGCCCTCACTAAGAAGGGTGCAGTTATGAATAGAAAGAAATTCAGAGACCCATAAAATCTTAGCACTGATCTCATGTAGTTAGGTCTTTATCCATTTTAATAATAACCCCTACTTGGTTATCATTTTGCAAAGTGTTTTCACATCCATGCTCTCATTTGTTCTTTCCAAAAGTAGTCATTCCACAGACAATGAAACTTAGGCACAGAGTTAACAAGGTAACTGAAAACCTGAGAGCAGATTCAGGATTCAAACTCTGGCCCCCTGACACTAAATTCTATGCTTTCCCCTATACTACAGACTAAATCCTGAATTCCCTCTTCAATTATTTTGTCAAATGGTAGATTTGCTCATCATTATTAAAGTGACCCTAGAAGAGGAGACAAGATGGCAGAAGAGCAGGGGACCTTGATTAATCTGGTCCCTTGAATTTAGCTAGATAACTACCAAATCATTCTGAACACCCATGTATTCAACCTGAGATGTAAGAAAATAATGTCTGGAACTCTACAAGTAGAAAAGCGACCACTTTCTGTAAGGCAGGAGTTGTGAAGAAGTGAACCTGAGGGGATATATTGGAAAACAAATGGAGGGGGGAGGGAGCCTCAGTAAGCCAGCTACCAGAAAGTGATATAGCCCTGGAGGGCAAAATCAGAACCCTTAGAAATCTGCTCCAGTGAGAAATATCCCTGCCTGAAAGGTGCTCAGATGGTGAAAAGGGGCAGAATTCTAGGTGGGACAGTGTGGTCTCAGGATCTCCAGAGTCACAGAAATAATGGAGGTACCTGAGCCAGTAGAGTTCCTAAGCATTAGAGCAGGGAAACTGGTTATGGGTCAGCGAGCCTGGGAGGGGGCTCTCAGCTCGGTTCATCATAAACCACAAGCTGTGGCTTGATCGGGTGGCTTCTCTCTGTGTGGGGACCATGTAAAGGACAAGAACCCTGGGCCCCTCCACCTTCCCCTGGGAGGGGTGGAGCATGTGTGCACACAACCAGGGGACAACTCTCAGTGCCAGAGCCCTGCAAAAAATAGGAATCCAGCAGCCCTCCACCTTTCCCCAGGAGGGGTGGAGAGGGTGCACACAGGATCCTGTGACCATTCTCTGTGCCAGGGCCCTACAAAGTGCAGTAATCCAGGATCCTCCACCTTCCCCCAGGAGGATGGGTGTGGGCGCACACTGCAAGAGTCTGCAGAGTTTGGCACACACAAAAAGGAAGACCATTTATCCCTGAGGGTTTACTGAAGAGAGGGGACCCCAATCTTTCCACTCTGGGCTGGAGATTAGGTGTGGCCATTTTTATTTTGATCCTCTAAAGAGGAGCAGAAAACTTCAGGGAAAAGCCAAACAGAGGACCAGCTTACACTGATCCCAGTCTCTGTGAAGGGGCAGTGCAACTCTGCCCAGGCAAAGACACCTGAGAAGCAGTGCAGTAGGCCCTTCCCCCAGAAGACCAACTGGAAGAGCAGGTGCACAGCAAGTTGATGGAACATAGAAGACTGCAAAACTCCAGCACTAGGGGAAAATAATATATAGAATTTGAGGTTTTTTCCTCATGATTCATTTATCTTTTGGTTTAAAATTTTCCATTACTTTTTTTTCTTTTTAACCTTTTCAATGTTTCTTATTTTATCAATGCTTTGTTTTTAAGACTTTTTTTTATCTTTCATTTTATACATTTACATTTTACACATACGTTCATTTTTGGCTTCCTTTCACTCTATTCAATTTTATTTTTGTATATATATTTTTCTTTCTTTACAATTTTGGGATTTAGTGTCTTCTAAAACACAGACCAAAATACACTTAGGACCAAGTAGAACACCCTGTTTTGTCCACACTGTGAGATTATATTCTCTCTTCCCATCCCCCCTTTTTTTCTCTTTTTTTTTTTTTCCTTTTATTTTCTGGTAACTGACCTCTTCAGATTTGTGTAGTGAGTGTTTTGCTTGGGTCATGGTTGACATTTTTAATGCTGTTCATTTGTTCATCCATTTTTCTCTGAGCAAAATGACGAGAAGGAGGAAATCAGAACAAAAGAAAGAACCAGAAGTAACACTCTGCCACAGATCTAATCGATATGGATATAAATAAAATGTCAGAGATGGAATTCAGGATAAAATTAGAAAGTTACTAGCTGGGTTTGAAAAAAGCGTAAAAGACACTAAAGAATCTCTTAGTGCAGAAATGAGATGTAATCAGGCTGAAATGAAAAATGCTCTAACTGAGATGCACTCTAAATTGGATTCTCTCACAGGTAGGGTAAATGAGGCAAAAGAGAGATTCATTTACATAGAAGACAAGAAGTAGAGAGGACCCTTCCCAAAATCAATAAAAATAGATCCACACCTGACATAAAATAGGGAAACTTGCAAAATTCAGAGATAAAGAGAAAATCCTAAAGGCAGTTCAAGACAAGAGGTTCCTAACCTACAGAGGTAGGCACATAAGACTGATATCAGACCTATCCACAGAAACTTGACAGGTCAGAAAGGCCTGGCATGATATATTCAGGGTACAAAATGAGAAAGACATGTGGCCAAGGATATTTTATCCAGCAAAGCTGTCATTCAGAATGGAAGGAGAGCTAAAGAGCTTCCAGGACAGACAGAAACTGAAACAATATGTGACAACCAAGCCAGCCCTGCAAGAAATATTAAATGGGACCCTGTAAGCAAAGAGAGAACCCAAGAGTAACATATACCAGGGGCGCCTGGATGGCTCAGTCATTGAGTCTGCCTTCGGCTCAGGTAATGCTCCCAGGGTCCTGGGATTGAGCTCCGCATTGGGCTCTCTGCTCCACGGGAAGCCTGCTTCTCCCTCTCCCACTCCCCCTGCTTGTATTCCCTCTCTTGCTGTGTCTCTCTTTGTCAAATAAATAAATAAAATCTTTTTTAAAAAGAGTAACATATACCAGAAAAAAAAAAACAGACAGTCTACAGAAACAGGGACATTACAGGCAATACAATGGCACTAAATTCATACCTTTCCATTGTTACTCTGAATGTAAATGGGCTAAATGTTCTAATCAAAAGACACAGGGTTTCAGATTGGGTAAAAAAGCAAGATCCATCCATATGCTATCTAAAAGAGACTCGTTTTAGACCTAAAGACACATCCAGACTGAAAGTGAGGGGTGGAGAATCATTTACCATGCTAATGGACCTCACAAGAAAGCTGAGGTAGGAATCCTCATATCAGACAAATTAGATTTTAAACCAAATACTGTAGTAAGAGATGAAGATGGACACTATATCATACTTATAGGGTCTATCAAACAAGAAGATCTAACAAATATAAATATTTATGCTCCTAACTTGGGAGCAGCCAATTATATCAACCAATTAAAACCAAGGTAAAGAAACACACTGATAATACTACATTAATAGTAGGGGACTTCAATACCCCACTCACAGCAATGGACAGATCATCTAAGCAGAAGATCAATGAAGAAACAGATTTGAAGGACACATTGGACCAGATGGACTTCACAGATACAGAGCATTCCATCCTAAAGCAACAGAATACACATTCTTCTCGAATGCACATGGAACTTTCTCCCAAACAGATCATATAAAGGGTCACAAATCAGGTCTCAACTGGTACCAAAATACTGGGATTCTTCCATGCATATTTTCAGGCCACAATGCTTTGAAACTTGAAATCAATCACAAGTGGAAATTTGGAAGAAACTCAAACACAAGGAGGTTATAGAGCATCTTATTAAAGAACAAATGGGTCAATCAGGAAATTAAAGAAGAATGAAAAAAATATCATGGAAACTAATGAAAATGAAAATGGAACTGTTCAAACCTTTGGGATACAGCAAAGGCAGTCCTTAGAAGGAAGTGAACTGCAATACAAGCCTCTCCTAAAAAAATAGAAAAATCTCGACCAGCCTTTCTTTTCTGTCTCGGTCATTTCCTTCCTCAGTCTCTTCCTCCTCAGTGTGTTGAAGAAGATAACTGGGTCCGGACCGATGCTGCACCAGCTTTTCCTCGGAAAAGAAAAAGAGGTGGATAAGCAGCAATGAATGTGGATCATGAAATTAACCTCTTAGTGGAGGAAATTCATCGTCTGGGTTCAAAAAATGCTGATGGGAAGTTAAGCATAAAATTTGGGGTCCTCTTCCGAGACGACAAATGTACCAACCTCTTTGAAGCATTGGTAGGAACTCTCAAAGCTGCAAAACGAAGAAAGATTGTTACATACCCAGGAGAGCTACTTTTGCAAGGTGTTCATGATGATGTGGACATTATATTGCTGCAGGATTAATGTGGTTTGCATATCTTTGTTTATTGTTATTTTTTGTTTCTGGTAAACCAGAATATTAAGTCAAAGGACAAACACGAGCATACTTAATGTATTTTTATAGAACTTTGTAAACAAAAGGAGACTCTTATTTTAAAAAGTCTGTCTTTTTTATATACCTTGAAAGAAAATTTATATATTACACTGTCAAATAAACAAAACCTATTTTTTTTCCTCAGGAATCTGATTGGAAAAATGTAAGCATTGAGGCTTTTTTGGTAGGGGTGCAAAGGTGTTTCATAAATCATTCTTGGACAATTTCTACAGATATTTGACATTCCATAAAAGCAAGAGGCAAAACTGAAGACCAGCTTCCACAAGGAATATTGTAATGTTTATGTAATAAAAACATGTAACTATGTTAAAAAAATAAAATAAAAAAATAAATAGAAAAAAATAGAAAAATCTCAAATACACAAGCTAACTTTACACCTAAAGGAGCTGGAGAAAGAATAGCAAATAAAGCTTAAACCAAGCAAGAGAAGAGAAATAATAAAGTTTAGAGCAGAAATCAATGAAATAGAAACCAGAACAGTAGGACAGATCAACAAAACAAGAAGGTGGGTCTTTGAAATAATTAGATAAATCCCTAGCCAGTCTTATCAAAAAGAAAAGAGAAAGTACCCAAATTAATAAAATCATGAATGAAAGAGGAGAGATCATGGCCAACACCAATGAAATACAAACAAAGTTAAGAACATATTATGAGCAGCTATATGCCAATAAATTAGGAAATCTGCAAGAAATCGATGCATTCCTGGAAACTTATAAACTCCCAAAACTGAAACAGGAAGAAATAGAAAATCTGAACAGACCCATAACCAGCAAGGAAATTGAAGCAGTAATAAAAAACACCTCAAAAAAAAAAAAAACAAAAACAAAAACAAGAGTGCAGGGCCAGATGGCTTCCCAGGGGAATTCTACCAAACATTTAAAGAAGAAATAATACCTATTCTACTGAAGCTGTTTCAAAAAATAGAAATGGAAGGAAAACTTCTAAACTCATTCTATGAGGCCAGCATTACCGTGATCCCAAAACCAGGCAAAGACCCCATCAAAAAGGAGAACTACAGACCAATATCCCTGATGAATGGATGACAAAATACTCAGCAAGATCCTAGCCAATAGGATACAACAGTACATTAAAAGGATTAGTCACCATGACCAGGTGGAATTTATGTGTGGGATGCAAGGTGTTTCAACATTCACAAATCAATCAATGTTAATAGATCACATTAACAAAAGAAGAGACAAGGATCATATGATCCTCTCAATTGATGCAGAAAAAGCATTTGACAAAATACAGCATCCTTTCCTGATTAAAACTCTTCAAAGTGTAGGGATAGAGGGAACATACTTCAATATCATAAAAGACATCTATGAAAAGCCCACAGTGAATGTCATTCTCAATGGGGAAAAACTGAGAGCTTTTCCCTGAAGGTCAGGAACATGACAGAGATGCCCACTCTCACCACTGTTGTTCAACACAGTACTGGAATCCTAGCCTCAGCCATCAGACAACAAAAAGAAATAAAAAGCATTCAGATTGGCAAAGAAGAAGTCAAATTCTCTCTCTTCCCAGATGACATGATACTTTACATGGAAAACCCCAAAGACTCCACCACCAAATTATTAGAACTCATACAGCAATTCAACAACATGGCAGGATACAAAATCAATACACAGAAATCAGTTGCATTTCTATACAGTAACAATGTAACTGAAGAAATGGCGATTAAAGAATTGATTGCATTTACAATAGCACCAAAAACCATAAGATACCTAGGAATAAACCTAACCAAAGGGGTAAAGGATCTATACACTAGAAACTACAAAACACTTATGAAAGCAATTGAGGAAGACACAAAAAGATGGAAAAACATTCCATGCTTATGGACTGGAAGAATAAACATTGTGAAAATGTCTATGCTGCCCAGAGCAATCTACACTTTCAGTGCAGTCCCTATCAAAATACCATCGACATTTTTGGAGAAATGTCTGTTCATGTCTTCTGCTCAAACAAACTGTTTGTTGCTGAAGGGGAGGTGGGTTGGGGGATGGGTTAACTGGGTGATGGGTATTAAGGTGGGCATGTGATGTGATGAGCACTGGGTGTTATATATAACTGATGAATTATTGAACATTACATCTGAAAGTAAAGTTGTATTATATTTTTGCTAATTAAATTTAAATAAAAAATAATAAAATAAATTAAATTAAATGACCCTAGTAATTTTGTGTCCATTTTCATCATCATCATCATCATTATCATCATCTTCTTACTAATAATAGAAGGTTACATTTAGTGTTTACTTCCAACATTGCAAATACTATGCTTTAGATGCATTATCTTATTTAATCTTCATGATAAGCCTAAGAGGTAAATACTGTATTTGCACCATTTTACAGATGAGAACATTAAAGTCCAGAGACTGAGAAATTTACTCAAGGCTATTCATGCAGGATAAGAAGCAGAGCTGGAATTTTTTTGAGAACTATTTATTCCAAGGCCTCTGCTCTTAATAATGCTACATCATGCTGCCACCTGAACAGCAATGTCTCTGACTAAAGAATAGTATCCCATTTAGGTTGGCAGTTTGGAAATAAGCTGAATTTTGCTAATTCTCTTAGATACTCAGAGACACTTCATTTTTAGTTTTATTTTTAAATTCTTAGGAGTGGATGACAAAAATGTTGGGAACAATTTAGAGAAACACTAGCAGGATGCTCTGATAATACACAGAACTTCCTATCCTTAATCCACCCTCTTCAACACAAATTAACCTGAATTTTAGAGCCTGGTACAAATATTGGTTCCACCTCTTCTTTCTTTTTTTTTACTTTGCAATTTGGAGATTTAATAAATGGTTTGTAATGACAGCATGGGGACAACTTTTACTCAAAAGGTAATAATCACAATGGACTTTTGTAAAAAGTGGGAGAAGAAAGCAACATACACACATACCCATGTGTGTAACACAGGCCCCCCTGCCCCCCATCAGTGAAAATCATCTGAATTTTACATTCCAGTAACTGTCTCCTACAGATCAATATGCCACCTCTTCTTTCTCACTTTGTTTTTGCATTTATAGAATGTAAATTATTAATCTTCCTGATAGCCAGCATTAAGCATCATGAGGCTAAGTGGAGGATGGGAGTACTTACATCTTTTGCTCACATCTTCCTCAGCCCATGGAAAAGGCTGAACATGAAACATGATGAAGGACCCCAAACTGTCCCATGTTCCTCAAACAGTCAGTGTTTGTGAAACATTTCCAAAAATACCAGAATTTTGAGTCATACACTTGAAAGACTTCAAAGACAAACAAAAGGGTAGCAAAAGCAAGTTTTAGAAAATTGAAATAAAGCTTTTAATTTATCATGGCATATGAAGATATAAACTGTACATATATATGTATATATGACATTGATCATTTTTATTCTGAAAGTAATAGCAATATGCCAAAAATAATTTCAAGCTAATTATAAAGTCTTATTTAACATGACTTTTGAGTCTCTTTTTTTTTCTTATTTTACCTTTAGGAAAATACAAGATAAAGCCACTTTCATTTGGCATACAAGCTCATTAACTACATTATTCCTTTTCTTACTTTTATTGTTAGTAAGAGTTTGCAATTCTAATTTGCAGATATATGACATTAAAAATAGCAGAAGAATTATCAATGATATTAATGTACCTGTATCTCAGTCATGTCTCATTATTTTAGCAGAAATTTTACCATCTTGGTCGTACTCATACAGTATACTTATGAGACCAAGTTCATACTTGCATGAGTAAAACCACAGCCATTCTTTGGCAAGTTCTTTACCTTATACCATCCCTCTTCTCTCTTATTCTCCGTGAGTTCTACCTGCAAAAGCAAATGCAAATTCTGTTTGGAAAAACACACTTTAAAATCTGGTCTCAAGGAATTCACATTAAAAGGAAACTTATAAGAAACATTAACTCTTGATTTTTCAAAAAATATTATAAAACAGGCACACAAGTTACCATGAACAAGAGTCAGCAGAAACAATAAACTATAGATGCAGACTCACAAAGATGTTAGATACTAGACTTATTGGAAATAAAATAAGAAATAAACAGATTTAATATGTTTTAAAAATGAAAGCATAATGATAGAAAACTATGAAAAATGAACAGGTGTTATTAAAAGAAAAATAGAACTGAGAACAAAATGTTCACTAAAATAAGAAATCAATAAACAAAAGTGAAAAGAGAATTAGTGAACTGAAAGTTACATGTGAATTATAAAAAATGCATCACAGAAAGACTAAGAGTAAAATATAAGAAAGAGAAGTTTAAAAGCATGATGGATAGAATAAAAGGTCTAACTTGTATCTACTCAAAATTCTGGAAGGGGGGAAATAATGAGAATGATAAAAAGGCAGTATCTGTAGAGATCATAAATGGGAATATTCCAAAATTTATGAAAGCCATCAATCCAAAGATTTAGAAAATACCCTCCACACCACCAAAAAAAATCCCAAACAGAAAAAATAAACAGCCAATCCTAGACACATTGTAGTGAAAGTAAAAACCCTTAACTATAAAGAGAAAATATGGAAAATCTCCAGAGAAAAGACAGATTACCTAAAAAGTAATAACAATTAGACTAATAACAGTCTTCACAGTTCCAACAAAGGAGGCAAGAGGAAGCAGCAGGAGAAAATTGTCAAATTAGCATTGTATATATATAAAAAAACAACCTGCGGGTGCCTGGGTGACACATTTGGTAGAGCATCCAACTCTTGGTTTCAGCTCAGGCCATGATCTCAGGATCCTGAGATTGAGCCTTGTATGTTGGACTTCGTGCTCAGTAGGAAGTCTGCTTGGGATTCTTTCCTTTTTCCTCTCCCCCCCAACACCTCCCAACCTCTCAAATAAATAAATAAAATCTTTAAGGGGCGCCTGGGTGGCTCAGTTGGTTAAGCGACTGCCTTCGGCTCAGGTCATGATCCTGGAGTCCAGGGATCGAGTCCCGCATCGGGCTACCTGCTCAGCAGGGAGTCTGCTTCTCCCTCTCCCACTCCTCCCTCTTGTGTTCTCTCTCTCTCTCACTCTCTCTCTCAAATAAATAAATAAAATCTTTAAAAAAAAATAAAAATAAAAAAAAAATAAAATAAAATAAAATCTTTAAAAAATATATCTTTCAAATACAAAGGAGAAATAAAAGCCTTCAATAAAAGAACATATAAAAATGCCCAGAAGAAAGAAGATGATCAGAGATTGAAGTATGAATGCATGAAGATCTGGTGAGCAAAAAGAGAATAATCATTTGGTAAATTTAAAAACCAATAATTGTACAAAGCAATATAATGATATCTAATTTGTTAATAAAATCAATAAAATAGAATTAAATTTCTGTACATCAAAGGCAAATAAATCAAAGAGTGACTATAGTTGAAATATTCCAGGTAGTGGGATAATCTTTTATTAATCTTATTTTTGCTCAGATATGCTTGTTCAAATTTCTAAGGAAACCCCTAAAATATTAGAAAAGGAGTGAATGATTTCCAAACAAGTAGAGAATAAAGGAATATAGGATAGGGGAGGATACCACCATTAAAACAAAGGCATTAATAGAAGGGAAAAAAAAGAAAAAAGTATAAGGCATAAAATAAAATGGTAGAAATGAATTTAAAATGTAACTATTCATAATGAATGTACATGTAATAAGCACTCCCATTAAAATGCAACAATTTTAAGATTTCATATTTTTTAAAATCCAGCTATATAATGTTTACAAAAGAAACACCCAAAATATAGGGACACAAAGATTAAAAGTCAAACAAACTGAGGGTTGTGGAAAGGGAGCTGGGTGGGGGGATGGGGTAACTGGGTGATAGGAATTAAAGAGGGCATGTGATATGATGAGCACTGGGTGTTATATTCAACTAATGCATCATTGAACATTATATCAAAAACTAATGATGTACTATATTTTGGTACTTGAATTTAAATTAAAAAAGGCAAAGGATGGGAAAATATATACCAGAAAAATACTATTAAAAATAAAGATAACTCGTCTGACATCAGATAAATTATATACATTTTTAAAGTTTTTATGTTTTTATGTTATTAAAGTTTTATTTAAATTCCAGTTAGTTTTCCTATAGTGTAATAGCTTAAGATGTTAAATTTAGTAATTCAAAGCTGCCATACAACACCTGGTGCTCATCACAGCAAATGAACTCCTTAATCCAAGATAGAGGGTCATGACATGTTAAAGAAAGATTATATTTACCAAATTAAAAATTCTAAAGTTCTACAGATGTTTGAACATAGGTTCAAAACACAAAATAAAAGAAATGACTGAAACAAAAGAATATTTTAAAATATACCAGCACTTATTTTCCAATAATTAAAAGGTAAAAGTCACAAAAACTGAGTAAGGATACAGGAGTTTTGTTTTTTTTTTTTAATTTTATTTTATTATGTTATGTTAGTCACCATACATTACATCATTAGTTTTTGATGTAGTGTTTGATGATTCATTGTTTGTGTATAACACCGAGTGCTCCATTCAATATATGCCCTCCTTAATACCCATCACCAGGCTAACCAATCTCCCCAACCCCCTCCCCTGTAAAACCCTCAGTTTGTTTCTCAGAGTCCATAGTCTCTCATGGTTCATCTCCCCTTCCGATTTCCCCCTCTACATTTTTTCCTTCCTACTATCTTCTTTTTTTTTTTTTTTAACATATAATGTATTATTTGTTTCATAGGTATGGGTCTGTGATTCAACAGTCACAATTCACAGTGCTCAACATAGCACATCCCCTCCCCAATGTCTATCACCCAGCCACCCCATCCCTCCCACCCCCCAGCACTCCAGCAACCCTCAGTTTGTTTCCTGAGATTAAGAATTCCTCATATCAGTGAGATCATATGATACTTCTCTTTCTCTGATTGACTTATTCGTTCAGCATAATACCCTCTAGTTCCATCCACGTCATTGCAAATGGCAAGATTTTGTGGGTTTTGATGGCTGCATAATATTCCATTCTGTGTGTGTGTGTGTGTGTGTGTGTGTGTGTGTGTGTATACATATATATACACCACATCTTCTTTATCCATTCATCTGTCAATGGACATCTTGGCTCTTTCCATAGTTTGGCTATTTTGGACATTGCTGCTATAAACATTGGGGTGCCCCTTCGGATGACTACATTTGTATCTTTGGGGTAAATACCCAGTAGTGCAATTGCCGAGTCATAGGGTAGCTCTATTTTCAACTTTTTGAGAAAACTCCATACTGTTTTCCAGAGTGGCTGCACCAGCTTGCATTCCCACCAACAGTGTAGGAGGGTTCCCCTTTCTCCGCATCCAGGCGAACATCTGTCTTTTCCTGACTTGATAATTTTAGCCATTCTGACTGGTGTGAGGTGGTATCTCATTGAGGTTTTGATTTGGAGTTCCCTGATGCCGAGTGATGTTGAGAACTTTTTCATGTGTCTGTTGGCCATTTGGATGTCTTCTTTGGAAAAATGTCTGTTCATAACTTCTGCCCATTTCTTGATTGGATTATTTGTTCTTTGGGTGTTGAGTTTGATAAGTTCTTCAAAGATTTTGGATATTAGCCCTTTATCTGATATGTCATTTGCAAATATCTTCTCCCAATCTGTCGCTTGACTTTTGGTTTGTTGACCGTTTCCTTTGCTGTGCAAAAAGCTTTTTATCTTGGGGCGCCTGGGTGGCTCAGTCGTTGAGCGTCTGCCTTTGGCTCAGGTCATGATCCCAGGGTCCTGGGATTGAGCCCCGCATCGGGCTCCCTGCTCTGCGGGAAGCCTGCTTCTCCCTCTCCCACTCCTCCTGCTTGTGATCCCTCTCTCACTGTGTCTCTCTCTGTCAAGTAAGTAATAAATAAAATCTTTAAAAAAAAAAAAAAAGCTTTTTATCTTGATGAAGTCCCAATAGTTCATTTCTGCCCTTGCTTCCCTTGCCTTTGGCAATGTTTCTAGGAAGAAGTTGCTGCGGCTGAGGTCGAAGAGGTTGCTGCCTGTGTTCTTCTCAAGGATTTTGGTAGATTCCTGTCACACATTTACGTCTTTCATCCATTTTGAGTCTATTTTTGTGTGTGGTGTAAGGAAATGGTCCAGTTTCATTCTTCTGCATGTGGCTGTCCCATTTTCCCAGCACCATTTGTTGAAGAGACTTTTTTCCATTGGACATTCTTTCCTGCTTTGTCAAAGATTAGTGGACCATAGAGTTGAGGGTCCATTTCTGGGCTCTCTATTCTGTTCCATTGATCTATGTGTCTGTTTTTGTGCCGGCACCATACTGTCTTGATGATGACAGCTTTGTAATAGACCTTGAAGTCCAGAATTGTGATGCCACTGGCTTTGCTTTTCTTTTTCAACATTCCTCTGGCTATTCGGGGTCATTTCTGGTTCCATACAAATTTTAGGATTATTTGTTCCATTTCTTTGAAAAAAGTTAATGGTATTTTGATAGGGATTGCATTAAATGTGTAGATTGCTCTACGTAGCATTGACATTTTCACAATATTTCTTTTTCCAATCCATGAGCATAGAATATTTTTCCATTTCTTTGTGTCTTCCTCAATTTCTTTCACGAGTATTCTATAGTTTTCTGAGTACAGGTTCTTTGCCTCTTTGGTTAGATTTATTCCTAGGTATCTTATGGTTTTGAGTGCAATTATAAATGGGATCGACTCTTTTAATTTCTCTTTCTTCTGTCTTGTTGGAGTACAGAAATGCAACTGATTTCTGCGCATTGATTTTATATCCTGTCACTTTACTGAATTCCTGTATGAGTTCTAGCAGTTTTGGGGTGGAGTCTTTTGGGTTTTCCACATAAAGTAAAGTAGCATATCATCTTCAAAGAGAGAGAGATTCACTTCTTCACTGCCAATTCAGATGGCTTTTATTTCTTTTTGTTGTCTGATTGCTGTGGCTAGGACTTCTAATACTATGTTGAATAGCAGTGGTGATAGTGGACATCCCTGCCATGTTCCTGACATTAGGGGGAAAGCTCTTAGTTTTTCACCATTGAGAATGATATTCACTGTGGGTTTTTCATACATGGCTCTTATGATATTGAGGTATGTACCCTCTATCCCTAGACTCTGAAGAGTTTTGATCAAGAACGGATGTTGTACTTTGTCAAATGCTTTTTCTGCATCTATTGAGAGGATCATGTGGTTCTTGTTCTTTCTTTTATTAATGTATTGTATCACATTCCTTGATTTGTGGATGTTGAACCAACCTTGCAGCCCAGGAATAAATCCCACTTGGTCGTGGTGAATAATCCTTTTAATGTGCTGTTGGATCCTACTGGCTAGCATTTTGTTGAGAATTTTTGCATCCATGTTCATCAGGGATATTGTTCTGTAATTTTTTGATGGGGTTTTGTCTGATTTGGGTATCAAGGTAATGCTGGCCTCATAAAATGAGTTTGGAAATTTTCCTTCCATTTCTACTTTTTGGAACAGTTTCAGAAGAATAGGTATTAATTCTTTAAATGTTTGGCAGAATTTCCCTGGAAAGACTTCTGGCCCTGGGCTCTTGTTTGTTGGGAGATTTTTTATTACTGCTTCAATTTCCTTAATGGTTATGGGTCTGTGCGGCTTTTCTATTTCTTCCTGGTTCAGTTTTGGTAGTTGATACATCTCTAGGAATGCATCCATTTTTTCCCCAGATTATCTAATTTGCTGGCATATAGTTGCTCATATGTTCCTATAATTGTTTGTATTTCTTTGGTGTTGGTTGTGATCTCTCCTCTTTCATTCATGATTTTATTTATTTGGGTCCTTTCTCCTTTCTTTTTGATAAGTCTGGCCAGAGGTTTATCAATCTTATTAATTCTTTCAAAGAACCAGCTCCTAGTTTCATTGATCTGGTCTACTGTTCTTTTGATTTCTATTTCATTGATTTCCGCTCTGATTTTTATTATTTCTCTTCTCCTGCTGGGTTTAGGCTTTATTTGCTGTTCTTTCTCCAGCTCCCTTAGATGTAGGGTTAGGTTGTGTATTTGACACCTTTCTTGTTTCTTGAGAAAGGCTTATACTGCTATAAACTTTCCTCTTAGGACCGCCTTTGCTGCAACCCAAAGATTATAAAGAGTTGTGTTTTCATTTTCATTTGTTTCCATGATTTTGTAAATTCTTCTTTAATTTCCTGGTTGACCCATTCATTCTTTAGTAGGATGCTCTTTATCCTCCATGTATTTGAGTTCTCTCAGACTTTCCTCTTGTGATTGAGTTCTAGTTTCAAAGCATTGTGGTCTGAAAATATGCAGGGAATGATCCCAATCTTTTGGTACTGGTTGAGACCTGATTTGTGACCTAGGATGTGATCTATTCTGGAGAATGTTCCATGGGAACTAGAGAAGAATGTGTATTTTGTTGCTTTGGGATGGAATGTTCTGAATATATCTGTGAAGTCCATTTGGTCCAGTGTGTCATTTAAAGCCTTTATTTCCTTGTTGATCTTTTGCTTAGATGATCTGTCCATTTCAGCGAAGGGGGTGTTACAATCCCCTACTATTATTGTATTGTTGTCAATGTGTTTCTTTGATTTTGTTATTAATTGCCTTATATAATTGGCTGCTCCCATGTTAGGGGCATAGATATTTACAATTGTTAGATCTTCTTGTTGGATAGACCCTTTAAGTAGGTTATAGTGCCCTTCCTCATCTCTTATTATAGTCTTTGGTTTAAAATCTAATTTGTCTGATATAAGGATTGCCACCCCAGTTTTCTTTTGATGTCCACTAGCATGGTAAATCGTTTTCCACTCCTTCACTTTCAATCTGGAGGTGTCTTTCAGTCTAAAATGAGTCCCTTGCAGGCAGCATATCCAATTTGATACCCTGTGTCTTTTGATTGGGGCATTTAGCCCATTTACCTTCAGGGAAACTATTGAAAGATAAGAATTTAGTGCCATTGTATTGCCTGTAAGGTGACTGTTACTGTATATTGTCTCTATTCCTTTCTGGTCTATGTTACTTTTAGGCTCTCTCTTTGCTTAGAGAACCCCTTCCAAATTTCTTGTAGGGCTGGTTTGGTGTTTGCAAATTCTTTTAGTTTTTGTTTGTCCTGGAAGCTTTTGATCTCTCCTTCTATTTTCAATGACAGCCTACCTCATATAGTATTCTTGGCCACATATTTCTCTCATTTAGTGCTCTGAAGATATCATGCCAGTCCTTTCTGGCCTGCCAGGTCTCTGTGGATCAGTCTGCTGCCAACCTAATGTTTCTACCATTGTAGGTTACAGACCTCTTGTCCCAAGCTGCTTTCAGGATTTTCTCTTTGTCTCTGAGATTTGTTTTACTATTAGATGTCGAGGTGTTGACCTATTTTTATTGTTTTTGATAGGGGTTCTCTGTGCCTCCTGCATTTTTACGCCTTTTTTCTTCCTCAAATTAGGAAAGTTCTCTGCTATAATTTGTTCCAATATACGTTCTGCCCCTCTCTTTCTTTCTTCTTCTTCTGGGATCCCAATTATTCTAATATTGTTTCATCTTATGGTATCACTTATCTCTCAAATTCTGCCCTTGTGATCCAGTAGTTATTAATCTCTCTTTTTCTCAGCTTCTTTATTCTCCATCATTTGGTCTTCTATATCACTAATTCTCTCTTCTGCCTCATTTATCCTAGCACTTAGAGACTCCATTTTTGATTGCATCTCATTAATAGCCTTTTTGATTTTGACTTGGTTAGATTTTATTTCTTTTATTTCTCCAGAAAGCGTTTCTCTAGTATCTTCCATGCTTATTTCAAGCCCAGCTAGTATCTTTATAATCATCATTCTGAACTCTAGTTCTAACATCTTACTAATGTCTGTATTGATTAGGTCCCTGGCAGTCGGTACTCCCTCTTGTTCTTTTTTTTGAGGTGAGTTTTTCCATCTTGTCATTTTGTCCAGAGGAGAATAGATGAATGAGAGAACAAAATGCTAAAAGAGTAACAACGACCCCAGAAAAATATACACTAAACAAATCAGAATAGACCCAAAAGTGGGGGGAAAAGAAAGGGAAAGAAAGAAAAAAAAAACAATATGATCAAATATGATCAGGCTGGTGCATAGATCAGTGCCACACACTAGATTTTGGGTGTATTTTGGTCTGTTAGAAGAAACTGCCTCCCAAAATTTTAAAGAAAGATAAACTTATATATGTACAAAAATCAGGGTAAATATGATGAAGGGATGGAATATGAATGTAAAGATGAAAATTATAAAAATTTTATAAAAGGAATTTAAGATAAAAAGTTGGTTGAAAAAAGAAAGAAGAGAAAATTTTTTTAAAAAGGGAGAGAATGTGATCAGGCAGGAGACTAGAACAAAGCCATACACTAGAGATTTAGGGCATATTTTGGTCTGTTAGAAGAAACTGTATCCCAAAATTTTAAAGAGAGAACAACTTATATATATATACCAAAAATAAGATTAACTACAATGAAGGGACAGAATATGACTCTAAAAATGAAAAATAAAAAAGATTTTTTAAAAAGGGACTGATAAGATATTGGTTGAAAAAGGGAAAAAAAATTCCAAAAAAATAGAAAAAGAAAAAAAGAAAATAAAAAAAAATTAACTTTGAATGACTAAAGAATCATGGCAGAAAAAGGCTATGAATTCTATGTGCTGTATTCCCCTAGTGCTGGAGTTCTGCTGCTCTCATTGATCAGTAAACTTGGTCTTGGCTGGATGTTCTTGTTGATCTTCTGGGGGAGGGGCCTCTTGCCATGATTCTCAAATGTCTTTGCCCTAGGCAAAATTGCCCGACCCTTGCCAGTGGCCGGGCTAAGAAACCTGGTCAGGTTTTGCTCTTGGTAGGTTTTGTTCCCTGAAAGCTTTCTGTACAGCTTTGGAGGACAAGAAGGAAAATGTCAGCCTCCAAATCTCTGCCCCAGAGAAGCTGAGAACTCGGGGCCCCACTCCTCAGTGAGCTCCCAGAGAAAAACAGTCAATCACTCCTGTCTCCTCGGTCTCTGGCCGTACTCCATGCTCACCCAGCCTGTGACTGAGCATTTCTATCTCTGGGACATGACCCCGTTTGAGTCTCCAAACCCAGCAGATTCCTGTGGTGTGCTCCTGCGCTGCTCCTCCCAGGGGAGGAAGGGGAGTCTCCCCAGATTTGCCGCTTGTTGGGTCCCTGCTGGAAGAGCAGTAGCCAGACTGTGCTCTGGATCATGGTTTTGGCATCCTTGATCTGAGAGCCCACTCCTCGGCTCCATCTTTGCAGCCAGCTTCCCCACTCCGATATCTGGGAGCTCTGCTGCACTCAGGCACCCCTTGTCTTTCTGTGACCCTCGGGGTCCTGAGACCACACTGTCCCAGCGAGGGTTCCACCCCCCCCCTTAGCCACTGGAGCGATGTCCCTCAGCAGAGCCAACTTCTAAAAGTTCCGATTTTGTGCTCCACTGCTCTATCACTTGCCGGTAGCTGGATGAGGAGACTCCCTCCCCCCGTGGTCTATCTCCCCAAACATCACCTCAGATTTACTTCTCCGCACATCCTACCTTCCAGAAAGTGGTGACTTTTCTCTTCAGAGAGTTGCTGCTATTCTTTTCTTCAATCTCCTGTTGTGTTTGTAGGTGTTTAGAATGGTTTGATACCTATCTAGCTGAATTCCTGGGATCAGACAAAATTTAGGTCTCTTACTCCTCTGCCATCTTGCTCCTCCTCCCAGGATACAGAAGTTTTGATCAACACAATTAACTGGCTTGATCTACTGTACATATATGGAAAACTGAGTCCAAGATTAGCAGAATATATATTCTTTTTAGGCATATGTGTAATATTAGCAAAAGCTGAACATGTACTAGACCATAAGCATGTTCAATATATATCAAATTAGTATCATACAGGCAATATTTTCTGATGATTAAATTGGTAACTAACATAAAAATCAGTAATAAAAGGATAACTTAAAATAACCTAATTTATATTTGAAAATGTAAAAACACTCTTCTAATTAAATAAATATCATTGAAGAAATTAAATGGAATTTATAAACATTTAATTGAAGAATAATGAAAAAACTTATCAAAATATGTGGAATGCAGCTAAAGCAGTGTTTAGGTTGAAGCCAAAAAAGCTTCTACTAGAAATGAGTAAAAGCTGAAAAATAATGATTTTAGCATTAGATTTAAAATGTTAAGTATAAAAATAATAAATTGAAAAAAGGAGAGAAATAATAAATATAAGAACATTAATGAAATAGAAAATGAAGGTACAATAGGGAGGGTCAAACAAATTAGAATTTGTTTCTTCACAACAACTGCTAAAAATGATAAGCCTCTGAAATTATATATGAAAAAAAGAGAAAGAAATAAATAATATTGGGAATCAAAAAGAATCCATAACTATAGAGAGTGATGACATTAAAATAATAAGAGAAAATTATGAATAATTTTATACTAAAAATTTGAAAACATAAGTAAAGTGGACAAATTCTTAGAAAAATATATGGATCAAAACAGACTAAATAAAAAATTTGAATTCTTCTATGACAATTAAACAAATGCAATGAGCAGTTAAAAAGTTTTCCTACTAAGAAAATATCAGGTTCAGGGCGCCTGGGTGGCTCAGTTGGTTGAGCGACTGCTTTCGGCTCAGGTCATGATCCTGGAGTCCCAGAATCGAGTCCCGCATCGGGCTCCCTGCTCAGCGGGGAGTCTGCTTCTCCCTCTGTCCCTCCCCCCTCTCATGTACTCTCTCTCTCTCTCAAATAAATAAATAAAATCTTTAAAAAAAAAAAAAGAAAATATCAGGTTCAAATTGTTTTACAGGCAAATTCTATCAATCATTTAAAGAATAAATCATGCCAATTTTATACTAACAAAAATCAGAAGAAAGACAGCATATTCTGCAATGCATTTTATGAGTCTATAACTATTATACAAAAATACAGAAGTCAAAGACCCCAAATAGCCAAAGTAATCTTGAAAAAGAAAAGGAAAGCTGGAGGCATCACAGTTCCAGACTTCAGGCTATACTACAAAGCTGTAGTCATCAAGACAGTGTGGTACTGGCAGAAAAACAGACACATTGATCAATGGAACAAAATAGAAAACCCAGAAATGAACCCACAACTATATGGTCAACGAATTTTTGACAAAGCAGGAAAGAATATTCAATGGAATAAAAGACAGTCTCCAACAAATGGTGTTGGGAAACCTGGACGGCAACAAAGGAATGAAACTGGACCACTTTCTTATGCCATACACAAAAATAAATTCCAAATGTATGAAAGAACTAAATGTGAGAAAAGAAACCATCAAAATCCTAGAGGAGAACACAGGCAGGAACCTCTTAAAATTGGCCTTAGCAACTTCTTACTAGATATGTCTCCTGAAGCAAGGGAAACAAAGGCAAAAATAAACTATTGAGATTTCATCAAGATAAAAAGCTTCTGCACAATGAAGGAAACAATCAACAAAACTAAAAGGCAACCTATGGAATGGGAGAAGATATTTGCAAATGACATATCTGATAAAGGGTTAGTATTCAAAATCTATAAAGAATATATAAAACTCAACACCCAAAAAAGAATTATCCATTAAGAATGGCCAGAAGACATGAATAGACATTTTTCCAAAGTACACAGATAGATGGCCAATCAACACATGAAAAGATGCTCAACATCAGGGAAATACAAATCAAAACTATGATGAGATATCACCTCACACCTGTCAGACTGGCTTAAATTAACAAAACAGGAAACAACAGGTGTTGGCTAGGATGCAGAGAAAGGGGAATCTTCCTACACTCTTAGTGGGAATGCAAACTGGTGCAGCCAACGTGGAAAACAACATAGAGGTTATTCAAAAAGTTCAGAATAGAACCTAGCCTATGATCCAGCAATTGCACTACTAGGTATTTACCCAAAGGATACAAAAATACTGATTTAAAGGGATATATGTACCCTGAGGTTTATAGCAGCATTATCAACAATAGCCAAATTTAGGAAGAGCCCAAATGTCCATCCATCAACTGATGAATGGATGAAGATGTGGGGTACATCTCTCTCTCTCTCTCTGTATATATATATATATATATATATATATATATATACACATATATATATTCAATTATATCAAATTACATATTTCTCTAATATTTAATTAATAGATATAATCTAATAATTATATCAAATTAGCTATATATCTCTACAAATTTATATATATTTAATGGAATATAACTCAGCCATATAAAAGAATGAAATCTTGCCATTTGCAATGACATGGATGAACTAGAGAGTATTATGGTAAGCAAAGTCAGTCAGTCAGAGAAAGACAAATACCATATGATTTCATTCACATGTGGAATTTGAGAAACAAAACAGATGAACATATGGTGGGGGTAGAGGCAAACCAGAGAAGAGACTCTTAAGTATAGAGAACAAACTGAGGGTTACTGGAGGGGAGGTGGACGGGGGGATGTGTTAAATGGGTGAGAGGTTGAAGAGGGCACTTGTAGTGATGACCACTGGGTGTTGTATGTAAGTGATAAGTCACTAAATTCTACACATGAAACAAATATTACACTGTACATTAACTAGCTGGAATTTAAATGAAAACTTGAGAATAAAAACACAAAACAACAAAAACAAAAAACAAAAATACAGAAATCAACTTTTTAAAAGGAAAATTATAGCCATTTTCAATTATAAACATAACTTTTATAAAAAACAAAATCTAACAATTCACTAAAAGAAAATCATCTTGGAGTTATACTAGAAATGCAAGTGATTTTAGCATTTAAAAAATTACTGTAATTTACCACATTATCAGTTTAAAGGAGGAAACCATATCACTATCTCATTATGTAGAAAATATACTTGATGAAATTTAATCTCTTTCTGATTAAAAACTCTTACCAAAAAAAAAAAAAAAAAAAGAGTAGTAGGGAAGTTCCTCAATTGGTTAAAAGATATCTAGGGGAAAAAATCTTTATCAAATATTATATCAACAATGAAACATTAAAATTTAAATTTAGTGATAAGACAAAGGTAACTACTATTACCACTTTCTTATTGTACTGAAAGTCCTTGCCAAACAGGACAAAAATAAATAAATAAAACTAATAAGAATTGAAAAGGAAGAAAAAAAACTTTATTATTTGCAGACTATATAACTCTCCACACAGAAAATACATGGAAACTCAGACAAATTGTCAAAGTTGAGGAGAGACCTCTCCAGGGATTCCTGATGTAAGATCACTATACACAACCCAATTGCATTTAGAAAAAAAACTGCAATGAACAAAAAGGATGTGTTGTTTTAAAATATATATATAACATTTAATAAAAAGCATAGAGATTGGAAAGAAAAATAAAACTGTACCTACTTGTGGATAATATAATTTTTATGTAGAAAACACCAAGGAATTTTACAGAAATCTTCCTAGAACATAAGTGAATTTAGCAAAGTTGTATGATATAAGACCAATATGCAAAAATCAATCACATTTCTGTATACTGACAATGGACATGGGGAAACTGAAACTAGAAACATAACACCATTTATAATCATTCCAAAGCAAATGATAGGGTTAAGTTTATACTTAACAAAACATGTACAGGATGTGTATGCTGCAAACTACAAAGCACTGATGAAAGAAATCAAGGTAGACCTAAATAAATGGAGAGATATACCATGTTCATGAATTGGAAGACTCAACATAGTAAAGATGTCAATTCTCTACCCTGAAAGACTTACAGGTTTCATTAAATTATTATGAAAATTCCAGCAAAGATTTTTGGAGACACAGACAAGTTTATTCTAAAATTTGTATGAGGAGACAAAAGCCCTAGAATGGGTAAAACAATGTTTAAAAAGAAGAATAAAGTTTGGGATCACTCTAACTCATATTAAGACCTATAATGCAGCTATAGTAATCATTACAGTATGGTATTGGTGGAGGCATAGACACACAGAGCAGTGGAATAGAATATAGAACATAGAAATAGACTCACATAAGTACGACAAACTAATGTTTAAAAAGATGCAAAAATAACTTAACAATTACACAAATAGTGCTGAAGCAACTGAACATCCATAGATATAATAAAAGAATCTGAACCTAAATCTAACAACTTATACAAAAATTACTTCAAGTATGTCATAGATATAAAAAACAAAGATATGAAATTTCTAGGGGAAAAAATGGGAGAAAATCTTCAGGATTTAGGGCTATGCAAAAAGTTTTTAGTCTTGACACCAACAGCAGTATCCATAAAAGAAAAACTTGACAAATTGGACCTCATCAAAATTATAAACTTTTGATCTGTGAAAGTCCTTTTAAGGAGGAGGAAAACAAGCTACAGCCTAGAGGAAAATATTTGCAAACCAATAACCAACAAAGAACTAGTATCTAGACTATATAAAAAAGTCTCGAATTTCAACAGTCAAAATAAAATACAAAACACTAAAACAATCATATTTAAAAATGCACAAAAGTCATTTTACTGAAGAGGATACACAAATGGCAAATACTTGAAATGTTCAACATCACTAGCCATTAAGGAAATGCCAATTAAACTCATGAGACATCACTATATACCTATTAGAATGTATTAGAATGGCTAAAATAAAAATCCATTGACAATAAAAACTTCTGGTGACAATAAGCAGAAACTGGATCAAACATATATTGCTGGTAGGAATATAAAGTTACAGAGCTCTGGAAAACAGTTTAGCAGTTTCTCATAAAAATAAACAGTCAGTTACTACATAATCTAGCAATTGTACTCCTGGGCCTTTACTCTGTAGAAATGAAAACTTATGTTCACACAAAACTATAGATGAATGTTCATACAACCTTATTTATAGAAACAAAAACTTGAAAAAAACCTAGATGTCCTTCAACAAGTGAATGGTTAGACAAACTGGTACATCCATAGTGATACTACTTGGCAATAAAAACTAGTAATACATGCAATGACTTGCATGAATCTCCAGAGAATTATTCTGACTGAAAAAAAGGCTGATCTCAAAAGGCCACACACAATGATTACATTGACATAACATTCTTAAAATGACAAAATTATGAAAGTGAAGAACTGATTGGTGATTGCCAGGTATTAGGGATGGCGTGGGAGTGGGGATTAGGGGGAGGAAGGTAGCTATAAAAGGGCTACAAGAATGATACTTGTGGTGATAAAACTCTTCTGTATCTTAACTGTATTAATGTCAATATAATGGCTGTACTATTGTACTATAGTTTTGCAAAATGTTACTACAGGGAAAACTAAGTTAATGGAATATGAGATCTCTATTATTCCTTAAAACTGGATGTGAATCTATAAATATCTTAAAGTAAGGTGTTTAATTAAAAAGACAAACGATAAGAGACTCTTAATCTCAGGAAACAAACTGAAGGTTGCTGGAGTGGAGGGGGGTGGGAGGGATAGGGTGGCTGGGTGATGGACATTGGGGAGGGTATGTACTATGATGAGCACTGTGAATTGTGTAAGACTGATGAATCGCAGACCTGTGCCCCTGAAACAAATAATACATTATATGTTAAATTTAAAAATTTTTTAAATACCATTTATGGGGCACTGACCCTATAATGTAGGCATTATTAATCTTATTTTATAACTGAGGAAGTTAAGGTTCAAAAAAATGGAGTGACCTCATCAAGGTCACAGAAGAAATGACAAAGGTGGGATTTGTTTCTCAAAATACTCATTGATATTGCAGTAAACAAGTTACTCTGTTTTCTTGGGCATCAATTCTCTCATCTAAAATGTATAGTATATAAATGTTTTATAGGCAAAGCATGGTAACATGCCATTTCACTTGACCTATAAAAATAACCCTGGGAGATTAGTACTATTAACACACCCTTTTACACTTAAGGAAACCAAGGATAATAGGTGCTAAATAACCAGTCAATACAGCTCCTCTCTACAGCTAGTCACTGAGCTGTATGACTTTGAGCAAATTTCTTCCCTTTCCTGGGCCTATTTTCCCATCTGAAATGAGTAAATTGGATTAGGTAATTTCTAAAGGGTTTGTGTACTCTATCTCAGATTTTAAGGCCCAACCATAAACACCTCAGGTCAAGTTGAAATTATGTTCAAAAGGCTAGATTACCAAAGTGAGGGAGATGAAGTATATTTTACTTATATAAATATGGTGATATTTTTAGCCACAAATGTCATTTGGGGCCTTAGATTCTTGGGAGAAATGAATCCCTGAATTTGAACTCTCAGATAAGCCAGTTTCAGAAAGTTGTCTATTTCCTTATAGTTCATATTGACATTAGTGATAGCACATGGGGCCATGGAAAAGGTAAAGGCCCAGGAGTCAGGAGGCCTAAATGAATCAATTCCCATTGCTGTGAAATAGGTGGGTGATGAGTAGGCTGGCATTGAGAAAGATGTTTTTTAATGTTCTCCTAGTAATAATGTTTCATGAGTCAAAAGACTGGTGGTCCATATTCATTAAGATTTGGAGACTGGAACCAAAACTGGAATCCAGTAAGAATGTCACTTGTTTATTCCACAGGACCAGGATCCTAGACACTTCCTCCTTGAGAGAAAACTGACTCGTATGAAACACGTGGGAGACACTAAAGAGATTCCGCTCTGAATAATTTAGAATAAGAAGAGAGCGAATGCATTTGAAGGAGTGACTTATTTAGATTTTTACAAAAAAAAAAAAAAAAAACCCAGAGAGACAGAAAGTCAAACTATTGTAACTATTCCAGGAAGATGCAGCTGCTCAGGACATGGTGTTTATCTGCCTGGACCAGCGGTGTTTGCTCCAGCAAGAAATGGCAATGATACATACAAAAGCCATGGAGATGCACTGCCATTCTTCCTGGCACAGTGTGTTGCCAAGACCAATTCTATTCCATAAGAAATTGTGTAATGTTCAAAAGGACCTTATTCCACAAAGCTGTAAACATCTGAAAGTACTAATGACAATTAGGATTTTTTCTAGGCACCTGATGATCATTTAGTTACAAAGAACTGGATTTATATTTTCCTTCTTCCATTTAGCCACTCCTCTGTTTCTTGTTCTTTTCACCAACTCTGCTAATACTCACTTTCTCATCTCCTTTTCTTCACTTTTCTGTTTTCTTTTTCCTTATTCTTTGTCTTTTTTTTAAGTTTTCATTTAAATTCTGGTTAACATTCAGTGTAATATTAGTTTCAGATGTACAATTTAGTTATTCAACACTTACATACAACACCTGGTGCTCATCACAGTGCACTCCTTAATCCTCATCACCTATTTCACCCACCCACCTCCCCTCTGGTAGCCATCTGTTTACTCTTTATAGTTAAGAGTCTAATTTTTGGTTTGTTTCTTTTTCTTCTTTGCTCATTTCTTTTGTTTCTTAAATTCCACATATGAGTGAAATCATGTGGCATTTGTCTTTCTCTGACTGACTTATTTCACTTAGCATAATAGTCTCTAGATCCATCCACACTGTTGCAAATGGCAAAATTTCATTCTTTTTTTTATGGCTGAGTAATATTCCATTGTGTGTGTGTGTGTGTGTGTGTGTGTGTGTGTGTGTGTACCACATCTTCTTTATTTATGCCTTCTTCTCCTCTTCTGTCTCCTCCCTTTCTTTCATATTTTCCTCTCTTCTCTTTCCTTCATGTCCTCTCTTCTCTTCTATTTTCTCTTACTCCATTTTATCTTCATTTGTTCTCTTCTCCCTTACCTAATTACCAGTGATGCCAAGAAACTTACCTATGGTCATTTTCCTCTTTCCAAGAACATTGAAACTCCAACCAGATATATGGAAGAAAATTCCACATGACTAAGAAAAGGTCCAAAAAGCCATTACAGATATTCCCCCCACCAAATTCTAGCCACTGCACTTCTACTAGCCATCTCCTTGCCTCCCATGTTTTCCCTAATTCTCTCATTGCTTGGTATCCATTCACTGAATTGCTGCTGCTATTATCAAAAACTCTGTAATTGGGAGCTAGCTGTGTGTAAGCTCTGTACCGAATTAATATTCAGGTCCCTTCTCCAAGGAGATTTATAGGCCATGACAGATAACACTTGATACAAACAGATGAAAGGACATACAATGTTAAAATGTTAGAGCAGGAGACCATGAGTTCTATACCTTTCATGTTATGGTACTGGAAATTAGGGCAGTATCTTGCAGCCATCAGAGGCTAGATCATGTGGGGGCCTGGTAGACTTTAGTAGAGACTTAAGATGATGTTTTAACTGCAGTGGGCAGCCCCTTATTGTTCACATGTCCTTGAGCAAAGGGCTGGGTCTCATTTCTTTCCATAATATTAACATCAAGTACAGGACTCTCTCTAGTGAATGAGTATTGATTGACTTCCAGGTTAGGGCAGGCAGGATCCTACATTGTACCTCTAGAAACTTCTCTGTTCAAATGTAAAATGGAGTTAATAACAAGGACTCCCTCATATAGTTAATGTGAGGATTAAATGAGATAATCTATGTATAGTCCAAAAGTCTAAAATATGTACTGTCTAGCTCTTTACAGAAAATATTTGTCCACCCCTGGCCTAGAATAGTGCCTATCACATGGTGGGCCCCCAATAAATATTTTGTGCCTGACATATAAAAAGTACTGTGTATGGAGAATATAGTCAATAATATTGTAATAACAATATGTGGTAAAAAAAAAAAAAGAGTGCTATGTAGTCTTTAGCTATTATAACTATTTGTACATATATTCCCAGAAATGTTAGCTCAACTGTAGAGTTTTTCTGAATAATCCAAAGATTATAGACAGTATGGATGAGTGGGTATCAGGCCTGTCTTGACTCTGGCCCTACTCCAAAATAGTTTCTCAGCCTCAGCCTATTGACATTTTTGGCCATATAATTCTTCATTGTATATGAGTGGGTAGGAGGTGGGAAGGTTGCCCTGTGTATTGTAGGATGTTTAGCAGCATTCTGGCTCTCTATTCACTAGATAGTAGTATCATTCCTTCCCCCAATATGACAACTAAAATATCTCCAGGCATTGTCACATGTTCCCTGGGGGGCAAATTTTTCCCATTAAGAACTAAAGGGATACCAAAATACAAAGCAATGTGCTAGCTAATTTGAACTCACAGGAGGTCCAGGGTAGCTGATGTCTTCATTTAGGTGCTGGTTGCTCAATTCTGTGTGAGGAGAAGGGGGAAAGGCATATAAGAGAGTTTTCAGTTTGAATCTAAATTAGAATTCAGACAGGTGTAGCATGTCTGGTAAACTAGTGAGCAGTCCTGACAGAGGTCAAGGGTCAAGGTCAAGGTCTCCTCAAATCAAACATTCTGAAGAAGGTGACAGATTTGAAGAGCTTTTGAAAGAGCTCTTTTGCTGCAAACTCTGAATGATTAAGAGCTCAGTAGTGCTGATTAGGGACATCTCTGATAAGGCAGAAGGAACATGAGGGAAAAGTACTTTCTTCTTCTTTGACACAGGCATCCTGATAGCTTTGGCATAATGAGGGCTCCAGGCATGTTGTATAGGGGAGGCTGCAAGACTAGGTATAACAGAGGTAGTGAAGAGGAAGTGTGGATATAAATACATGTGAAATATATGAGAACCCTGGAAATATTTAGAGGATATGTGGGGTCAAGAATAAGTTAAATTTATAATTTTCCTATATTCTTCATGTGTCATATTTAATACCACAAGTTGGTGAGGCCTAAAGAAATCCAGGACACTGGCAGATATTGGTCAGTACACATTTGTTTAATAAAGTGATTAACAAGTGGATGGATCTCCAGATGATGAGCATATGAATACTTTAGAGAAAGGAGATCTTGCTTCCAATTCCCCAATTTAACCTTGTGTATGTTTTTCCCTTCACTTGACCTCTGTTTCCTCATTCTGTTTCTCCATTCCCACTAAGTACAACTATAAATCCTGGAAACAACTCAAAAGACAATAAAAAGAGAATGCTAAAAGGTAGAAAGAGGAAAGAGAACTGGTTAGGGACCTCAGTACTGGAGGAAAATACATCAACAAAATTTCTTACTATTTCCTACACAGTAGAAGGTAACCTAGGCCTGGCATTTCTCTACCTCACCCAAACCTAGTAATAGAAAGTGGTTCATGTAAGCATATCCTTCCCCTGTATCTAAAGGGAGTCTTGCCTGTTATACCAGGAAAAAGAAATCAATTGGAAGCCCTGCCAATAATAAGAAAGTATTCTTCCTGCTAACAATAAAGGAGTGTTCTTTCTACCTGCTAGATCTGAGATACTCCTCTCCCTCCCAAAAACACACGAAGACTCCTCCTTCACACAAAGAGCACCCAGAGACTGTGGGTAACAGCAGAGGTGATCCCATCAAAAGTGCCAACCCAGAAAGTGCTTTCCTTTCCTGCAGGTCCTGAATTCCCTTCCTCCACCTAGAGACATAAGACTAGGGGCAAAGGCACAGGGTATGATGGCAAAAAAATCAGCCTCAGCCAGGGAAATTCTCTTTTCCACCCAGATCTGGCTTCTCTAATGTACCCAGAGATATGGGTGGTTAGTGTGTGTGTGGTGTCATCTGCAAGGGAGATCACACCAAAAATAGTGGCCCTAACTCAGGAAAAGCTCTCTGTTCCCCAAAGTCAATAGGTAGCCACTACAGTATGTGCCTAGCCTAGAAAGTATGCTTTATTCTCAAAGGAAAGAGACTCTTTTCCCACATTTACAAGCAAAAGTGTGTGGATACTCTTTCTACCTTATCAAACAGCATCATCAGGAACCAGTAGAAGCCCCACAACTATAAGATTAACCAAAGACCAGAATACCACTATAAAGGCTCAGAAAATTAGAATGTTATTGGACCACAGCCCACAAAAGTAGGCCAGGATTTGTATACTATACTTGAACAGGGTGACTGCTTGCTAAAATACAAGATATACATAGGACCCAGTGTCCTAATAAAATAACCAAAATGTCCTGGATGCATGAAAAAATTACCCATTATAAAAAGAAGCAGAAAAATTACAATTTGAATGACAAAAGATAATCAACTCATAAGAACACTGAGAGGATCAGATGTTGAAATGACTTGACAAGCATTTTAAATCAGCCATCATAAAATGCTTCAACAAGCAATTAGAAATTATCTTGAAACAAATCAGAAAATAGAAAATATCAACAAAGAAATAGAAGTTTAAAAATATCCAGTTGTAAATTATAGAACTAAAATATACGGTAACTGATTTTTTTTTTTATAAAGTCACTGCATGTGCTCAGTAGTGTAATGGACGCAAGAGAGAATAGAATCAATGAACCTGAGAACAGAACAATAGAATACATACAATCTGAACTGCAGAGAAAATAATAGGCTAAAAAATAATAAACAGATCCTCCAATAACTTTGAGACAATAACAAAGTATCCAGCATTTTTATAAACAGAGTCTTGGAAGGAAAGGAGAAAGAGTGGAGCTGAAAGAGTATTTGGAGAAATAATTGCTAAAAAATACACAAACTTGGTGAATAGGCCTACAGATTCAAGAAACTAAGCAAACTCAAAACAGGATAAACTCAAAGATATTTATGCCTAGACATATCATAATCAAATTTCTGAAAAGTAAAGACAAATAGAAGTGAAAGCAACCAAACAGAAAAGACACAATACCTGTAAAGGAACATAATTGAATGACAGTAGCTTTCTTATCAGAAACAATAAAAGTCAAAAGAAAGTGGCACAAAAATTTTCAGGTACAAGAACTGACAACTGTGAATTCAGTATCCAGGAAAACATTGCTTCAGAAATGAAGAAGAAATAAAGACATCCTCAGATGAAGGAAAACTAAAAGAACTTGATTCTAGCACATCTACCTCTAAAGAAATGCTAAAAGAAATTCTTTAAACAAAAAAAAAAAAAGAAATTATAAAAAGAAGGAATCTTGAAACCAAAAGAAGGAAGAAAGAACAATGGAAAGAGTAAAAATATGGGGAAGTACAAGAGATTATACTTGCCCTCATAAGTTTCCTAAATAATTTGTTATGATTAAAACATTATTCATAATGCCACCTTATAATCAAAATAATTATATTTAAAATGGGTAGGGTAAAATGAGCTCAAGGGAAATAAGGTTTTCCACATTTTACTCAAAGTGGTAACAACTTGACTCTAGCATACTGTGATAAGTCATGTATATTTTAATACTCAGAACAATCATTAAGAAAACTAGACAAAGCAAAACACTAAAAATATTATAAATAAGTGACTATGGAATCTTTAAAAATGTTGAAGTAACTCATAAGAGAGTAAGAAAAGAAAAAGAGAAAACAAAGAAAAAACTGCCAGACATAAGCCTAACATAACAATGATAACATTAAAGTAAATCATTTAAGTACACCAAGTGAAAAACAGAGACTGGTAGGGTGGATAAAAAAGCATGATCTAACTGTATTCTGTTCATTCATCATCAGGGAAATACAAATCAAAACTACAATGAGATATCACACCACACATGTCAAAATGTCTAAAATCAACAACACTAGAAACAACAGGTGTTGCCGAGAATGCGGAGAAAGGGGAATGCTCTTGTACTGTGGGTGGGAATGCAAACTGGTGCAGCCATTCTGGAAAACAGTATGAAGGTTCCTTAAAAAGTTAAAAATAGAAATACCCTACAATCCAGAACTTGCACTATTAGATATTTACCTAAAGGATACAAAAATACCCATCCAAAAGTATACATGCACCTCATTGTTTATAGCAGCATTGTCAACAATAGGCAAATTTTGGAAACAGCCCAAATGTCCTTTGACTGATGAATGGATAAAGAAGTAACACCAGGCGTTATATGCAACTAATGAATCATTGAACACTACATCAAAAACTAATGATGTATTATATGTTGGCTAATTGAACATAGTAAAAAGAAAAGAAGAATGGAATATTACTCATCCATAAAAAAGAATGAAATCTTGCCATTTGCAAAGATATGGATGGAGCTAGAAAGTATGCTAAGTAAAATAAGTCAGTCAAAGAAAGACAAATACCATATGATTTCACTCATATGCGGAATTTAAGAAACAAAACAAATGGTCATAGGGAAAAGAGAGAAAGAGTCAAACCAGAATCTTAACTATAGAGAATAAACAGATGGTTACCAGAGGGGAGGTGGGTGGGGGTTGGGTTAAATAGGTTATGGGGATTAAGGAGTGCACTTGTGATGAGCACCAGGTCTTGTATGGAAGTGTTGAATCACTAAATTTTAAACCTGAAAATAATATTACACTGTATGTTAATTAACTGAAATTTAAATAAAAACTTAACAAGAAAGATGGTGGAGGAGTAGGGGACCCTATTTCAACCAGTCCCCTAAATTAAGCTGGATATCTACCAAACCATTCTGAACACCCACGAAATCAGCCTGAGATGTAAGAAGATATATCTGGATCTCTATAAACAGAATATCTCTGGCAGTTGGTCTCGAAGTATGAAGCAGGGAGCCATGATTCTGTGGGCAGATATCAGAAGATAAACAGAAGGGGGAGGGAGCCTCCATAAACTTGCCCTGGGAAGGTGAGATAACAACAAGCACAAAAGCCTCCTGTGCTGGGGACCAGGGACAGACTCGCAGACCTGCAGTGCTGAGGAGAGGACTTTAGGGCAGACCCCCAGACAGAAATCTGGAGATATGGGTGCATGTGTGTGAACCGGGGGTGGCTGGTGGCTTTAGAAGCACAAAGGGCAGAGATGTGCTTGGCCCTGGGAGCGACAGCTGGGAGTGCTGCTGCAAGGCGCACAACCCAGGAGACTGCAGTTTTTAGCAGCACAGACAGAAACAGAGAGAATGTGGCCTGGAGAGCTCAGTGAAGAGCAGACTGCAATCTCTCTGTTCTGAGATAGAGGTTTGGATGTGGTCAATTCTGCTCTGACTCTCAGAAGAGATGCAGAAAGCCACCAGGGAAAGCAACCAGAGAATGAAAGCCCCCCAAAACTGGTTTTAACTGAGCCAATCCCCCCCTACAAGGGGCAGGGCAACTATGCCCAAACAGGGCTGCCTGAGTAACAGCGCAGCAGGCCCCTCTGCCAGAAGACAGGCTGGAAGAACAAGAGGACAACAACCCTAAGGTCCCTATCAAACAGGTGCATCTTGCTTGGGTTATGGTTAATACTTTAGACTCTGTACATTCCTTCAACCACCCTTCAACAGAATGACTAAGAGGAGGAACCCCCAACAAAGAAAAGAATCAAAAACTCTGGCCTCTGCCACAGACCTAATGGATATAACCAAGATGTCCAAAATAGACTTCAGAGTAAAAATTATGAAGTCCATATCTAGGCTTGAGAAAAATATTAATGACAATATAGAATCTCTAAGGGCAGAAATGAGATCTAATCAGGCCAAACTTAAAAATGCTATGAACAAAATGCAGTCTAAATTGGATACCCTGACTGCGAAGGTAAATGAGGCAGATGAACGAATTAGTGAGCTAGAAGATAAGATGATAGAAAAGAAAGAAACCGAGGAGGCATGGGGAAAACAGATTAAAGCCCAAGGGATCAAACTGAGGAGATTAATGACCCAATGAAACATTCCAAAATCAGAATCATTGGGATCCCTGAGAGGGTGGAGAGAGAGAAAGAGAGAGGTCTAGAAGATATATTTGAGCAAATTGTAGCTGAGAACTTCCCTAATCTGGGGAATGAAACAAGCATTCGTGTCCTAGAGGCAGAGAGAACACCTCCCAAGATCAATGAGAACAGACTAATGCCATGACATATAATAATACAATTCTCAAATCTTAGATCCAAGGAGACAATCTTGAAAGTGACAAGGGGGGAAGAGATTTCTTATGTACAGAGGGAGGAACATCAGAATAACATCAGACCTGTCCAAGGAGACCTGGCAAGCCAGAAAGGGCTGGCAAAAAAATGTACAGGGTACTAAATGAGAAGAACATGCAGCCAGGAATACATTATCTGGCAAGGCTGTCATTCAGAATGGATGGAGAGACAAGGAGCTGTTAAGAACAGCAGAAACTGAAAGCATATATGACCACCAAGCTGGCCCTGCAAGAAATATTGAGGGGGGTTCTATAAAAGGACAAAAACCCCAACAGAGATATAGAACAGAAATTTACAGAGACAATCTATATAAACAAGGACTTCACAGGCAACATGATGACAATAAAATCATATCTTTCAATAATCACTCCCAAAGTGAACGGCCTAAATGCGCCCATAAAATGGCACAGGGTTGCAGATTGGATAATAAGACAGGACCCATCCATATGTTGTCTACAAGAGACACATTTTGAACCTAAAGATACATCCAGACTGAAAGGGAGGGGAAGGAGAACCATTTTTCATGCCAATGGACCTCAAAAGAAAGCTGAGGTAGCAATTTTTGTATCAGACAAATTAGATTTCAAGCTAAAAACTGTAGTAAGAGATACAGAAGGACACTATATCATTCTGAAAGGGTCCATCCAACAAGAGGATCTAATAACTGTAAATATCTATGCCCTCAACATGGCCAACTACATAAGCCAACTGTTAACCAAAATAAAGAAACATATTGATAATAATATGTTAATAGAAGGAGACCTCAACACTCCACTCTCAGCAACAGACAGATCATCTAAGCAGAAAATCAACAAAGAAACAAGAACTTTGAATGACACACTGGATCAGATGGACTTCATAGATACATACAGAACATTCCACCCTAAAACAACAGAATACTCATTCTTCTCGAGCACACATGGACTTTTCTCCAGAATAGACCACATACTGGATCACAAATCAGGTCTGAACCAATACAAAAAGACTGAGATTATTTCCTACATATTCTCAGACCACAATGCCATAAAACTGGAACTCAATCACAAGAAAAAATTTGGAAGAAATTCAAACACTTGGAAGCTAAAGACCACTCTGCTCAAGAATTTTGGGTCAACCAGGAAATCAGAGAAGAACTTAAACAATTCATGGAAATGAATGAGAACGAAAACACATCAGTCCAAAACCTATGGGATACTGCAAAGGCGGTCCTAACATAGCCATCCAAGCCTCACTCAAAAAAAAGTAGAAAAATCCCGAATACACAAACTAACTTTACACCTTAAAGAATTGGAGAAAGAACAACAAATAAAGACTAAGCCAAGCAGAAGAAGAAAAATAATTAGGATTAAAGCAGAGATCAATGAATTAGAAACCAGAAATACAATAGAACAGATCAACAAAACTAGAAGCTGGTTCTTTGAAAGAATTAAAAAGATTGATAAACCGCTAGCCAGAATTATCCAAAAGAAAAGATAAAGGACCCAATTTAATAAAATTATGAATGAAAGGGAGAGATCATGACTAACACTAGGGAAATAGAAACAATTACTAGAAATTATTATCAACAACTCTACACCCATAAATTAAGCAACCTAGAAGAAATGGATGCCTTCCTGGAAACCTATAAACTATCAAGACTGAAACAGGAAGAAACTGACCCCTGAATAGACCAATAACCAGTAATGAAATTGAAGCAGTGATCAAAAACCTCCCAAAAAACAAGAGTCCAGGGCCTGATGGATTCCCTGGGGAATTCTACTAAACATTCAAAGAAGAAATAATGCCTATTATACTGCAGCTGATTAAAAAAATAGAAGCAGAAGAAAAATTTCCCAACTCCTTATATGAGGCCAGCATTACCATGATCCCAAAACCAGGCAAAGACCCCATCAAAAAGGAGAACTACAGACCAATATCCCTGATAAATATGGATGCCAAAATTCTCAACAAGATCCTAGCTAATAGGATCCAACAATACATTAAAAGGATTATCTATCAAGACCAGATGGATTTATTCCTGGGATGCAAGGGTGGTTCGACATTCGCAAATCAATCAATGTGATAGAACACATTAATAAGAGAACAGACAAGAACTATATGATCCTCTCAATAGATGCAGAAAAAGCATTTGACAAAATACAGCATACTTTCCTGATTAAAACTTCTCAGAGTGTAGGGATGGAGGGAACATTCCATTTTTTCATAAAAACTATCTATGAAAAGCCCACAGTGAATATCATTCTCAATGGTGAAAAGCTGAGAGTTTTCCTTAAGATCAGGAACACAACAAGGTTGCCCACTCTTGCCACTATTGTTCAACATAGTACTAGAAGTCCTAGCCTCAGCAATCAGACAACAGAAAGAAATAAAAGGTATCCAAATTGACAAAGAAGAAGTCAAACTCTCTCTCTTCACAGATGACATGATACTTTACACGGACTCCACCTCCAAATTATTAGAACTCATACAGCAATTCAGCAATGTGGCAGGATACAAAATCAATGCACAGAAATCAGTTGCTTTCTTATACACTAACAATATAACTGTAGAAAGAGAAATTAGGGAGTCTATTCCATTTACAATAGTACCAAAAGCCATAAGATACCTTGAAATAAACCTAACCAAAGAGGTAAATGATCTATACTCTAGAAACTACAGAACACATATGAAAGAAATTGAAGAAGACACAAAAAGATGGAAAAACATTCCATGCTCATGGATTGGAAGAATAAACATTGTTAAAATATCTATGCTACCCAGAGCAATCTATACCTTCAATGCCATCCCGATCAAAATACCAATGGCATTTTTCAAAGTGCTGGAACAAACAATCCTAAAATTTGTATGGAATCAGAAAAGACCCCGAATCACCAAGGAAATGTTGAAAAAGAAAAACAAACCTGTGGGGGCATCACGTGGCTTGATTTCAAGCTATATTACAAAGCTTTAATCACCAAGACAGCATGGTACTGGCACAAAAACAGACATATAGACCAATGAAACAGAATAGAGAGCCCAGATATGGACCCTCAACTCTATGGTCAACTAATCTTCAACAAATCAGGAAAGAATATCTAATGGAAAAAAGAGTTTCTTCAGTAAGTGGTGCTGGGAAAATGGGACAGCTATATACAGAAGAATGAAACTCAACCATTTTCTTACACCATACACAAAGATAAACTCTAAATGGATTGAAAGACCTCAATGTGAGACAGGAATCCATCAACATCCTACAGGAGAACATAGGCAGTAACATCTTCAACATTGGCCACAGCAACTTCTTTCAAGACACATCTCCAAAGGCAAGGGAAAGAAAAGCAAAAATGAACTTTCAGGACTTCATGAAGATAAAGAGCTTCTGCACTGCAAAGAAACAGTCAACAAAACAAAGAGGCAACCCACCGAATGGGAGAAGATATTTACAATTGACACTATAGATAAAGGGCTGGTATCCAAGATCTATAAAGAACTTCTCAAACTCAACACCTAAAATACAAATAATCAAGTAAAAAAATGGGCAGAATACATGAACAGACACTTCTCCAAAGAAGACATATGAAGTGCTAACAGACACATGAAAAAGTGTTCAACATAACCAGCCATCAGGGAAATTCAAATCAAAACATTGAGATACCACCTTACACCAGTTAGAATGGCAAAAATTGACAAGACAGGAAACAACAAATGTTGGAGAGGATGTTGAGAAAGGGGAACCCTATTACACTGTTGCTGGGAATGTAAGTTGGAACAGCCACTTTGGAAAACAACATGGAAGTTCCTCAAAAAATTAAAAATAGAGCTACCCTACGACCCAGCAATTACACTACTGGGTATTTACCTCAAAGATACAGATATAGTAAAAAGCTGGGACACATGCACCCCATTGTTCATAGCAGCAATGTCCACAATAGCCAGACTGTGGAAAGAGCCGAGATGCCCTTCAATAAACAAATGGATAAAGAAGATGTGGTCCATATATACAATGGAATGTTACTTAACCATCAGAAAGGATGAATACCCACCGTTTGCATCGAAATGGGTGGAACTGGAGTGGATTCTGCTAAGTGAAATAAGTCAAGCAGAGAAAGACAATTATCATATGGTTTCACTTATTTGTGGAACATAAGGAATAGCATGGAGGACATTAGGAAACGGAAGGGAAAAATGAAGGTGGGGGGAATCAGAGGGGGAGATGAACCATGAGAGACAATGGACTATGGGAAACAAACTAAGGGTTACAGAAGGGAAGGGTTTTGGAGATGCAGTAACTGGGTGATGGGTGTTAAGGAGGGCACATATTGCATGGAACACTGGGTGTTATATACAAACAATGAATCATGGAACACTACATCAAAAAAAATGATGAAATTTATGGTGACTAACATAATAAAAAATAAATAAAATGAAGTAAACTGAAAAATTTACCAAAAATAAATAAATAAATAAATAAATAAATAAATAAATAAATCTTTAAAAAAATAAAGGAAGCTCACTTTAAATTCAACAAACCATAATGGATAAACAATTTATGTACCATAGCAAAAATTTAAAATTTTTGCTCTATGAAAGTCCATGGAAAGAGGATAAAAGATATGCTCCAAGGAGACATAAAAAACTACAAACCACATATCGATAAAAGGACTGGTATGTTGAGTATATAATCAACTCTCAGAATTCAACAGTAAAAAAAAAAAATTGCTTGAACAATCCAATTAGAAAATAGGGAAAAGATAGGAGCAGTCATATTACTGAAGAGGGTATACAGTTGGCACATAAGAACAGGAGAAAATGTTCAACATCATTACCCAGAAGGGAAACTTAAATTAAAACCACAATGGAATATCACTCTACACTTACTCAGAATATTAAAATAAAACAGTTGTGAGACCAAATGCTGATGAGGATGAAGATAAACTAGATGATTCAGGCATTGCTGTTGGGAATGTGAAATGTTTCAGCCACTCTGGAAAACAGTTTAGGACTTTCTTATGAAAGAAAACATCAGACTCCCAATGTGCACAGACCTTGCACTTGTAGTCTGGGTTTCTGGTATCCCTGCTTGAACAGATGTTTAGATCCCAAATCATAGTTCTCAATGTCTGAGTAGTTTATTGTGATGTTTTAGACTACAAATGCAGGTGTCTTCAGATCAAAAAGAAGCTAGAAGATGAGTTTACCATACACCTGGTCATCCTGGCAAGAGGACACCCCAGGCTACCTAGTTCTTTGATGTGATGGTGGAGAAAACCAGGGGTTCATGACAAATAAATGTAATTTAGGATCTTTAATTGGATAGTGAAATAGAAAACGTAAAGTAATAGAAAAACTGGAGAAATCCAAGAAGTTTCTAGTTAAGTTAGCAATATTGAGCCAATGTGAATTCTTTAGTTTTGATTATTATACCACAGTAATGAAAGATTTTAATATTAGGAGAAGCTAAGTGAAATATATACATGTGAACACTGTGTTATCTTTACAAAACTTTTATAAATTTAAATTTATTGAAAAACAGAATGCTTTTTAATCTGGGGGAGCTTGGGAAGATGGCAAATTAGGAGGTCCCTGAGCTCAGCCCTTCCCATGCTTACCACTAAATATCATCCACATCAAAGTCTATAAACTAGAGAGTGATCTGAAGATTGGCAGAACAAACTCCAAAACTTAAAAAAGAAAAGAAGCTGCATCTGAAAGGCTAGAAAGGTCAGAGAGGTGGAGAACAGCTGCCCCCAGGAGGGAGGGAGCTGTGTACCCAAAGAGGGCAGAGAAGCAGGCCCTCACACCAGGGAGTTCACACAGGGAAGACTAATCCCTATTACGTTTGGCTTTAAAAACCAGAGGGGCTGAATTTTGTGAGTTTATAAAACCAGTGGGACTTGGAACCTGGAGCTTTAAAAGTCAGCTGACTCAGCACTGGGCAAACCAGGAGGGCAAGTGATAGCTGGGTCACCACCCTTAAAGGGACAGCAGCCTGCACAGAGAGGCAACATAAAAACAGGAGTTTACACAATGCTGGGGGCAAACAGTAGACAGATCTATTCATACTGATTTGGGAGCATGTTGGGAGACTTTTCTGAAAATGAGGGAGCTGCCAGGAGTTATTATCCTTCCCTTCCTCCGGCATAAACACAGGGCCATCTGCAAGAGGTGGTGCTGCACAAACACTTGCTACCTAACCTGCTGGCAGTGTGCCATGCCCACAAGTTCTCCTGATGACTTTCCCACTCTAAGCCTGCTTGCCTCTGCCCTGCACTCAGGGCAAGTTTTGTTAAAGCTACCCACATACTGTGCCCAGCAGCAGGGTGCAGAGCTGCCATCTGCCACACTCAGCCGTCACACACGGCCCAGGGGTGCACAGCTGGGCCACCTTCATGCACCTGGCCCAGCCATGTCCTGCCATCACTGCACTCTGTGTCCAGCCTCATGCCCCTAGCTGCCCAAGCACACAGCCCCCAGCCACCATAGTCCTTTGGGTGATCCAGCATAAGAATAGTAGCCCAGCACAAATTTTGCTAACATAGTCGCCTGACTCCCAAAATCCCTGGTGGGCATCCTGCCTCAGAACTGGCCTGCCTCAGTCCCACTAACACCACAGAGAATGAACACAGTCCACAAAAGGCCAAGTCAGTGCTGGTGACTGCACTGAAAGGAAAAGTGTCCCAGAAACAGCAGCAGGGCATAAGCAACACACATAGGATACTCTACTGAAGTGCCAGGTTCTGGTGAACAGGGGACACTGCATGGCAGGGCACTCCAGGACCTCTTCTTCATAAAGTCACTACTTTCAAGAGCAGAAGGCATAACTGACTTTCTTAGCACAGAGAAACAGACACAGAGAGGCAGACAAAATGAAGAGACAGAGAAATGTATCCCAAATGCCACAGCCAGAGATCTAAGTGAAACAGATATAATAACATGCCTGATGGAAAATTAAAGCCATGTCATAAGGGTACTCACTGGGCTTGAGAAAAAAGTGGAACACATGAATGAGACCCTTAACACAGAGATAAGGAATAATAACATAGCAGAGAATAAAGGGCTCAATAAACAAAATGAAAAACACACTTGACAGAATGAACAGCAGGATGGAAGAAGCAGAGAAATGAATTAGTGAACTACAGGACAGGGTAATGGAAAGTAATCAAGGTGAACAGAAGAGAGAAAAAAAGAATTATACAAAACAAGAATGGCCTTAGGGAACTTAGTGACTCAATCAAACATGATAACACTTGTATTATAGGAGTTCCAGAAGAAGAGAGAGAAAAGGGGGCAGAAAATTTATTTGAAGAAATAATAACAAAATCTCCTTAATCTGGGTAAGGAAACAAATTATCCAAATCCAGAAGGTACAGAGAACTCCCATCAAAATCAAAAAAAGCAGACCCACAGCAAGACATAATTAAATTGGCAAAATACAGTGATAACGAAAAATTTTTAAAGCACTAAGGTAAAAGAAGATAGTAACTTAAAAGGGAAAATCCATAAGGCTAGCAGATTTTTTCACAGAAACTTTCCAAACCAGAACAAAATAGCATAATATATTCAGAGTGTTGAATGGGAAAAGTCTGTAGCCAAGAATACTCTACCCAGCAGAGCTATCATTCAGAATAAGAGAGAGAGAGTTTTCCAGAGAAACAAAACCTACAGAAGTTCATGACCACTAAACCATCCCTGCAAGGAATAATAAAGAGGATACTCTGAGTGGGAAAGAGACACCAAAAGTAACAGTAAGAAGTTAGATAACACAAAAGCAATGAAAATGAATGTTTCTGTAAAATCAGTCAAGGAACTCACAAAATAAAAGGACCTAAAAGGTTGGAGGGAAAAATGGCTGCAGAGTAAGAGACCTCGGTTCATCTGGTCCCTCAAATTTAGCTGGATATCTATCAAACCATTCTGAACACACACAAATTCAACCTGAGATGGAAGATTTATCTGGATCTCTACAATCAGAAAAACAACTACTTTTTGCAAGGTAAGAGGTGCGGAAGCTTGAATCTTTGGGGGAAATATCGGAAGATAAATGGAGAGGGGAAGAGGTCTCCATAAGCCAGTCACTGGAAAATGGTATAACACCAGAGCAAAAAATTGGGACCCTTAGAAATCTGCTCCTGTAAAATACATCCCTTTCTGAAAAGGGCACAGGGGATGAATAGGGCAGAATTCTAGGTGGATCATTGTGGTCTCAGGATTCCAGGAGACTCAGAAAGTATGGGGGAGCCTGAACTGACAGAATGCCCAAGCAGTGGAGCAGGGAGACTGGTTATGGTCAGCAAGCCCAGAAAGGACTCTCAGCTCCAGTCACCATAAACCACAAGCCAGACCAGTAGGGAAACCCCTCTCTGCCTGACCACCCTGAAAAGGACTAGAAGGTGTGGGCTGTTTAACATCCCAGGGGAGATATAAAATGGCTTGTGCCCATGACAGGGCAACAGCTCTTAGGGTGGTGTGGCCCATGAAAGGACACTGGGGTGACACCCATCCATGGCCTGGGGGTGGCGGAAGAGGATGCATGCGTGAGCCCATGGCTGCTAGCAATTGCAAAGTCACAAAGCACAGAGATGCCTGCGGGTCCCCAGAACTCCCCCAGGAGAGTTGCAGTGGGCTCGAATAGTGAGAGTCTGTGGAGTTTGGTACACACAGAATTGAAGATGGTTTGATCTGGAGGGTTTATTGAAGAAAGGGGAGCATGACCTTGTGCCTCTGGGCCAGAGATTCCCCCACAGCCATATTTGTTGACCCTCCATAGAAAAACGGAAAGCTGCCAAGGAACAAAAGCCACACAGAGGATCAGCTCACATTAAGCCCATCCCCCTGACAAAGGGTAGGCAACTACACCCAGGCAAAGACCCCTGAGAAGCTGAGAAGCTGGCCCTTCCCCCAGAAGACAGACTGGAAGAACAGGTGAATGATAAGCTTATTTCTCACAGGACTGTAAAACTCCAGTGCCAAAGGAAAATAATATAGGGAGTTCCAGGTGTTCCCTCATGACTCGTTTATAATTCAGGCTAAAATTTTACATTTCTTTTTTGTTTCTTTTCTTTTTTCTTTTCTTTTTTTTTTTTAATTTTACCCTGTTCCCATTTCAAATAGATTCTTATTAACCAACTTATGTTTTTAAGTTGCTTTTGAACTCTTATTTTTTTCACATCTACATTTTATAGATTTATACCCCATACTAGTCCGTTTTTCACTCTATTCAATTTTATCTATCTATCTATCTATCTATCTATCTATATATATATATAAGTTCTGATTTTGCAATTTTGGAATATAGTGTCTTCTAACACTGAGACCAAAAATCAATCAGGAACAGGCAGATCACCCTGCATTGTCCACCCCACCCCACCTCCTATTTATTGTTTTGGATCATCTTGACTTTGTTTGCATATCTGTGATAGCTTCAGACCACTTCAGATTTTTTCTAGGGTGCATTTTGCTTGGGTCATGGTTGATATTTTAGATTCTGTTCATTCACTCAACCATCCCTCAACAGAATGACTAGGAGGAGGAACTCTCAACAAAGAAAAGAACCTGAGACAATGTCCTCTGCCACAGAACTAATGGATATGGATACAAGCAAGATGTCAGAGATAGAATTCAGGAAAGCAATCATAAAGTCAATAATCAGGCTTGAAAAAAGCATTAGTGACAATATAGAATCTCTAAGGGCAGAAATGAGTTCTAATCAGGGCAACTTTAAAAATGCTATGAATGAGATGCAGTCTAAACTGGATACTCTAACAGCTAGGGTAAATGAGGCAGAAGAGTGAATCAATGATCTAGAAAATAAGTTGATGGAAAGGAAGGAAGTTGAGGAAAACAGAGAGAGGCAGCTAGTAGCCCATGAAAATAGACTTAGAGAGATTAATGATGCCATGAGATGCTCTAATGTCAGAATTATTGGACTCCCCAAGGGAGTGGAGAGAGACGGGGGAGACTAAAAGTTATATTTGAGCAAATCATAGCTGAGAACTTCCCTAATCTGGGGAAGGAAACAAGCATTCGTGTCCAAGAGGCAGAGAGGACCCCTCCCAAAAATCAATAAAAATAGATCAACACCCTGACATATAATACTGAAGCTGGCAATTCTTACAGCCAAGGAAACTATCCTAGGAATAGCTAGGGAGAGGAGGTTCCTTACACATGGAGGGTGGAACATCAGAATAACATCAGAACTAGCCATAGAGACCTGGAAAGCCAGAAAGGGCTGGCAAGACATATTCAGGGTCCTAAATGAAAAGAATATGCAGCCAAGAATACTTTTTCCAGCAAGGCTGTCATTCAGAATGGATGGAGAGATAAAGAGCTTCCAGGAGAGGCAGAAACTGAAAGAATATGTGACCACCAAGCCATCCCTGCAAGAAATATTAAGGGAGATTCTGTAAGCGAAGAGAGACCCCAAGAGTAATATAGACCAGAAATTAACAGAAGCAATCTATAGAAAGAGGGACTTTACAGGCAATACAATGGCACTGAATTCATATCTTTCAATACTTACTCTGAATGTAAATGGGCTGAATGCTTCTATCAAAAGACACAAGATTTCCGATTGGATAAAAATGCAGGACCCATCCATATGCTGTCTACAAGAGACTCATTTAGAACCTAAAGACATCTCCAGATAGAAAGTGAGGGGATGGAGAACAATTCACCATGCTAACGGACCCCAAAAGAAAGGTGAGGTAGCAATCCTCATATCAGATAGATTAGATTTTAAACCAAAGACCATAGTACGAGATGTAGAGGGATACCATATCATAATTAAAGGGTCCACCCAACAAGAAAATTGAACAATCATAAATATCTATTCCCTCAACATGGGAGCAACCAATTATGTAAACCAACCAATAAACAAAATAAAGAAACATATGGATAATGATACATTAATAGTAGGAGACTTCAACACTCCACTCACAGCAATGGACAGATCATTTAAACAGAAGATCAACAAAGAAACAACAGTTTTGAAGGACACATTGGACCAGATGGGCTTCACAGACATATACAGAACATTCCATCCTAAAACAACAGAATACTCATTCTTCTCGAATGCACACGGTACTTTCACATACTGGGTCACAAATCAGGTCTCAACTGATACCAAAAGATTGAGATTATTCCCTGTATATTTTCAGATTACAATGCTTTGAAACTGAAATTCAACCATGAGAAAAATTTGTGAGGAACTCAAAAACTTGGAAGTTAAAGAGCATCCTGCTAAAAGATGAATGGGTCAACCAGGAAATTAAAGAAGAACTTAAACAATTCATGCAAACCAATGAAAATTAAAATATATCGGTTCAAAAACCTATGGGATACTGCAAAGGCGGTCCTTAGAGTGAAGTACATAGCTATCCAATCTTCTCTCAAAAAAATTAGAAAAATCCCAAAAGCACAAGCTAACCAGACAACTAAAGAAGCTGGAGAAAGAACAGCAAATAAAGCCTAAACCAAGCAGGAGAAGAGAAATAATAAATATTAGAACAGAACTCAATGAAATAGAAACTGGAAGAAGATCAACAAAACTAGAAGCTGCTTTCTTGAAAGAATTAATAAGATCGATAAACCTCTGGCCATACTTATCCAAAAGAAAAGAGAAAGGGCCCAAATTAATAAAATCATGAATAAAAAGGGAGAAAGCACCACCAATACCAAGGAAATAGAGACAATTATCAGAACATACCACCAGCGACTATATGCCAACAAAATAGACAATCTGGAAGAAATGGATGCATTCCTTGAAAATTATAAACTCCCAAAACTGAAACAGGAAGAAATAGAAAATCTGAACAGACCCATAACCAGCAAGGAAATTGAAGCAGTAATTAAAAATACCTCAAAAAACAAAAACAAAAACAAAAACAAAAACCACACAAAACAAAACAATAATGCAGGGCCAGATGGCTTCCCAGGGGAATTCTACCAAACATTTAAAGAAGGAATAATACCTATTCTACTGAAGCTGTTTCAAAAAATAGAAATGGAAGGAAAACTTCCAAACTCATTCTATGAGGCCAACATTACCGTGATCCCAAAACCAGGCAAAGACCCCATCAAAAAGGAGAACTACAAACCAATATCCCTGATGAATGGATGACAAAATACTCAGCAAGATCCTAGCCAATAGGATACAACGGTACATTAAAAGGATTAGTCACCATGACCAGGTGGAATTTATGCATGGGATGCAAGGTGGTTCAACATTCACAAATCAATCAATGTGATAGATCACATTAACAAAAGAAGAGACAAGGATCATATGAACCTCTCAATTGATGCAGAAAAAGCATTTGACAAAATACAGCATCCTTTCCTGATTAAAACTCTTCAAAGTGTAGGGATAAAGGGAACATACCTCAATATCATAAAAGACATTCTATGAAAAGCCCACAGTGAATGTCATTCTCAATGGGGAAAAACTGAGAACTTTTCCCTTAAGGTCAGGAACATGACAGAGATGCCCACCCTCACCACTGTTGTTCAACATAGTACTGGAATCCTAGCCTCAGCCATCAGACAACAAAAAGAAATAAAAAGCATTCAAATTGGCAAAGAAGAAGTCAAATTCTCTCTCTTCCCAGATGACATGATACTTTACGTGGAAAACCCCGAAGACTCCACCTCCAAATTATTAGAACTCATACAGCAATTCAGCAACATGGCAGGATACAAAATCAATACACAGAAATCAGTTGCATTTCTATACAGTAACAATGTAACTGAAGAAATGGCGATTAAAGAATTGATTGCATTTACAATAGCACCAAAAACCATAAGATACCTAGGAATAAACCTAACCAAAGGGGTAAAAGATCTATACTCTAGAAACTACAAAACACTTATGAAAGCAATTGAGGAAGACACAAAAAGATGGAAAAACATTCCATGCTCATGGATTGGAAGAATAAACATTGTGAAAATGTCTATGCTGCCCAGAGCAATCTACACTTTCAATGCAGTCCCTATCAAAATATCATCGACATTTTTCAGAGAGCTGGAACAAACAATCCTAAAGTTTGTATGGAACCAGAAAAGACCCTGAGTCACCAGGGGAATGTTGAAAAATAAAACCAAACCTGGGGGCATCACGTTGCCTGACTTCAAGCTATATTACAAAGCTGTGGTCATCAAAATGCACAGTATTGACACAAAAACAGACAGATCAATGGAACAGAATAAAGACCCCAGAAATGGACCCTCAACTGTATGGTCAAATAATCTTCAACAAATCAGGAAAAAATATGCAATGGAAAAAAGACAGTCTCTTCAATAAATGGTGCTGGGAAAATTAGACAGCCACATGCAGAAGAATGAAACTGGACTGTTCTCTTACACCATACACAAAGATAAACTCAAAATGGACGAACGACCTCAATGTGAGACAGGAATCCATCAAAATCTTAGAGGAGAACACAGGCAGAAATCTCTTCAACCTTGGCCACAGCAACTTCGTGCTAGACACGTCTCTAAAAGCAAGGGAAACAAATGAAAAATGAACTACTGGGATTTCATCAAGATAAAAAGCTTCTGCACAGCAAAGGAAACAGTCAACAAAACTAAAAGGCAACCTATGAAATGGGAGGATATTTGCAAATGACATATCAGATAAAGGGCTAGTATCCAAGGTCTATAATGAACTTATCAAACTGAACACCCAAAAAACCAATAATCCAGTCAATAAATGGGCAGAAGACATGAACAGACATTTCTCCAAAGAAGGTCACAGAAATGGCCAACAGACACAGGAAAAAAATGTTCAGTGTCACTTGTCATCAGGGAAATACAAATCAAAACCACAATGAGATGCCACCTTACACCAGTTAGAATGGCAAAAATTAACAAGACAAGAAACAAGTTTTTGTGAGGATGTGGAGAAAGGGAAACCCTCTTACACTGTTGGTGGGAATGCAAGTTGGTACAGTCACTCTCGAAAACAGTATGGAGGCTCCTCAAAATGTTAAAAATAGAGCTACCCTATGACCCAGCAAATGCACTACTGGGTATTTACCCCAAAGATACAGATATAGTGAAAAGAAGGGGCACCTGCACTCCAGTGTTCATAGCAGCAATGTCCACAGTAACCAAACTGTGGAAGGAGCCGTGATGTCCTTCAACAGGTGAATGGATAAAGAAGATGTGGTTCATTAATACAATAGAATATTACTCAGCCATCAGAAAGGATGAATACCTACCATTTGCATCAACATGGATGGAACTAGAGTGTATTATGCTAAGTGAAATAAGTCAGGCAGAGAAAGACAATTATCATTGTGTTTCACTCATATGTGGAACATAAGGAATAGGGTAGAGGACCACAGGGGAAGTGAGAGAAAACTGAATGGGGAGAAATCAAAGAGGGAGACAAACCATGAGAGACTCTGGACTCCAGGAACCAAACTGAGGGTTACAGAAGGGAGGGGGTGGGGGGATTGTGTAACCAGATGATGGATATTAAGGAGGGCATGTGTTGTGATGAGCCCTGGGTGTTACACACAACTAATGAATCATTGAACACTGCACCAAAAACTAATCTTGTACTATATGTTGGCTAATTTAACATAATAAAAAAATAAGGTAAAAAAAGACATAAAATATGACACCATGGAAAAGCAAGAGGGAGAAGGACGTTGATAAAATAAGGAGAGAAAATGTCATCTATGGACTACAGTCCCTACAGCCAAGTTGCAACCCAACAGGGCTACAGTGCTTACACTGTCCAGTCCACTCAAGGATATGCACAGACCACCCAGCCATATGGGCAGCAAAGTTAATGGCACCTGTGGACAGCCCAATGATGTTTGCTATACCCAGGTCAGAGCACTGCAACCTCTGCCAGACCGCCTATGCAACTTCTTATGGACAGGCTCCCACTGGTTATACTTCTCCAACTGCCCCCCAGGTGTATAGTCAGCCTGTCTAGGGGTATGGCACTGGTGCTTATGATACCACCACGTTATGTTTGCTACCACCCAGGCCTCCTATGCAGCTCAGTCTGCATATGGCACTCAGCCTGCTTACCAAGCTTATGGGCAGCAGCCAGCAGCCGCCACACCTGTAAGACCATAGGATGGTAACAAATCTGTTGAAACTAATCAACCTTAATCTATCACAAGGGGTTATAAACAGCCCAGCCTAGGATATGGACAGAGTAACTACAGTTATGTCCAGGTACCTGGGACTTACCCCATGCAGCCAGTCACGGCACCACCATCTTATCCTCCTACCTTCTATTCCTCTGGACAGTGGACTAGTTATGATCAGAGTAGTTACTCTCAGCAGAACACCTATGGGCAGCCAAGCAGCTCCAGACAGCAGAGTAGCTATGGTCAACAAAACAGCTATGGGCAACAGTCACCCACTATTAACCTCCTGTCAAACTGGATCCTACAGCCAGGCTCCAAATCAATATAGCCAACAGAGCACCAGCAGAGTTCATTCCAACAGTACCACCCCAGTAGCATGGGTGTTTATGGGCAGGAGTCTGGAGAATTTTCCAGACCAGGAGAGAACTAGAGCATGAGTGGTCCTGATAACCAGGGCAGGAAAAGAGGGAAATTTGATTATGGAGGCTGAGCAGAGGTGGGGAGGTAGCAGGACATGGTTGAATGAGCAGCTCTGGAAAGCAGGGTGGTTTCAATAAGCCTAGTGGACCCATGGAGGAAGGACAAGATCTTGATCTATAGGCCCACCTATAGATCCAGATGAAGACTCTCACAACAGTGCAATTTATGTGCAAGGCTTAAATGATAATGTGACTTTAGATGATCTGGCATACTTCTTCAAAAGAACCAGAAAACCCATAATTCATATCTACTTGGACAAGGAAAACCCTAAGGCAATGCTACAGTGTCTTACAAAGACCCACCAACTGCCAAGGCTGCCATGGAATGGTTTGATGGGAAGTATTTTCAAGGGAGTGAACTTACGGTTTCTCTTGCTCACAGGAAACCTCCAATGAACAGTATGCAGTTTGGTATGCTTCACCTGAGGGCAAAGGGATGCTGTTGCCATGCTGTGGAGGTCCAGGGGGCCCCATGGGTCACATGGGAGGCTGTAGAGGAGACAGAGGTGGCTTCCCCCTAAGAGGGCTCCAGGGTTCCCAAGGGAACCCATCTGGGGGAGGAAACATCTAGCACTGAGCTGGGACTGGCAGTGTCCCAATCCGGAGTGTGGAAACCAGAACTTCACCTGGAGAACAGGATGCAAGAAGTATAAGTTCCCAAAGCCTGAAGGCTTTCTTCCATCACCCTTTCCACCGCTTGTGTGGTGACCAGGCAGAGGCAGGCCTGGTGGCATGATGGGAGGAAGAGATGGCCTCATGGACCATTGTAGTCCCCATGGAATGTTCAGAGGTGGCCATTGTGGAGACCAAGGTGGCTTCCATAGTGGCCGGGGCATGGACTGAGATGTCTTTGGTGCAGGAATACGAGGTGGCCTTGGAACTTTGATGGAACAGATAAGAGGAAGAAGAGGCCGGCATGGAGCATCTAGAAAAATGCCAGGAAGGCAGAGACCAGCCCTACTGGATGCAGAGACCCTGCAGAACTGCACTGACTGTCAGATTTATCTTTTAAATAGAGAATGTTTTAGATTTATAATTCCATATTTATAATTTTGACCACAACATTATGATTATTCCTTGTCTGTACTTTAGTATCTTTCATCATCTGTGATGAAACATTAAAACAAGTTAAAAGGTAATGTGCCAAGTTTTTATCCTTCCTTTAAACATGGTAGTTTAACTAAGACTAAACAATGGGAACCCCTTATGAGCATGCTAGTATCAGTGTGGAGAACGAAGAGGGCCTCAAACTGTAACAATGTTAATGGTTGTGATATTTTTTTACATAAAATTCCAAATGTTCATAAAAAATATGACACCGTATACCTAAAACATGGGGAGGAGAGGAGTAAAGAATGTGTTCAAACTTAAATAACATGAGCTTAATGTAGACTGCTATGTGCAGAAGATGCTGTATACAAATCTAATGGTACCCAGAAATCAAAACCACTAATAAATATGCAAAAAATAAAGAGAAAGAAATCCAAATATATCACTAAAGAAAAAAAAAACAGAAAATCAAGAAACAAAGACAAGAAAGGATCAGAGAAAATCTTCAAAAACAACCACAATACAAATAATAAAATGACAATAAATACATATCTAGCAATAATTATTTTAAGTGCAAATGAACAAAAAGCCCCAATCAAAGGATATACGATGATAGAATGGGTGAAAAAAACAGGACACATCTCTATGATGCCTATAAGAGATTCATTTTAGACCTAAAGACACCTGCAAATTGAAAGTGAGGGGATGGCGAAATATCTATCATGCAAATAGATGTCAAAAGAAAGCCAAGTAACAATACTTATATCAGACAAAATAAAATTTAAAACAAAGACTGTAAAAGAAGACAAAGAAAAATACTATATAATTATAAAGAGGACAATCCAACAAGAAATATAAGAATTGTAAATATTTTTGCACCCAGCATAGGAGGACCTAAATACATAAAAACAGCTAATAACAAACATAAAGGAACTAATCGATACTAATACAATGATAGTAAGGGATGTTAATATCCCACTTACATTGATGAACCGATCATCAAAACAGAAAATAAATACAGAAACAATGGCTTTGAATGACACAATGCAACTGATGGATTTAATAGATATATTAAGAACATCGTATTCTAAAAGAGCAAGATACACATTCTTTTCAAGTGCACATGGAATATTCTACAGAATAGATCACATATTAGCCCATAAAACAAGTCTCAGTTAACTCAAGAGGATTGAAGTCATACCATGCATCTTTTCTGCTCACAATGGTATGAAACTAGAAGTCAACCACAGGAAAAAATCTGGAAAGACCACAAATACATGGAGGTTAAAGAACATGCTACTAAACACTGAATGGATCAACCAGAAAATAAAACAATAAATTAAAAAGGACATGGAAACAAATGGAAATGAAAACACAATGGTCCAAAACCTGTGGGATGCAGAAAAAGTGGTTCTAAGAGGGAAGTTTATAGCAATACAGGCCTACCATGGGAAGGAAGAAAAATCTCAAATAAACAATCTAACCTTACACCTAAAGGAGCTAGAAAAAGAACAACAAACAAAACCTAAAAACAGCAGAAGAAAGGAAATAATGAACATTAGAGCAGAAATAAATGAATTACAACTAAAAAAACAATAGAATGTATCAATGAAACCAGGAGCTGGTTCTTTGAAAAGATCAACAAAATTGATAAACCTCTAGCCAGGCACATAAGAGAAACAACAACAAAATGACTCAAACAAAATCACCAACAAAAGAGGAGAAAAAAACAACCAAAAATACAGAAATACAAACAATTTAAGAGAATTTTTTGAAAACCTATATGCCAACAAATTGGACAACCTAGAAGAAATGGATCAATTCCTAGAAGCATATAAACTACCAAAACTGAAACTGGAAGAAATAGAAAATTTGAACAAACCAATAACCAGCAAAGAAATTGAATCAGTAATCAAAAACATTCCCAAAAAAACAAGTCCAGGAATGTATGGCTTCACAGACAAATTCTACCAAACATTTAAAGAAGAGTTAATACCTATTCTTCTCAAACTATTCCAAAAAATAGAAAAGGAAGGAAAACTTCCATATCCATTCTATCAGGCCACCATTATCCTGATAACAAAACTGGATAAAGACACCAGTAAAAAAAGAGAACTACAAGCCAATATCCATGATTAACTTAGATGCAACAATCCTTACCTATCAAACTAAATCCAAAAATACATTATAAAAATCATTCACCACGATCAAGTGGGATTTATTCTTGGGTTGCAAGTGTGGGTCAATATTTGCGAATCAATCAATGTGATACATCACAACAATAAAAGGAAGGATAAAAACCATACAATCCTTTCAACAGATGCAGAAAAAACATTTGACAGAGAAGGAAACAATAAACAAAACTAAAAGGGAACCTACAGAATAGGAGAAGATATTTGCAAATGACATCTGACAAAGGGTTAGTGTCCAAAATATACAAAGAACTTATAAAACTCAATTCCCAAAAAACTGAATAATCCAATTTAAAAATGGCCAGAATACATGAATAGACATTTTTCCAAAGAAGACATACAGATGGCTAACAGAAACATGAAGAAATGCTCAACACCACTCATCATCAGGGAAATATAAATCAAAACTACAATGAGATATCACCTCACACTTCACATCTGTCAGAATGGCTAAAATCAACAACACCAGAAACAACAGGTATTGACGAGGACGTGGAGAAAGGGGAACCCTCTTACACTGTTGGTGGGAATGCAAACTGGAACATCCACTCTGGAAATCAGTATGGAGGTTCCTCAAAAAGTTAAAAATAGTACTACCCTATGATCCAGCAATTGCACTAGTAGGTATTACCCAAAGAATACAAAAACACTAAGTCCAAGGGATTCATGCACCCCTATGTTTATTACAGAATTATTTACCATAGCCAAATTGTGGGAAGCAGCCCAAGTTTCCATTGATCAATGAATAAATAAAGAAGAAGTGGTATATAGTTTTATTTTCCTTTCTCCCTTCCCTCCATTTCCATATGTTTATCTGTTTTCTTTCTTAAATTCTACATGAGTGAGATCATATGATACTTATCTTTCTCTGACTTATTTCACTTAGCATCATACACTCTAGCTCCATCCACATCATTGCAAATAGCAAGGTTACATTCTTTTTGATGGCTGAGTAATATTCCAGTGTGTGTGTGTGTGTGTGTGTGTGTGTGCGCACGCACACGTGAGTGTGTACAGGTGTGTGTGTGTATCACATCTAGATGGGTGAAGTATATTGGGCACTTTTTGTGTTAAGCACTGGGTAAGTGTTGAATCACTGAATTCTACTCCAGAAACCAATATTGCACTGTATGTTAACTAAGTAAACTTTAAATTAAAAAGTTGTATATGTATGCATATATGTATTTCATATATATAATGAAATTTTACTCAGCCATAAAGAAGAATGAAATGTTCCCATTTACAATGGCATGGATGTAGCTAGGGAGTATAATGCTAAGCGAAATAAGTCAGTCAGACAAAAACAAATACTATATGATTCACTCATATGTGGAATTTAAGAATCAAAACAAATGAGCAAAGGAAAATGAGAGAGAAACAAAAAAAAACCAGACACTGAACTATAGAGAACAAACTGATGGTTACTAGGAGTGAGGGGACAGGGGAACGGTTGAAACAGGCAATGGAAATTAAGGAATTAAGGAGTGCGCCTGTCCTAATGAGCACCCGGTGAGGTATGAAATTGTTGAATCACTATATTGTACACCTGAAAATAATATAACACTCTATGTTAACTATAGTGTAATAAAAAGAAAATATAATAAATGATTTTAAAAATAATGAGTTTTACTTTGGCAATTAAGATGACTAAGACAAAAGGCACCAATAGCCTTTCTAGAGATATGCTATAGTCCTTTTGCAAAAAAAAAAAAAAAAAAAAGTTTACAACTTAATTTTTGCCCTTGTTAGTTTTATTTTCTTTACCTTGTTTTGTTTCGACAGGCATCAGTTAATTAGTTTTATTTTCCTTTTGTCCAAGATGCTAGCCTCATTCTGTTTCCTTGAGGTATAGTCATTTTCAAATTCTGTGTATTTCACACTACCCTCATATTATCTCTCAAATATAGGGGCACCTAGAATTTTTCATAATCTGCCTTATATTACGTGGATCATGTTTCTATTCCATTTTAGTGTAAGCTCCTTTAGGATCAGTACTGTACCTTATTGCCCTTAGACAATCCAGGCACATCATGTAGGTTTACATGGAGAAAGGTTAACTTGATTTTTTAATAGACTTTAATTTTTTTAAATAGCTTTTTTTCTGATCCTTTCTTCTCTCTCTTTCACTGTTTGCTGGTTTTCTTTAGTGATATACTTGTGTTTCTTATTTTTTTTTTGCATATCTCTTACTGTTTTTTGATTTGTGGTTCCCATTAGGTTTATAGATAACATCTTCTGCATGTACCAGTCTCTATTAAACTCATGGTCGCTTAATTTTGAATTCATTCTTTTCTCCTCTCTTCTCCACATTGCAGATATTTGGTATCATCTTTCACATCCTTTTATTTTGTGCTTCTCTTGATTGATTTTTACAGATACACTTAAGTGTGTTTTGCTTTTACACTTCCTATTTTTCTTACTCTTAGTTATTATGGCTTTTTTTTCCACTCACAGAGTGCCCCTTAATATTTCTTGTAGCACTGGTCATGAATTCTTTTAACTTTTGTTTGTCTGGGAAACTATCTCTCCTTCTATTCTGAATAGTAACCTTATTGGATAAAGTATTCCCTTTCAGCACTTTGAATACATCATGTCACTCTCTTCTGGCCTACAAAGTTTCTGCTGAAAAATAAGCTCATAGGTTTAAGGACTTTCCTTTGTATATAATTATCTTCTTTTCTCTTGCAATTTTAAAATTATTTCTTTATCACTATTTTTTGCCATTTTAATTACCATGTGTCTTGGTGTGGACTTCCTTGGGTTGAATTTGTTTGGGGCTCTCTGCTTCCTGGATCTGGATGTCTGTTTCCCTCCCCAGATTTGGAAAGTTTTCAGCTATTATACCTTCAAATATACTTTCTGCCCCCATTTCTCTTTCTTATATTCTAGGATCCCTATAATGAAAATATTATTACACTTGATGGAATCACAGAGTTTTCTAAGCCTACTCTCATTATGCAGTATGTGTCTCTCACTTGATCAGCTTGGTTGTTTCATTGCTCTATCCTCTAGGTCACTGATAACATTCCTATGCTTCTTATAGCCTACTATTTATTCCATCTATTATATTTTTAGTTTCATTTATTGAGTTCTTCATGTCTGATATATTATTTTTTATCTCCTTGTCAAAGTTCTCACTGATATCTTCCACCCTTTTCTGAAGATCAGTATCTAAATTCTGTAGTAGGCATATTACTTTTCTTTCACTTAGATCTCCTGATGTGCTTTTGTCTTGTTCTTTCATTTTGGACATATTTTTCTGTATCCTCATTTTGTTTACATCTCTGTATCTCTTCCTGTGTGTTAGGAAAGTCAGCTACATCTTCTGCTCTTGAAAGTAGTGGCTTTATGAAGAAGTCCTGTAGTGTGCTGCAGTGCAGTGTCCCCTGTTCACCAGAACCTGGCACTGTATGGGAGTCTCTTATGTGTGTTGATTATGTCTTGCTATTGTGTCTGAATCACTTTTCCTTTCAGTCCTAAAGTCTGCACTGACTCTTTGCCTGCTGTGGGCTGTGCTTGCTCTTTGTAATATTAGTGAGACCGAGGCAGGCTGGCTCTGAGGGGACATGATGACAGAAAGTCTCGGAGTTTGGTGGTGGTGGTAGGAAAATTCGTTCTGAGCCTCTATCCCAGGCTGGATCTCCCACAGCCAAGTGGCCCCTTGGGGTAAAGTACACGATAGCAGTTGTGGTGACCAGGGGCATTCAGCATCCATGAAGGCAGTGGCTGGGCAGGGTGTAGGTATGGCATTAGCAAAATTTGCACTGAGCCCAGGGCCAAGGCCAGCAGGCTTGGAGTGGGTGAGTCCTCAGAACTCTTGGGTTGGGCACCCTGTTAACAGGTTAAGTAACAAGTGTCTGCACAGAGGTGCCTCCCGTATATGGCTCTGTGTTTGTGCTAGGAGGTGGGAGAGGAAAATGGCAACTGTCAGCTCCTTTGTTCCCAGAGAAGTCCCCCAACGTGCTCTGAAATCAGTATAAACAGATCCCCCTCCCATTGTGCAAGCTGTCACTTCTATGTTGCCTCTCCTTGGGCTCTTGTCTCTTTAAGGAGGGAGACTCTGCTCTCCCTCACCCTCCTGGCTCAGCCAGTGCTAAGTCAGCTGACTTTTAAAACTCTAGGCTCCAAGTTCCACTGGTATTCAGCCCCTCTGGTTTTCAAGGCCAGATGTTATGGGAATTCATTTTCCCATGTGGGTTCCCTGTTGCTTTCTTCTCTTCATGACTGCAACTCCCTTCCTCCAGAAGGAAGCTCCTGACCACCATTTCTGCTCTTCCTAACCTGTCCAATGTGGCTTCTTCTCTACATTTAGTATGGAGTTTGTTCTACCAGTCTTCAGATCGCTTTCTGGTCTATTTACTCAGATGTGAGTGATATCTAGTTATTAATGTGTGAAGAGGTGAGCTTAGTGTTTTCCTACTCCACCATCTTCCTAAGCCTCTCGAGGATATATCCAAAGTAATACTCTCTAAATGGGATATTTTTGAAGAAAGGGAAGAAAAAATATACTTAAAGTGGTGAATAACAATTGACACCCACAACTTAAGGTTTACAAAGTCATCAGAATATGTGGGGAAGTCAATTGTCAAGGTTTTCAGAAGTGACCCTGAGAGTGCATGGTTTTGTGTAAGCCAAGTATCAAGATGGAGAAGCAGCTGATGAGAGGAGATGGGCACCCTGGATTCTGGTTCTCTGTTCTAGTTAGGAGACTCAATTGCCTTCCCGACTCTCCGAGTAAACAGTAACAACTAAGTAAGAGAAGTCTTCCAGCATGCCAAACCAAGCAACCTGAATTAATTATCAGGCTTGACCAAAAAGACTTTGGTCAAATTCACAAACCCCCTCATTCAGACTGACAAGGAAATGAAGAAGGGGGAGGTACCTTGTCAAAACGATACATGGTTTGCTTCAGAATTTAGAGTGGATATGGTCACTTATATTAAGGCTACATCCAGAAACCAGACTATTTTTTTACCTTTTTATTTATTTATTTTTTTAAATTCAATTAAACAACATATAGTACCTCATTAGTTTTTGATGCAGTGTTCAATGATTCATTAAGCAAAACAAAAACAAATTTAATGTCTATCCTCATATCAGTGATAGACATTAAGTCTAACATTAAATAAACTGCCTTACTACAATGGAATGATATTCAATCATCAATAAAAAAAAATTAAGATTTAGAAATAATAAATAAATATAATTTTTTAAAAGTTCATATAGGGCTAACAACTGAATAAATGTTAGTCTCTTAAAGATCTAAAGAACTTTTCTGGGTGTTATATGCAACTAATGAATCATTGAACACTACATCAAAAACTAATGATGTACTATGCAGTGGCTAACTGAACATAAAAAAAAAATCTAAAGAACTTTCATTATTTATTTATTTACTTGAGGTGGGGTGGGGAGTGGCAGAGTGAGAGGGAGAGAGAATCTTAAGCAGGCTCCATGCCCAGCACAAAGCTCCACCCTCAGCACAGAGCCTGATGCAGGGCTCAATTTCACAATCCCGAGATCATGATCTGAGCCAAAATCAAGAGTTGGACACTTAACCAACTGAGCCACCCAGGCACCCCATGATCTAAAGAACTTTTAAAATAAATATAGTTCATGATACATTATGAAATAGTTTATGACATAGTAATGTTAATCTTATCATTCTAACGACATAAAAGGATATTTTCAAAAGGAAAAACATAGGAGCAACTGGGTGGCTCAGTCCGTTAAGTGTCTGCCTTCAGCTCAAGTCATGATCCCGAGGTTCTGGGATAGAGCCCCACATCGGGCTCCCTGCTCAACGGGAGGCGTGCTTCTCCCTCTGCCTGCCACTCCCCCAGCTTGTGTTGTCTCTCTCTTTCTCTCTCTCTCTCTCTCTCTCTCGCTCTCTGTCAGATAAATAAAAGCTTTTTTTGTTTGTTTGTTTCAAAAGAAGAAGCTAACAGGAATGAGCAAAACTTAATGGGATCTAGAAATTGTGTAAGATTCCGTGGTTTTTTTTTACTTAATTTTATTTTATTACATTATGTCAGTCACCATACAATACATCTTTAGTTTTTGATGTAGTGATCCACAATTCATTGTTTTCATATAACACCCATTGCTCCATGCAGTATGTGCCCTCCTTAATACCCATCACTGGGCTAACCCATCCCCCAACCCCCCTCCCCTCTAAATCCCTCAGTTTGTTTCTCAGAGTCCGTAATCTCTCATGGTTCATCTCTCCCTCCGATTCCCCCCACTTCATTTTTCCTTTCCTTCTCCTAATGTCCTCCATGTTATTCCTTAATTTCCACAAATAAGTGAAACCATATGATAATTGACTTTCTCTGCTTTACTTATTTCACTTAGCATAATCTCCTCCAGTACCATCCATGTTGATGCAAATGGTAGCTATTCATCCTTTCTGATGGCTGAGTAGTATTCCATTGTATATACGGACCACATCTTCTTTATCCATTCATCTGTTGAAGGGCATTTTGGCTCTTTCCACAGTTTGGCTATCGTGGACATTGCTGCTATGAACATTGGGGTGCAGGTGCCCCTTTTTTTCACTACATCTGTGTCTTTGGGGTAAATACCCAGTAGGGCAATTGCTGGGTCATAGGGTAGCTCTATTTTTAATTTTCTGAGGCACCTCCACACTGTTTTCCAAAGTGGCTGTACCAACTTGCATCCCACCAACAGTGTAAGAGGGTTCCCCTTTCTCTACAACCTCTCCAACACTTGTTGTTTCTTGCCTTGCCAGTTTTTGCTATTCTAACTGGTGTAAGGGGGTATCTCAATGTGATTTTGATTTGAATTTCCCTGATGGCTAATGATGATGAACATTTTTTCATGTATCTGTTAGCCATTTGTATGTCTTCTTTGGAGAAGTGTCTGTTCATGTCTTCTGCCCATTTTTTGACTTATTTGTTTTTTGGGTGTTGAGTTTGAGAAGTTCTTTATAGATCTTGGATACCTGCCCTTTATCTCTAGTGTCATTTGCAAATATCTTCTCCCATTCTGTGGGTTGTCTCTTTGTTTTGTTGACTGTTTCCTTTGCTGTGCAGAAGCTTTTTCTCTTGATGAAGTCCCAAAAGTTCATTTTTGCTTTTGTTTCACTAGCTTTTGGAGATGTATCTTGAAAGAAGTTGCTGTGGCTGATGTCAAAGAGGTTGCTGCCTATGTTCTCCTCTAGGATTTTGATGGATTCCTGTCTCACCCTGAGGTCTTTCATCCACTTTGAATTTATCTTTGTGTATGGTGTTAGAGAATGGTCGAGTTTCATTCTTCTGTATATAGCTGTCCAATTTTCCCAGCACCATTTACTGAAGAGACTGTCTTTTTTCCACTGCATATTTTTTCCTGCTTTGTTGCAGATTATTTGACCATAGAGTTAAGGGTCCTTATTTGGGCTCTCTATTCTGTTCCATGGGTCTATATGTCTGTTTTTGTGCCAGTACCATGCTGTTTTGGTGATCACTGCTTTGTAATATAGCTTGAAATCGGACAATATGATGCCCCCAGCTTTGTTTCTCTTTTTCAACATTTCCCTGGCGATTTGGGGTCTTTTCTGATTCCATACAAATTTTAGGATTGTTTGTTCCAGCACTTTGAGAAATGTCATGGGAATTTTGATCAGGATGGCATTGAAGGTATAGATTGCTCTGGGTAGCATAGACATTTTAACAATGTTTACTCTTCCGATCCATGAGCATGGAATATTTTTCCATCTTTTTGTGTCTTCTTCAATTTCTTTCATATGTGTTCTGTAGTTCCTAGAGTATAGATCCTTTACCTCTTTGGTTAGGTTTATTCCGAGGTATCTTATGGTTTTGGTGCTATTGTAAATGGAATCGTTTCTCTAATTTCTCTTTCTACAGTTGCATTGTTAGTGTATAAGAAAGCAATAATACCTATTCTCCTGACGCTGTTTCAAAAAAATAGAAACAGAAGGAAAGCTTCCAGACTCATTCTATGAAGCCAGCATTACCTTAATCCCTAAACCAGGCAAAGACCCCATCAAAAAGGAGAATTTTAGATCATTATCCCTGATGAATATGGATTCCAAAATCCTCAACAAAATCTTTGCTAATAGGATCCAACAATACATTAAAAGGATCATCCACCATGACCAAGTGGGATTTATCCCCGGGATGCAAGCGTGGTTCAACATTTGCAAATCAATGTGATAGAACACATTAATAAGAGGAGAGGGAAGAATCATATGGTCCTCTCAATTGATGCAGAAAAGGCATTTGACAATGTACAGCATCCTTTCCTGATTAAAACTCTTCATAGTATAAGGATAGAGGGAACATTCCTCAAGTTCATGAAATCCGTCTATGAAAAACCCACAGCAAATATCATCCTCAATGGGGAAAACCTGAGAGCCTTTCCCTTAAGATCAGGAACACGACAAGGATGCCCACTCTTGCCACTATTGGTCAACATAGTACTAGAATTCCTAACAGCAGCAATCAGACAACAAAAAGAAATAAAAGGTATTCAAATTGGCAAAGAAGAAGTCAAACTCTCTCTTTTCACAGATGACATGATACTTTATGTGGAAAACCCAAAAGACTCCACCCCCAAATTACTAGAACTCATACAGCAATTCAGTAATGTGGCAGGATACAAAATCAATGCACAGAAATCAGAAAAATAAAATCTTTTAAAAAGGGGGAAAACATAAACATAAAACCATAATCCTATGAACCCTCCCAAGCAAATTTTTTTTGTATCTATAGCTATTTTATAGACTTGTAATCTTAGTGTATATGTAATTTTGTTTCACATAAAAAAAAAAAAAAAACCTAATGCCATATTGGAAACATTTGTCCATAGTGTTGCAGTTTGCCTAATTAAAATGGTAATAGTTGCATATTATTCCTTGAAGTTGGTATGCCAAATGGTATTTATGTTAGATATTTAGGTTATTTCTGATTTTTTATTATTAGTAGTAGATAGGTAACCAAAAAATGAAGAAATTCTTTTTCTGATTAAGATGGAGAAACACACTCCAATCTGTATTTCCCACTGAATGCAACTAAAATTCTTGTACAGAAGGCATAGAGGAACTATACAAAAACTCTGAAGAATAAATGGTAGCAGGTGAATTGTTAAAGGAAAACAAAAATTAAAGTACAAGCAATACACCAGTGAATTTCCTTTATGTTTTCCTTATATATCCCCTATTCTGGAATCAAAGTCATCATGAAGTCCAAAACCACACAAGTATAGACAAAAAGAATTCCACGAAAATCCCTCATTTTTTTTCATCCAAGGACCAGAAATGATAAAACCTACAAAGATAAAGTGGAAGAAATCCCCTGTTGTTTTTATTTTTCTTTCTATCTCCAGCCTTCAGGCAAGCTTCAACTTCTAAGGTGCAAGGTCATGGTGGGGGTAACAGCAATGATCGCCAGGCAGGAAACTAAAATTCTTAGGAAAAAAACTCCTTTTCTTTGAGCAAAATAATTCTAGTCAAAAGAATGTGGGAGAAAATTCTATTGCCTTTTCTCCCATTGCTTAGCTTGGAGGCAAATCCAATCACAGGAAGAATGTAGCCTGGTGAGGACACTAAAAAGCCCTGGCTTTTTAGCCAGAGGACCAGGAAGGGGTCTCTGGTACCCAGAGAGTGTCAGGTTGATCACAAAGAAGAGAAAGCTTATGAAATGGAGGACATAGAGATGTTTATGAATTTTTGGGTTACTCCCAAACTGTACATGTGAAGATTTGACCCTAAAAAGCACATGAAAGGCATGCAGAACTTAACCATAGAATTAGCTATAGAGTCTACTACTTGGGTCCCACAGTGGCCTCTGAGCCAGTGCATCCATGGACTAGGTAGTAGACACATGGGACAGATCTGAATAACATTTTAAATGCTTTGAAAATTGAACTGATATTCAAACCACAATCTACAAAAGGTGGATTAGAACTTGAGAACAGAAACCTGCCAAAGCAAACAGAAAATTAGTAACATTCTCAATAGAATTAGAACAAGACCTGGAGTCTCATACATAGTATTTAAAATGTCCAGTCTATAATAAAAATCACTCAACATACAAAGAACTAGGAAAATCTCAACAACTCTCAGGAGAAAAAAAGCAATCAAAATATGCCAATCCTGAGATAACCTAGATGCTACAATTATCAGAAAAACACTCTAAAATAGCTATTATAACTAAGAAGTAAAAAAGAACCCTGAAAATTAATGGAAAGATAGAAAGTCTTACCAGAGAAATAGAAGCTGTAAAAAATGAAATGAAAAATTTTAGAACTAAGAAGTACAATAACTGAAATAAAACATTCAGTGAAAGCATTCAATATCAGATTGGAGATAACAGGAAGGAGTTAGTAAGCCTGAAAACAGGGCAATATAAATTGTCCACTCTGAAGAAAAAGAAAAGTAAAATGAGCAGACATTTTTTGGGTATTGTGGGACAATACCAAAACGTCTAATTGTCATGTTATCAGAGTCCCAGAAGAAAAGATAAAGAATGTTATGGAGAAAAATTGGGTGAAGTAAAAATGGCTGAAAATTCCTACATTGGAGAAAGACATAAACTTACAGATTCAAAAAACTCAGCCAAATTTCAAACTGATAGTCAAATAAATCCACGTCTAGACACGTCATAAGCAAACTGCTAAAAACCAAAGCTAACAACAACAACAGCAGCAAAAATCTTGAAATCAGTTAGAGAAAACCAATGCAATTCACATGGAGAAATACAGTCAAATGACTGCAAATTTCTCATCAGAAACCATGGGGGCAAGAAGACATCTTTAAAGTACTGAGACAACTGTCAACCTGAATTCTATATATAGTAAAACTAACTTTTAGGAATGATTTTGAAATAAAGACATTTTCAGATGAATGAAAAATAAAAGAATTCATCACCAGCAGACCTGTTCTAAAAGAAATGCTAAAGGGAGCTCTTTAGATGGAAAGAAAATTATTTGAGGGAGTAACTTGAAACATAAGGAATGAAAAAAGAGCAACAAAAAGATAGATATCTGTGTAAATATAATAGACCATTTTTCTCTTTTTAAGTTCTTTAAAATACGCATGATGGTTGAAGGCAAAAATGATAACACTATCTAGTGGAGTTTTCAATGTATGTAGATGTAATACTTATAACTTAAACACAAAACAGAAGGTAAAGGGACCTATATGATGGTAAGTTTTCTACATTGCACTCATAGTGGTAAAATATTAATTCTGAAGAGACTGGAACAGTTAAGTTTATCTACTGTCCTATGTGTCAACAACTATAGTACATCCATACAGTGGAATACCACTCAGCAATCAAAATAATGAGCTGTTGATACACACAACAACTTAGATGAGTCTCAAAGGCATTATACTGAATAGAAGACAGTTTCAAATAGTTACATACTGTATTACCCATTTATATAATATTCTTGAAATAACAGAATTATAGAGATGGGTAAGAGATTAATGGTTTCCAGGAGTTAAGGATAATGGGGTGAGAGGAGGGCTGGGTATAACTATAAAGGAGCAATACAAAAGAGATCTTTGTAGTAATGGAAAAGTTCTGTATCTTGATTGCAGTAATAGTTACACAAATCTACACATGCAATAAAATGATGCAGAACTATATAATACATTTTCCCAAAGTAAAATTCTTGGGTTGATATCAAGAATTATGTAAGATGTAACCATTTGAGGAAATCAGATGAAGGGTACGGTCTTCCCTTGAATAAATATGCCACAGAAAGTGAATATTTCTCATTGTTTCATGACCCTGAGGTAAAAACTGCTAATGGTACAGCATACATTTCTCTAGATCAGACTTCAGGAAACTTTTTCTGTAAAGAGTCAAGTAGTGAATATTTTAGGTTTTATGGGTCATAACATGAAAGCTGTCAGAGACAATTTATAAACAAATGGTCATGGCTGTGTTCCAATAAAAGTTTATTTACAAAAACAGGAAGTGGGGCTAAATTTGGCCCATGGGCTGTCATTGGATGAGCCCTGATCTAGATTAAACACAAAATATTATATATATATATATATAATATATGGTAATATGGACAAATAATATATATTCAATTATATAAACTTTTTATTACATATGTAATTCTTATATATTTTACATATACTATATATGCCTATTCACATATTATTGTTTATTTTACATATGTATGATCATACATACTTAATGTTTTACAATTTACTTTTTGCACTTAATAATATATCCTGAAATCTTTCCTAGTCAACAGATATAGATTGATCTTATTCCATTTTAGTGGCTGCAGAGTATATCATTGTATGGAAATATATGTTTAATCAACTTGATACTAATAAATATGAGAATTCAAATTTTTCACAAATATAATGAATGCTACATTAAACATCTTTATTACATGCATGCATATACATGTTTTTTTGTTAAAAGTTAATTTTAAATTTTAATTTTAATTCAAAAACATATGAACAAATCAAAATTAGCCAATAGACATTATACAATAAATTAGGATTAAAGGACAATTCCCATATCAACACTGAGATTTTAGTTCCAAATGATAAAATGTACGTTTCTAAATATTATATTTAATAGCCAAAGTTGAACATTTTTGTTAAAACTGTAGAATGTTTTTTTCCCACTATTTTTTTATTATGTTATGTTAATCACCATACATTACATCATTAGTTTTTGATGTAGTGTTCCATGATTCATTGTTTGCATATAACACCCAGTGATCCATGCAGTATGTGCCCTCCTTAATACCCATCACCAGGCTAACCCATCCCCCCACCCCCTCCCCTCTAGAACCCTCAGTTTGTTTCAGAGTCCGTAGTCTCTTATGGTTCATCTCCCCTCTGATTTCCCCCCCTTCATTCTTCCCTTCCTACTATCTTCTTCTTTTTTTTTTTAACATACAATGTATTATTTGTTTCAGAGGTACAGGTCTGTGATTCAACAGTCTTACACAGTTCACAGCGCTCACCATAGCACATACCCTCCCCAATGTCTATCACCCAGCCACGCCATCCTTCCCACCCCCTACCACTCCAGCAACCCTCAGTTTGTTTCCTAAGATTAAGAATTCCTCATATCAGTGAGGTCATATGATACATGTCTTTCTCTGATTGACTTATTTCGCTCAGCATAATACCTTCCAGTTCCTGTTTTTGAACTTGTGCAAATGTTTCTATAGAAATTAATTGCTTTTAACTCACAGATTTCTTAAGTAATTTTTTAAAAGATTTATTTATTTATTTGAGAGAGAGCATGTAGTGGGGAAGGGCAAAGGGAGAGGGAGAGAGAAAATCACAAGCAGAGTCCCCATGAGCACAGAGTCCAACATAAGACTGATAAGTCCAACATAAGATTGAGAAAAATATCAATCAACATTTGGATAGCACTTGGCATACACATACATTATTGCATTCAGTTTTCCAAGAATTCTGTCAAGAAAACAGGACAGTTATTTTTATCCACATTTTTATATGAGGAAACTGAAACTCTAAGTGGGCAAGTGACTTGCCCCAAAGCCACACAGCTAGTTAAGTAACAAAATCAGGACTAGAATTCAAGACTCTGGACATCAAACCCCATGTTTTCTTTGCTATTCACCTCCGGGTCAGTGAAACCACTAAGTCATTATTGGTTGTAGCTTCTTTCAGGGAATGAAGGGATGAGACACAGAGATCAAATGACTTGCTCAATTTCTCTCTCTCTATCATTACTCTCTCTATCCATGAGAGGAGTTAGAGGGAAAGAACAGTCCCATTGGTTTATAGCTTTTAAACTTTGTTATGTCCTCCAAATGCGCAATTCCAGTTCAGAACTACGTAGTGGCAGACACATTGGGTTGGGTTCTAGGCAGGAAAGTCTAGTTCTACTGAGTGACCTGCGGTAAATCTCTTTTCATAGTTTCCTATACAGATGGAGTTTTTCTGGTTCAGACATTCAGATTATCTATAATTCCATCCAATCTACATATAGGGCAGTAGACTAAATTTCTCTGAGTTCTGTTCCAAGTCAAACAATCTGTACTTCTATAAAAACTGCTGCCTAATATTAATAACTAGCAGTTATTACATGCTCACCATATGCCAGGCAGTGTACTCAACAGTTTACATGTATTATTTCATCTCATTCTCACAACAAAAATATAAAGTAGGTGCTATTATGATCCTCATTTGACTCATGAGGGGATGAGACACAGAGATCAAATGACTTGCTCAAGTTTACACAGTTATGAAGTGGCAAAGACCAGTTATGAATACAGGTAGTTTGACTCAAGAGCCCATGGTTTGAACCACTGAACCCACTAGAAGGGGCCATCTCTTCCATTCCAGCCATTTGCCAGAGAAATTATAGGAGTTATCTTGCTCAGACAGGACAGTCTGTTTCCATTAAATTAACTTCTCTCTATTTTTTAATGTCTGAAGGGCCTTTTCTGGATAGTTGTTTTGAAATCAAAATCAGTTCATCCATTTTACATGAAATTAATGTCTTTATAAATTTCCTTAAGATAAATCCCTCATAGAGAAACTTCTCTGGAAGCATAGATATAATTTCAAGAAATTAAGATGGGAACTAAATTTTGTGCCTCAACCCAACTTTAGCAACATTGATGTAGGGGAATTTAACAGTGGCCTTATTCTATCTATTGGTGTTTCTTTCTACCTTCGCAGACAGAACCTACCATGTGCAGTGTTGCAGGTTATCCACTGCATAAGAGGGCCTGGTGGAGAGCACAAGTGTTGAAATCCAGCCCCCATTCCACTTGTCCTATTTGCCCTGGTTTCAAGCTGCATCTCTGCAAAGGAAGGGCATCTTTTGTTAATTTGCAGAAAGGTGTAGTCTACTCACCAAACCATTCGCTTGAAGAGCTGGGACTGTTTAGGGTGTGAGAGGTGGGGAAGAGTGTGAGAGTGACCTTTGTTAATTCACACATGAGTTAGCTGCTGCCCTGCTAATGGACCATTATAGGCCTTTCTCAGAGCTTTTACAGACTCGTTACACTATCTTACCTCTCAGGACATTGCTCCCTTCTGGAAGACAGCTAGCTAACCTGATAAATTAATTCCTACTATCAAGTGTTAAATAAGTGACAAGGAGAGTGGTCCTTAGGCCTAAACACAATGAAATGAAACACTGGTTAGAAGTACTCTAAATACAAATGACATGAGGAGACTTTAAAACAGGATGTAATTGCTTTAAATGAATACAAGGCTCCTAAATCAGAAAAGTCATATACCAAGAAGTTGCTGAGTAAAGATCAAACCAGGAGGTATTAAGCATCCCTGCAGGATGGCAGAGAAGTTTGAAAGCTGAAGATAATTCCACAGAATAAGAATTATTAGAAAGGGGAAAAGGGTGTTTTTGATAAATCACAAATGAACTTCCTGATCTTAGGTGAGATTCAAAGGATGATCATTCAACAATCATTGAGGACTTAAAAAAATAAAAATGTATCCTTGAAGCCAACATGCATACACAAAGAGCAACTGATGACAAACCAACCTCATTTGTTTTTATTTGTGTTTCTAACAAAGGTACCCACACAGGAGAATAGTGTGGGACTTCAGTAAGGCATTTGGCAAGCTCTTTCATGCTAATCTTTTTAGATAGAGGCTACAAGGAAACACTGTTAGGATTCACAACTGACTGAGGGCCAACCCTGAAAGGTGATGAGTAATTAAATAACATGCTGACATGAATCTGGCGAAAAAGCCCTGGCCTTATCCCTTCTCACTGATTTATCAAAGATCTGGATGAAAATTAAGAAGATATACTATTCTAATTTGAAGTTACGGATATGAGGAGGAAAAGCAAATGACCTGGACTTTTTTTAGAGCAGTCCTGATTTCAGATATTTTGTCCCAGTGTCTCCAGACACCATCAAAATGGTCAAAATATCCCCCAAATTACAAACTTTTGGCATCCAAAATACATCTACCAGACTTCCTTTTACAACTGAACACAACACAAAATCTCTTTGCCAGACTGCACAAAATCTCTTTGCCAGACTGTCTATGCCAGTTCAGGATTAGGAAAATATCATCATTCATAAGGAACATGATTGTGCCAGCAGTCGTATGGAAGGAAAAAAACAGAGAAGCCGAAGTGCCTGCGAGAAAACTGACTCTGCTAGCAGTGATGGGGCAATGTTGAGTGGAGGGAAAGTTATTTGTATTGAGTTCTCTGCTTAGAGAAGTCATTACTTTTGTTTCTCATGTTTCCAACCCTTTCTAGGTTTTAAAATCAGAGCTGACAATAATCTTGGACAGTTTACTTAAAATTTAAGGACTTTATTTTAGTTACTGAGGCAGATGTTGAGAAATAAGGCAAGGAGAGGTCAGGTGTTTGGTGCTGGTTGGAGTTGACTAGGCTGATATAAGTCATTCCCTGGGACTATAGGGAAGTGTGGACAGAATGAGCTTTAGAGGTCAGACAAATCCTGATTCACATCCTAATTCTTCCATTTTCTTAAATTGTGTGATCTGGGACAAGTTACATTAACTTTTCGTATTTTTAAGATTTTACTTATTTATTTGACAGAGAGAGACACAGTGAGAGAGGGAACACAAGCAGGGGGAGTGGGAGAGGGAGAAGAAGGCTTCCCACAGAGCAGGGAGCCCGATGCGGGGCTCGATCCCAGGACCCTAGGACCATGACCTGAGCCGAAGGCAGATGCTTAACGACTGAGCCACCCAGGAGCCCCTATATTAACTTTTCTAAGCCTCAACTTCCTAATCTGAAAAATGGCAATGTAAAATGATAATGCTCATCTCAGAGGGCTACTGAATATTGAATAAGATAATGCATACAAAGTGTAAAACATGATATCTAGCACATATTAAGAACTCAAGAAACAATTCTTCATCTCTTTTCCTTATGAATATGCTTCTCCATCACAGTTCTCTTTCCTCAGTGAATGATCTCACCATTCACCCAGTTATACAAAACAAAAATACTTGAATATCATCCTCAATTTCTCTCTCTCTATCATTACTCTCTCTATCACTCATAAACACACACACCCACTGAATTACTTAGTTCTTAAGTTCTTTCTGCAATTTCTACCTCCTGAATATCTTTCAGATCTATCCACACCTTTTCATTCCCATTGATAAGACCTTAGTTCCAGGCACCATCATCTTTCACCTGGATCTTGCCACTGCCTCCAAAATGGTATTGCTACCTGTAGTTTTCTCCTAATCTATTTTTATTTCGTACAGCAAAAGTGATTTTCCAACATCCAAATTTTGTCATATCATTCATTTGTTTAAAACATACCTATGGGGGCGCCTGGGTGGCTCAGATGGTTAAGCGTCTTGCCTTCGGCTCAGGTCATGATCCCGGGGTCCTGGGATCGAGTCCCCGCATCGGGCTCCCTGCTCCTTGGGAGCCTGCTTCTCCCTCTGCCTCTCTCTCTCTCTCTCTGTGTCTCTCATGAATAAATAAATAAAATCTTTAAAATATACCTATGGCTTCCCATCTTCCTTACGACAAAGACCAGTCTCTTATTTTTTTAATTTTTTTAATTTTTTTAATTTTTTTAATTTTTTTTATTTTATTATGTTATGTTAGTCACCATACAGTGCATGAGTAGCTTTTGATGTAAGGTTCAACGATTCATTAGCTCCGTATAACACCAAGTGTTCATCACAACATGTGCCCTCCTTAATACCCATCACCTGGCTACCCCATTTCCCCAACCCCCTCCCTTCCACAACCCTCAGTTTTTCTCCCTCTCTGATTTCTTCCCCTTCATGTTTCCCCCCCTCCCCCTGTGGTCTTCCATGCTGTTCCTTATGTTCCACATATGAGTGAAACCATCTGATAATTGTCTTTCTCTGCTTGACATATTTCACTTAGCATAATACCCTCCAGTTCCATCCATGTCCATGCAAATGGTATGTATTCATCCTTTCTGATGGCTGAGTAATATTCCATTGCGTATATGAACCACATCTTCTTTATCCATTCATCTGTTGAAGGACATCTCGGCTCCTTCCAGTTTGGCTATTGTGGACATTGCTGCTATGAACATTGGGGTGCAGGTGTCCCTTCTTTTCACTACATCTGTATCTTTGGGGAAAATACCTAGTAGTGCAATTGCTGGGTCATAGGGTAGCTCTATTTTTAACTTCTTGAGGAACCTCCATACTGTTTTTCAGAGTGGCTGTACCAGCTTGCATTCCCACCAATAGTGTAAGAGGGTTCCCCTTTCTCCACATCCTTGCCAACATTTGTTGCTTCCTGTCTTGTTAATTTTTGCCATTCTAACTGGTGTAAGGTGGTACCTCCTTGTAGTTTTGATTTGTATTTCCCAGATGGCTAGTGATGTTGAACATTTTTTCATGTGTCTGTTAGCCATTTGAACCATCTCTCAAGGACCTGGCATCACAAACTCCTACTATTTTTTCAGATGTGTCAATTTTGATGTCCCTTCTTTTGAAAAACTTACCCTGATCCAGGTCTTAGCCTAATTGTCAAATTCCTCAGAAGCTTTTCCTGAATCTCCAAACAACATTGCCTCTCCTCCTCTGTGATATGCTATATGCTTCCTAGACCCCAGTATTCCTTCTTTGCTGCACCTTGTGCACTTATAATAACAACAAACACTTATATAGTACTTGCTATGTGCCAAGAACTGTTCTAAGCACTTTATATTGTTGTTCAATGTAATTCTCATTACAATACTATGAAGTAGGTGTTATTTTTATTTCCATTTTTCACATGAGGAAACTGAAGCACAGGAAGGTTAAATTATTTACACAAGGTTATACATCTATTTTTTCATTTTATAATTTAAATTCAATTAATTAACATATAGTGTATTATTAGTTTCAGAGGTAGAGTTCAGTGATTCATCAGTTGCATATAGCACCCAGTGCTCATTACAAGGTCATACATCTAGTAAGTAGTAGAGATGGAGATTTGAACTCAGGCAGTCTGGCCCAAGAATCCATGCTTTTAAAGCAATATACTATGCTGTCCCTCATTTTAAATAAATTTATTAATAGCTTATAATTATGGAATTACACCAGACTATAAGGTCCAGACCTGTGTGATTTACTGCTGTGTCTCCCAATGTCCAGGACAGTGCCAGAATCATAGTTAATATTCAATAATTGATTAGATGAATAAGTCAATATTTGTTGAATTAATATTAAAGGAATTTATAGTACCAATTATTATCATTCTCAAATTCTGTCTCAAACATCATCTGCTTTATGAAGTTATCTCTGATTTCACACTCCACCTTGGACAGATCTAGTTGTTACTACCTCTGTACTCCCAAATTTATTATGCATAATGAGTTTTGCCTGAGAACATGGGGAGTCTCTGAGAACAGAACATATTTAATTCATTCTTGGATCTCTAATATTCACATCAAGAATGCCTAACATATAGTAGGTTCTTGATTAATGTTAATGAATAGGAAGACTAAAGGAATATAGGCATCTGAGTAAATGATAGATGACAGTTAAGTAGATAATAGACAAATATTCTATCACCAAATGAGAATCCAAACATCAATTTAAATCTAATAAGATGAAATTTAGTAAGAATAACTGTATGGTCCTGTCAAAGGCTCCAAATAACTAGCTGCATGAGATGGCTGAGAGATGATGCTTTACAGCAATACATACTAAAAGACTTAATGGTTTTAGTCAATGATGGTAAACTCCTTGTTAATCAACAATGTGCTGTTGCCAACAAACATAATGTGACATTAGGCCATTTCAACAGAAACTGAGCATCCATCAAGAGGGAGCTGACAGCTACATCTTCTGTGCCAATCTACCCATACCAGCATTACATGCTTAGTTCTGGGTCCTACCCTCTAAGAAGAAAATTGCATGATTGGGAGGCTACAGTTCTTCATAAAGATAGACTTATTTTTGGAAAGCAAATAATCACTCCCTAATTTGTTACTTTTACAAGTTAAGATTTCCATATCTTTTTTTCTCTACAATAGCAATAATAATAGCACTCCTCCATAAAGTTGCTATGATGACTAAATGAGATAATACTTGCAAAGCACATTTCCCAGTGCCTGGCTATCTAACTCTAAAGTTATTAACCACTATTCTGTGTAAAAAGGACAAATCAGAGTATTCAATTATCATATCACATTCAATTGTCATAGCACATTTGTGAAATGCATCTTATCATTGTCATTTTACCAATGATAAAAAAACACATGGGGCGCCTGGGTGGCTCAGTTGGTTAAGCGACTGCCTTCGGCTCAGGTCATGATCCTGGAGTCCCGGGATCGAGTCCCGCATCGGGCTCCCTGCTCAGCGGGGGGTCTGCTTCTCCCTCTGACCCTCTTCCCGCTCGTGCTCTCTGTCTCTCATTCTCTCTCTCTCAAATAAATAAATAAAATCTTTAAAAAAAAAAAAAAAAAAAAAAAACACATGGACTTTCTGATGACAGTAAGTGATGCCTCTGGGATCTGAACCCAGTTCCAAAGTCCCTGGCCTTATCCACCAAAACATCCTATCCCCTTGGAAGATATAAAAATAGTCATTTAGAAATCCTTAGGAAGAGGCGGAGAAAGGACACATGCACCTATTCTTCATCCTTCAAATAAATTTACAGCACTTTCAAGAATCAGTGCCTTTCATGAGTGAAAATGTCTCTTGAGCAACTAGGAAGTCTCTTGTCCTCTGAGCATATGGGAAGACTATTTTTTGGTCTCCAGCCACAGTTACTCACAGAGCACATTTCAACAGTTGGATTGCTCTAGGCCTTTGCTCCAAGAATCTCTCTCTCTCTCTCTGTCACACACACACACACACACACATATGCCCTTTCATTTTCCCCTCAGTTGACCTGCTGTTTCTCAACAGGCCACATCTCAGGTTTTGGAAATGTAAGTCAGTCTTGAGGAATTCTTGGGCTAAAGGATCTTTCCCATCGATGAATTTAGATGTTTATCAAATCATTGCTAGTCCACACTCTTTAACATATAATTAATTTCTGTAGGGTTGATATTAAGTCCATAAGTACTCAAAATTTCATTTATCTATTCTTTTAGTTATTCAACAAATATTAAAGATAATATCTAATACATTAGGCACCATTCTATTGACTTCACACATATTGACTTATTTATTTATTTATTTATTGTTAATCTATTCATTTTTTTATTTTTTAAACTACTATTATATTCAATTTATTTCTTACAACAACCCTATGAGGCAAGTACTATTGTTATCCTTATTATAAGGCTTTTCTTTAATATAGGCTCCACACCCAATGTGGAGTTCAATGCAGGGCTTGAAGTCACGACCCTGAGATCAAAACCTGAGCTGAGATCAAGAGTCAGTTGCTTAACCAACTGAGCCACCCAGGTGCCCCTATTGTTATCCTGCTTTTAAAGGTAAGAAAACTTAGGCACAAGACTGGTTATATAACTTGTGTTTGATAGCTCTTCCTTGTATAATTTTTTAGCTTTTGCCCATTTATTTATTTTTATTTTTATTTTTGCCCATTTATTTATAAGATAGTATCTTGTACAACCAGGTGTAAATATTTACTGAAAAATCAACAATAGTATTTGATCTTACAACAATTGATAGGTAGACAGAAAAAGGATCTCATTCCCATTTGACAGATAATAAGGTCGAGGTTTTGAGAGATGAAGGGTCACACGTTTGCTATGGGACAAAAACCAGACCCAAGGCTGGCCATCTGTTTTTCCCTTTTACTCTATCTGGAACATGAACAGAAATAAGGTTTCTCTCTTCAACATAACCTTTGTCAAGATTATCCCAGAGCCTTGAATATACACTAGATCTCCTTAAATGTTGGAAATATAGCTTGAAACTCAAGCAGAAAACCATGGGTGTAGACTCAGGAACTTTTCAAGCCAGGTTGTGATTTCTCAGAATTATTTTTTATAGTTAGTATCAGAGTTTCATGGCCAGAAAAGACTCTCAAGGTTATCTAGGACAAATTTGTAAATAGAAAAACTGTAAATTAAGACTGATAAAAAATAAAAGTTGTGTAAGTGCTGGCTGACTCTCCTCCCCTTTTCTTCTATATGGACTAAAGCCTGGATAGTACACTCTATGGGAAAAATGACTTCACACCTCCACAAGGTCAATTGTCTCTTGCTCCTAGCCTCTCGTGCTGCTACTTTGTTATGGTAGGGAACAAGCCAAGCAGCACTAGTTTAATTGTCAAGTTTAGAATGAACATTCTCTGGTGAAGAACTATGGGCCATCAAGAAACCTTGTGCTCAGGAACTAAACACTATGCAACTGGCTTCCCAGGACCCTGTTTCTTCTGAGGCCTGTTTGGAGTTAGAGCTGCATACTTGACAAAAACTAACTTTTGCAGCTGTCAGGAAGGAGTCGGGACAGCTGTGAAAAGAGTGAGTTGGATTTTGTTCTGCCTCCTGCACCACTCCAAAGCTCTGCCAACACCAGTTTCTAGAACTTTTCCCACCAGTGAAAGTACAAAGGGGAAAAAGTCGTATGTGCTTTTCACAGGCCTGGCAGAGCCCAGAAGCTTGGCACTTAGGTACTTCTTGTTTCAACATTGTACCCTCTGTAGATTCAAAGAGAGAATGGCTAGAGGTTAAATATGAGGCACTGGGGTAGTTTTTGTTTATTTGTTTTGTTTGTTTGTTTTAAATGATCCTCAATTCCTTAACTTCCTTAGGTTGTGCCTAAATGGAAATCACCAATACCTGTTCTCTCTGCAGCATGCAATCTGGGAGAGGAGCTTCAGATTTGCAATGTTGTCAGACATGTCTTTAAAGTTTCATAATACCACTTTCTATATTACCCATGCTAGAGGGGCTCAGAATTGGTAGTGTATGTTTTCAGAAATGCAGACATGCATATGGTCAGGGAGGGCGTGAAACTGCTAGGGTTGGCTATGTAATTTGCAGAGCCCACTATGAAATGAAACTGTGAGATCTCCTTGTTAAAATTACTAACATCTCTTGGGACACCTGGGTGGCTCAGTCAGTTAAGCACTTAGGCTCAGGTCATGATCCCAGGGTCCTGGGATCGAGTCCCGCATCAGGCTCCCTGCTCAGCAGGGAGTCTGCTTCTCCTTCTCCCTCTGCTTGTGCTCTCTCTCTCTCCCTGTCAAATAAATAAATAAAATCTTTTAAAAAAATCTTTTTAGGAAGCAGCAAATGTATATCTGCCTTTAAAATAAAATAAAACAAAATGAAATTACTAAAATTTCTTGATGGAGTTAGAAAATAATTAAACCAAACCCCAGTTCCTTCTAATTATGGGGCTCTATGAGACTCCACAGGTCGCACGCTCATGGAGCCATCTCTGTTCCCTGTTTACACAGAGACCAGAACACATTGGTGATTCTCAAATTCAAACTGTCCCTTGTCAGAAAACCTGATAAGTTTAATGGTTATTAAACTATACCCCCCTATGTGATGATCACATTGTAAAATGCTGCAGAAAGAGAAAACAAAAGTCTCCTAATGATGCTAAAGAATGATTCAAAGACTTTACTAGTTTACATGATGACTTCCTAGAGACAGAGGAATTGACTAGATGGCCTTTTATCAATCTTTTAATAGGATACTATTTCTGTGACTCTCACTGACCTTCCCTAAAAAAGTCCAGGCTCTCTTTGACCAAAATTAACAACCCATATTGGCTTCTTGCCACTTCACATTTATTCACTGGACCAGTACGTGACTGCTGCTCACATCCCACACAGTTGGGTCAGAGCCTTCACTGGTTAATATTTATAAAAAAAAATACTTTGAAGATGAAATCCTTGGTGGGTAGAGAAAACACGGGACTTGGATAGAACAGGGAGTTGTGGGGTCTGGGCCTTCTCTCATAACTGCCACTACCACATAATGTGATCTTTGACAGATTTGTGGTAGCTGAGTGGCTGTACTTCCCTTTTGATGAAATAGCAAAAGCCAAATAAAGAGGCCATAACATCTGGTGGGATTTTGCCCAGCTCCAATACTGAATGCCTGGGTTGCATTAGCTGTTTCATCTCTCTGGCCCTCAGACACACACCATATTCTGAAGATGGTGCTTAGCAGGGGAGCACTTCCTATTATTAAGAGAAGCATGCTCAGCAATACCTGGTCTGTGGGCTGGCATTTAGACTTTGCCTATACACAGAAACCGGTTTGACTGAAATCTGGAATAAATAAACAGACACAGGTGGAAAATAATAATCACAGTAGTTTTACACATACTTTTTGTTTCTAGGGCTAAATAACTAATCTAACTGATTTTTTAGCATTTTCTATTCTGTTTTTCTGGTACTGTGAAGGCCTTAGCTAGAAATGGGGGTTGTGGAGAAATAAAGAAGTTCATTCAGAGCTTATTTTCCCCAGGGCTTCTGAGGGGACTTTACCCTCTTTTCTAAAAGGGAGTTGGAAGGGTTCAATGCTTTTAATTCCACATAAGGTATAACTGTGGAATGCTTAGAACATTCCCTTTTTCAGTAGCCTTCTGACAGCAAGGAGCTGCAGCAGGGTAAGCCAGCTAGGGCTTGGCCTGGAGCTCCCTGGGACTGGGAACATCTCCAGTCAATCCTTTGGCTGGTACCACCTCCCCGACCTGCCTCCTGAGTGGACTGTGGGCCAGGCTAAACCAGGCCACCTCAACACTTGTGTCAGAGAGCAAGAGTGAGGGAGGGAGGATGTTTCTTCAACTCCTGGCTTTTAGCGTGTCTGGCTGCCTGCATACTGTTGAAACTTAGCTTTCAGCCTTACCTTAACCAAAACCAGTTGACTCTCTTAAAATAATCTGATTTCAGAAGCCCCTCAGGCATGGCGTAATGTTCTGTGTTGACTTTGGCCCTTGGCTCTGGGGCATAGGAGACCTGAATTGATTTGAGAGTCATGGGAACCTAGATAGGCTACCAAAAGCTTCTAATTGACCAATTCTTAGTCTAGTTCAACATGCACTTACAGAGCCAATACTTCTGTGCCAGGCCAGTACTGAAAACTAAGGGTACAAAGTGGATTGAGGCCTGGTCCCTGCCCTTCAGGAGTGCACAGCCTGTTTACAAAGCCAGAGGGAGTAAACAGATGATTTCAATATAATATGATTAATGATAGGCAAAGGATGAGAACTTGATGTCTTGAAAGCACGGAGGAGAAGCACTCAAGCCAGCCTAAGGGCATCAGGGAAAACTTCCTGGAGGAGGGGTTAACAGATTGTGTTCAAAGGAGTTAGTTAGGGGAAAAACAGTGAGAAATAAGTGTCAAAGAATGAAAAAGAGCAAATGGAAAGGAGTGTCTAATAGCACTCTATGCTCAAGGAAATATGAAGTCAGGAAAATTAAAATTTAAAGTGCAAGGGTTGTGATGGTAAGAAATGAGAGTAGAAAGGGAAGTAGATAGAGAAGTAGTCATGGGAGTCATATTGAGGAGGTTATCTTATAGCCTAAAGCCAATGGGGAGCCAGTTAGGAGTTTTAAGCGGGGAAGATTTGTCAATTGAAAGATCACTTGGAGTGCAGTGAATGTATGAATGAATAAACAAATCTATGTCACACCTTTATTTTTAAATGTGCAATGTTTTTCCAGAAGCCTACAGAATAAAGCCAGAATTCATTGGTTTTATTCTCTTCAAGTGCCTCTAACCTAAACTTACATTCTCAACTCACTCTGTTCTCGCCAGAGATAAAATTTACAATTCTCTACTCATTTAAAGCTAAGCTATTCCCTATTCCTAATTAGTCCCTTACTCCCTCCCTTTTTTAATTCTTTGAGAACAAGGTCAATTATCATTTTCTCTGAGAAGCCTTCCCTTACCCCTAATTATTCTTCTTGTCTTCTCCTAGCACCCTGATCATGCCTTATAGCTTTTATCACACAGTGTTGTAACATCTTTGACTCCCTGAGTATTCCCCATTTGGCATGAGCTGCTTGAAAACAAAGAAGATACCTTATTTATTTCAACATCATTAGCACTTCACATAGTCAGCAATCAATAAATGTTGGTTGAAATAATCTAAGAATCAACTGGTTGAAATAGAAGGTTAAAATCAGACCATTCTAGTCATTTTGGCACTGGAAGAGTTTAACTGTGGAGTGTAGTAGAAAGAGCACAAGTTAGGCTGAAGAGTGGGGGGTGAGACATGACTTGAGAGACTCTAGTCCATGTCCTGCCATGATTTACAGCCGTCAATACTGCAGTAGCTCTGTGCCTTAGTGTCTCAAGCTATATATTACTCCAACTGATTTCCTAAAATGTTATCAATCTCTCTCATCCAAGATCCAATTCTTTAGGATTAGAGTATTCATATTGTCCACATTCCTATCTCCTAGAGGTGTATAGATGATATAGCAAGGGGATACATAAAACACTTGGGTCTACAAGAAAAAAATGCCTAGTCCCTATGATAGATGAATACTGGAAAAGGTCTCTAAGAGATACTTAACAGAATTCCTCACTCAGAATGGAAATATCCCCATCTCTCTTTCTTCCTCTCTCTCTCATTCTCTCATATTTAAAGAATGGGGACCAGTGACATTTAGAGTTGCATTGCCTTGACTCTGCCTAGTCCTAGCAGCCCATTAAAGCCGACACAAATATTTCACAAAGTGAGCCTCTCAAGTTAAATTTCACAGGGTACATACTCATTCATTTAAAGCTTTTATACCCCAAGAGATCCGCTGTCAGATATTAAAAGGGTGATGGGTATTAAGGAGGGCACTTACTGTAATGAGCACTGGGTGCTGTATGTAAGCGATGAATCGCTCGATTCTACACCTGAAACTAATGTTACACTATATGTTAACTAACTTGAATTTAAATAAAAACTTAGAAAAAAAAAAGGTAGGTGTTTCCCTGGATTTTGCTGTAAAACCAAAGCCACAATAGCACAAGCCAGGTAAGAAAAATAAAGTAATTAAATATATTAACAGGATGTTTCCTAGCTGCCTGGCAGCAAAGGGGAAAAGCTTTACAACATCTACAAAATGATGGCTAATAGAATGTGTCAGTCAGTGAGTATTTAATTTTCATGTTTTTAATATAATATGAAAATAGAACCCAGGTTCTTTTCTGATTCCTTTATCACTATTTCCAAAGTTCTATAACCTTGGCTTATTTGTTCCTCCCAGGTTGGCTGAGCCCAGAGAAATAAGTGTGAGGGTTTCAGGACAGATTATGAAAATAATTAATAATGACAATTTAAAATGATATCATTTGCATAGAACTTTATTTTTATAATCCGCTTTTGCATAAATCATCTTAACAACTGATTCTTATAATAACCATGGTCTAGTGAGTCTCAGGGCCTTTGCATGTGCTTTTCTCTTTGTTTGGACAGTTCTTCCTACCTATCTTTGTCTAATTCTACTCATGCTTCAGATCATAGCTCACTGATCACTTTAATCAAGGTAACCTTCCCTGACTTCAGTGCTCATGTCAAGTCTCTCTGTTACATACTCTTGGCATGGATACCTTTCTTTGTCTTATCATAATTGCGATTTACATGAGTGGACATGAGTATTTAATTATGATATATTTATAATATAAAGTTGTTGCTAAGAAGTGGGTGCCCAGCCAGAGGCTATATTTCTTAGTCCTCCTAATATGTCAGGGAAGGGAAAGGTGACACATGACCAGCTCTTACTAATGCAATATGAAGAGAAGTAATGTGTGTCATTTCTGAGCCACCACATTTAAAAAGCAAGTGTGCTTCTTTATCCTTCCTTTATACTTCTCCTGCCTCTTAGGCCCTAGGGCAGTGGTTCTCAAACTTAACTGCATGTTAAAATCGCCTAGGAACTTAAAAAATTCTGATACCTTTGCTGTACACCAGGTCAACTAAATCTCTTTGTGGACACCCAGGCATCAGTTTTTTAAAACTCCTTAAGAGAGGGGCGCCTGGGTGGCTCAGTTGGTTAAGCGTCTGCCTTCGGCTCAGGTCATGATCCCAGAGTCCTGGGATCAAGCCCCGCATTGGGCCCCCTACTCCACAGGAAGCCTGCTTCTCCCTTTCCCACTCCCCCTGCGTGTGTTCCCTCTCTCGCTGTGTCTCTCTCTGTCAAATAAATAAATAAAATCTAAAAAAAAATTTTAAAACTCCTTAGGAGATTCTAATGGGTAAGCAAAGTTAAGGACCATTGCCAGATGACTTTTGGATCCCTGAAACCCTGTGGAGAAAGGCTGTCTGCTGAGCAGGAATATCCCTATTGGGCTCTCATGCGAGCAAGAAATAAACTCATGTTAAGCCACAGAAATTTGGGAAGTTTATTATATCAGCTATTTTACCTTAACTAATATATTCCCCATTATATTTTCAACATCCAGTACAGAGTCAGGTTCATATTAAGTGTATAATTACTATTTACTGAAGAAAGTTATTATGTTCCCCATCCTTACAGATGAAGTTCAAAGTGGTTAAATAACCTACCCAAGGATGCACAGATAGAAATGAGTATTCTTCCCACTATCTTATGATGCCCCCTTTTGCAGATGAGAAATCCATAGGATTTCAAAAACACCAACACTTACTTTAATATCCCTCATAGGTGACAATTAGTAGGTTGTGATGGCTTCAGGATCCTGGCAGCTAATGGTGGGGTTATTGGCACCTAATTAGTGGTAAATGAAGGAAGAGAAAGCCACTGACAGGAGCTGGTGGAAATTGGTGGGTGGTAATGCTCCTTACCTGGGTCTTAGGTTGCCTGTTTCAGGACCAAGCCCAATACCTCAAACTTTTGGCAACTAAGACCCTTTTTCATGAGACCAGAAAACTAACAATTAGAATATGGTGTTATATGGTAGAAATAAAAAGACCTTAGCCCTGGACCAAATCAAGATCTGACTAAATGGTCTTGTTGACTCCAGTTTTCCTGCATCTTCCAATTTTGTCTAACATATCTTTCTAAAGACCACCTCTGACATATCACTCCACCGCTCAAAAATATGTAATCGTTTCCTGTCCTTCCCCATATTAATTCCACATCATTCTTTCCCTCCATAGGGAGGGAAAGACCTTCCCTATGGAGGGCAAGACCCTCCATAATCAGTTCCTGTCATATCCAGCCAACTTTTTCTCTCAGCCTTCTTTTACACATCTTTTTCTTTAGCCAGGGTGTCTTCTTCACACTCTGTACCCCATCCATGCCATCTTCAGCATTCCTTCAAACTTTTCTTTATGTTGAGTCCTGCTCTCCACCCTACTCTGCTCATGTTTCACAACTTCATAAAGTCTTTTTATACTACTCTGACCCATCTAGTATATTTCTAGCTGTTATGTTTTGTGTGCTGATTTCATCTCCCTGGAGGAGTTTGTCAGCAGCTTGGTTGGCAGGCCCCCAGACCAAACCCTTTTCATTTGTGTAATTATGATTACTGATTATTTTCTTTGCAGAGATAGTTGGAAAAACACTCCTGAATACATGATCCCATATGACAGTCACAATCACCCTATGAAATAAATATTGATTCCTTATTTTACAAAATATTTACTGAGTATCTGCTACCTTCCAGGCACTGTACAGGGAAGGCGTTTCTTGCCTCTTTTTACAGATGAGAAAACCGAAAGATTTGTGATGTAAAGGGACTTATTCAAATTCACACAGCTGAAAAATGACTAATCTAGAGCTCCAACTCAGGTTTATCATTCTATATCCAAGTTTCTTTCTATTACATGTTATATCTCCCCTACAGTAAGCATTCAATATTTCTTAATGAAATAAAATAAATTTTATTTTTAAACATTTGGGGGAGTTTTTGGTGTATTATTGGAAGCATTAGCAATATGATCAAGAAACATTTATTGGGCACCAATTGTTTGCTGGGTAAGAAGGATGTATACACCAAAATAACAATAGACATGCTCTGTCAAGTGCCAAGTGAATAACAGAAGTGTCTGAGGCCTTCTGAGAAGGACAAGAGCACTGTGAGTTGGTGTGGACCCAACTTTGGAGGAAAGGTGAGCTTTGACCTGAGCCTTAGAAGGTAAGTAAGATTTTGATAAAGAGAGAAGGGAGAGGAAGAAGGGCATTTCAAGAAGAGGAAATAATGTGAGCAAAAGCTTCCCAAGGCGTTTCAAGACCAGGGTGGGTATCATTGTTTTTTTACCAACAGTAAGAAACTTTTGTACAAAATGTGATAAGTGAAAACCCAGTTGGTTTTGAAGATTGAAAGAAAGTGATAAAAAAGTGGGAGACCAAAGCCCTGAAATGAGTTACTGGAAGTGTCAGAACTTTTCAAACTGTAAATTACAATGCTCACAGAAACGATTAAAAATATTATTGCTGTTTTTGTTATTGCTATTCTACTGCACAATAAATGGTTTGATTTAATCATTTCTGGGTTCATCACTGAGTGGTGGCCATTTCTATAAACCATTCTATAAACCTTACCAAGAAAGAAGAAGGCAGAAACTATACAAATGGGAAACTTTCTTTCTTCTCACATTGTGTTGAGCTTATTCAAAGTTCAGAAGGACCTGAGTTACCAGGTGGGCGGCTTCAGGCTCTGTTAGTCCTTCTCAATTAAAGTGAGATTCTTGGAGGAAATGAGTTTTGGGGAAAGTGATTTTTTATTAAGAAGAAGTAAATACAGTTTGACTGAGTGTGCCAGCAATGCTAATTATCATTTTTCACTTTGCCCAGCACTTTGATCTCTTCAGTGACTTGTGTAGACTCATCTTCCTTTCACTCTGACTCTGGGAAAAGAGAACTGGTATTACACTTATATATGTAGGAAGTTTTGAAGGCTGTGGAGCCAAGATGACTGGTTTCACATCTCAGCTCTGTCACTTCCTAGCTGTGAGAACTTATACTTCTCTCAGTCTCAGAGAGAAAGAATAATTCCTACTTTTCAGAATTCTCATAAGGATTAAATAAAATTTGTATATGTAGGTCCTGGAATGTTCCTCAAATATCAGTTTTTGTTTGGTTCCCTGGTATTATAGGGCATAGGTTTGAGAGTCAGAGAAGATAAGGACCCAAGTGAAGTAAATTTATTCAACAAATTGCGACTGAGTTTCTCTTAAGTGTCGGGCTCTGTGCTTGGGGCCAGAGACAGAGCAGTGAACAAAGCAAATAAGAACTTTATTTTTATAGAATGTGCAGGCCAGGGCTTTTTTGACATACATTAGCTGTGTGCCTGTAATACTTAATTCCCCTGAGCCTCAGTTCGCTCAATGGAATGATAGTCATTGCCCAAACATACCTTATAAGGAAGTTGTAAGAGTCAAATTAGATAATGAACACAGAAGCATTCTTGTGAACTGTAAATTACTTTACTAATGAAATTATTAGCAGTTGTGTTCCTATTTGATTGGAAGAGGGGATTAAAATCATGAGTTGCTAGCTGTAGATACCAAAGAGCATATTATCACAGAATCCTGGCCAGCAGCCTGGCCAGACTGGAGTGAATATGAGAATATTGTCAATATCAAGGCCCAGCTGCTGGAGGTATTAAGGCACTTTGTACAGCCGGGGAGGTCTGGCTGTCTATAGTACTGAAAGAGAAAGCCTTTGTCTTTGGATTTCTAGTCATTTCTTCTTGTACTCAACTTCCCTACTTTCCAGACAGGAAGCCCATATTCCCATAGTATTTTTTTAAATTTTTTAAAAATTTAAATTCAATTAATTAACATATAATGTACTATTTGTTTCAGGGGTACAGGTCTGTGATTCATCAGTCTTATATAATACCCAGGGCTCATTACATACCCTCCCCAGGGCCAGTCACCCAGTTACCCCATCCCCCCATCCCCTCCCCTCCAGCAACCCTCCCATAGCCTTTTTAACTTTTTCCTTTTTCACTCCTCTAAATAAATCTGCTCTAAGAAAATGATCTGGTCAACTCATTCATAGTAATTTGTCAATGGTTGAAAAGACTTCATGGATGACCACTCCCAAGGAAAGGAGCATTGAGTTGGGGGCTTTGCCTTAAGATAATGAAATAGAGCACTAATGGTAAAATTCTGGGAAATATTAATAAAGCTCAGGTTTCTCTGAAATTATATCAAGTGGATGAAGACTGGTCCAACTATAGGAGATTTAACAATAATAGAACCATAAAATGTCGGAGCTAAAACACTTCTCAAAGTACGTTCACTAGAACGTTAAACATTCATCTATTCTTCTAAAAAGGAAGAAGATGAAGTGATGACCAATATCCCCGGAAATCCTTTCCAGTAGCCTCAAAAAACATAGATCTTATATGAACCATTGTTAGGGTTGGGGGAGAGCACAGCTCTGTTGGTACATGCAGGGAAACCCATCTCCAAATCTTACTAGTAAGGTTCCCAGGCTGCATTAGTTGGCAAAAATGTATAGTCTTGGGGCACCTGGGTGGCTCAGTCGTTAAGCGTCTGCCTTCAGCTCAGGTCATGATCCCAGGGTCCTGGGATCAAGCCCCGCATCGGGCTCCCTGCTCGGCGGGAAGCCTGCTTCTCCCTCTCCCACTCCCCCTGCTTGTGCTCTCTCTCTCGCTGTGTCTCTCTCTGTCAAATAAATAAATAAAATCTTAAAAAAAAAAAATGTATAGTCTTTGCCTCTGTAGAACAAACCTATTTATTTCATTATCTTCCCAGAAACCCCCTTTGAAGAGAACTGTCCTTCAACTTTTCCAGAAGAAATCCCCTTATTCACATGGTTACTGAGAACTACTATGTTCTTACAGTGTGATCTTTTCCTGGCAATAATTAATTGGCCAAAGGATGGGCATGTGACCCGAGCTTGTACAATCAGAGTTCTTATCTGGGCTTTTGAATCAAGAGATTCCAGCCCAGTCTGGCTTCTAATTTGAACTGTATAGATGTTATTAGTGGCCATTTTCTCCCATGTGGACTTAGAATGGAGAAAGGAGGAGACATGCCAAGAGAAGCAGACACAATACAGGGAGAGAGAGAGTCCTGACAGCAATGAGTACCTTGTTCTAATTGTTTCTGAGGCTGAGCAGAATTCTGGTTCTGTGAGATATCCCTATAAACTTAATTATAAATAGCTATGTAGGTTAAATAATTCAATTTCTTTTTTTGCTGGAGTGAGCTCAACTGGGTTCCATTACTTGCAACCATAACTCCTAACTAGTAAAGCCCTATACTTAATCAAAACCAAAGACAATTCATCAATGAGCTTTTATATTCACACAATCCTACCATTGTAGAAGTATTTTTTGCTTTTATTTATATTATTACTTGATCACGTACGATTTTTTTAACGACCTTATTTGTAGGCCATGTGCTTTTTGCATGATTAAGAGACCTATAGAAACTGAGGCACAAAGCAAGACAAAGACTTATCAAGGGTCAATATCAGAGCTGGAAAGCATATCAAGGTTTATGATTTTCGGTTATTCATGAACTTTGTTGTCTCAGCCCAAGATGGGGTCCCTTGCCTTTATACTAGCGATTCTCACTGATAGAGATGGCTGGTTTAAAAAGCCAAAATGTTTCTTCTAACCACCTGAGTGACAAAATCTATAAACCTAAAGCTACTGTTATAGCATTTGAGTCCAGGCAATTGATACAGTCACTTCATGAAGTATGGCATATAGTAGTTAAGAAAGCACAATTTGTACAATCAGAAGATGTTTGGATCTTGTTTTTATAACTTTCAAATGTGTGGTCTTAAGCAAGTGATTTAATCTCTGAGGTTCAGTTTTCTCATTTGTAAAATGAAGATATAAATACCTTCTTAGCTGAACTCATAGAGTTTCTGTTAAGATTAGATGGGGGAAAGGGCTTTGAAAACTCTAAAATGCTGAACATGTCCTAATTCTTTTGATTTCTTAACAAAAGAAAAGAATGGACTTTGTTCTTCTTCTATTCTGTATTTTTTGAGGGTATGCCTAGAACATAGTAGGTGCTTAAAAAAAGGTCAAGTTACTCATTGAAAGTTTCTGGCATTTTGTCAATGAGAAAAGGATCATGCAGATGATATGCAAATATCATTCAGTAGTCAGGATAACATAAATTAAAGAACCAGGTTTCAGGGGTTCCAAATCTGATTCTATTTATTACTTACTAGTTCTATGATCTAGGACAAGTTGCTCTATTTCTTTGAGTTTCTCTTTCCTCATCTGTAAAAGAAGAGTAATAATAGTATTTTTCTCATAAGATTGTTGTGAGGATTAAATGAGTTAATGTGCATAAAGCTAGTAGGAAAATGGCCAAGCACAGAGTAAGCACTCCTAGTATTAAATAAACTAGCTTATGCTTGGCTCTTAAAAGGATGGTGCACACATAATAAGTTTGTAATAAATATTAGTTGCTATTATAATCCATTGCATAGACTCTGGTGATAAGAGACCTAGCTTGTCCTAACTATTTCTATATGAGGCCCTGTCATTTCAATCTAATGATACAATACAAATGCTCTTGCAATACTGTATTACTTTTGTCTTCATGTCCCTGTCCTGGTTTGCCATCTGTGACAGGAGCTGCTTTTAACAGCTTTGTAGACAAGTTTTCTGGGCACTGCCATAGCACATGTAATTGCAGTTTGGCCAGCGTTGGAAAGCCGGTGACTAAGGAATGGTCACCTTAGATAGGAGACAAAGGGGTTATTGGTGATAAGCTAGTATTTGATCATTGTATTTGAATTTGCTTTAGTTCCAGGTTTAAGCTGATTCAGGAAGGAAAACAACCGGAATCAGTATCCTTTGCAGTTTCTATGAGAATGTAATCAGTTTTGGTCTGTTGAAAAATATTGTTTGCTTTTCTCTATGGCTTTGATCATAATAATTCACAATTCCAGTATACACAACCTTGAATCCTCTATTTAAATAAAGTAACAGATTTTCAACTGACAGATATCAAAACACTATTTGTGATTCATTAGGTAAAGTATAAGAATTTCTACTAATAACTCCACTTTGCAAGGTATAATGATGCTGCCTCTTTCTTCCCGTTAATTTACATTTTAACTCAGTCAGAAATTAAAGAAATTTTTAATGTTTACAGATTGATTCATGATACTCTAAGGAGTTAGCTGCCCTGGGTCAGGGTGGAACCTAAGGGGTGGGGGCCTTTTCTCAGAGACTTGTGATATAGGTCATACTTCTCTCAGGGGAAGTCATGTACAGGAAGGCAGTAGCAAAAGATTGTATGAATCCAACTATAACACATCCTCAGCTCTACCCTCGTGTGGCTTCACTGTCACTCATGCTCAAAAGCAGTGGCCAGGAAATGATTCTAGAGAATTTATCCTAATTTTCAGACAGAGCTAGTCCAACCCTAACCAAAGTTTTCACTTAGCTGCACATAATCTGTTTCTCTGGGGACAGGGGATCACTTGTTGAGGAGGACTGATCACTGAACATTCTGGTGTGGAAGAAAGAACTCTAACAAAGAATGATGGCCCCATATTTCTCAGCATCTGAATAGCTGAATGACCTTGGGCAAGTCACATCAGGTTCAGAAGACAGGTTCCTCTTCTGTGTAACAGAGCTAATCATGCATACTCTGCTTAATTCCAAAAGTTGCTATGAAAACTGACTGAGGTATTATATGCAAATATTCTTTGTGAACTCCACTGTCCTGTGCAAAGATCACTGCTGTCGGAACCCAAAGCTGTAGAGACATCACAGAGATAGGGTGAAGGCACTCCCCCCGCTCTTTTTGGTTAATCCAGAGAAAATACATGGATATGATGGCAGTTGTTCAGTGTTTCACCTCTCCTAGATTTGAACTCTACAGGGAGGCTCTGCTACTATGAAGGATAACAGTGATCTCAAGTGTGTCTTTTGGCTTTACTCTGATTTCCCCAGAACACTGCATTCTTAAAGGTCCATAAGTGACATACGTACTCTGACTGATGGTCACTTTCCCTTTTGGCAGCTCTTGATTTCCTCCTCAGTACCTGGCAAAGCCAAAACAAATATGAGCCAAGATTCCCTGTACATTGCCACCTACAAATGTGTTTTTCAGCAACAAATGCTGCCCAGGACATTTCCAGAGTAGGACAAAATAGGGCCCTTCTGCTGGGGAAGCATAAGATGTGGGTGGGAAGAAAGGGGTCTTGCTGAAATGATTCCCAACTTTTGACCTCTGCTTCACACGTTTTGAAACCTTTTAAATGTGGAGTTGAAATTTTGAATCCTAAATGTTATCCCTGGCACCTGAACTTGGGGTCAAATATCCTTAGGCATTTTGAAAAGTAAATAGCACTATGCAGATGATACCAGTAATTAACTGTTGCCTAACGCCTGAGAAGCAATATAACATTGTTTTGTGTCCAACACAGCAGGGTTCAACTTCTAGTCCTACCTCAGTACTGTCATCTTAAAATGGGAATAATGACAAACAATAATACTTTCCTTGCAGAACTGTTGTAAGGATTACAAATAATATCTATATTGGCACCTAATGAACAAATTTTGAAGATATTCCTTGTTACATGTTTTCTTTGCATTCTTTTGTTTGTTTGTTGTTTTCACAACAAATTGTCAAGAAGGAAATTATTATTATGTCCATTTTACAAAAAAAGTAAAAAGGTCTGACCTGGGAGATTAGCCAGAGGTCATGTAACATATAAATGGAAGTGGAAAGTACTTTTATTCTTCATCAAATGTAATTGTAAAACCTGTTAGAAAATGCCTTGCTATACCACAGATTCAATACTGCTTTTGGTTATCTAATGTTGAGTCTGCATGCTATCGATAAGCAGGGCATTTCACCAGAGCATCAGAGAGGCAGCTGAGGCCTAGTGGTAAGAGGTTAGTTGTTTTGTGATAAAACAACTAGAGTCATAGTACTGGTCCTGCCCCCATCAGCTGACTTTGGACAAATTATTTAATATTTCTGAGCCTCAGTTTCCCCCTCTACAAAATAGAGATAACACCTACTCACCTGGTATCTTGTGCAAAAGTAATTATTAATGACCTGTAATGCATCACAATGGGCTCCTAGTTAACTATCATTGTTAGCGGTCAAATAGCAGAGGTGTGGACAAACCTCTCTCTCATACTACTTTTGTAATCTGCTTGCATTTAACATTTTATACCTATAGTTTGGTTAAATGGAACATTTAGAGCTCTCAGTCCCAGTGCCCAGTAGAGTGCCTGGCATATAGTAGGAGTTCCACACATTTGTTAAACAGATGAAAAATTAATAAATGACAATGCACAAAGAGGGGAATACTGCCTGGTAGAGGAGGAAGACTTATAAGATATATTATATATATATATATATATATATATATATATATATATATATATATCTCATATATATTATATATATAAATATATATATAATATCTGGTTTATGATAAGTGTTTTTGGAAGAGATAAAAATAAAATGTTATGTAAATTATGATTAACAAATCCAGTAATGCTTCCCAGAGCACTCAATATTTCAGCTGTGTTATGAAAAATATGTTGAATTTGGTCATGAGGAAAGGAAGGGAATAACATTTTAGTAAAAGTAAACAGCATGACCCAAAGGTAGGCAGACCTGAGAGTGTAGGATATGTTCAGAGGGAGCCCGGGAAGTCTGATGTGGCTGAAGAGGTGGGTGGTTGATAAGAGAACAAGATGGGAGAAAGGGCTACAGAGAAGCATTAGGGCCTAACTGTGACAAACTTCAAAGTCTAGGCTACGGAACTTGGAGTTGAACCTGCAGGCCAGAGGTTGCAGATTGGCAGCCCACAAACTAATTCTTGTCCGTAGACATGTTTTTTGGGGGGGATGGGGAGGGTGTTGAAAAGAATTGGCTTACACGATGTTCTTAAACTAATTGAATTAGTTACCAACTTGTTTAAAAAATTCAGATTTCACATTAAAGTCTAGAATACTGTTCTTGAAAATAATGGAACATCTGAAATACTGAAGCTGCATTCTTGCCTGGCAACAACCAGTTCTGGAGTTAAGTGATAGCTGCCCCTTTCAGATGGGGCATGTACTCTCTAGTTCGCCACAGCCTCCACCACCCTACCCTTTATGTATCTCATACCAGGTTCTCTTCATTCACTTTTGTTACTCATGAGGCATTTGGGTTTGAAACTCCTGTTGTAGGGGCACCTGGGAAGCTCAGTAGATCAGGCTGACCCTTGATTTTGGCTCAGGTCATGATCTCAGGGTCCTGGGATCCAATGCGTGGGGCTCCACGCTCAATGGGGGTCTGCTCAAGGATTCTCTCTCCCTCTCTTTCTGCCCCTCCTCCTGTTTATGCTTTCTCTCTCTCTATCTCTCTCCCAAATAAATAAATAAAACTTAAAAAAAAAAACAAACCCAAAACCCTGGTATTGGCAATTGAAGGTTACAGAAGAGAGGAGCAATGAGAAGAGTTATCCTTTTAGACATAGGCCTATGATTCTGATTCTGTTGAAGACAGCCTGGAAGAGGGTAGTCAGCGGAGGAATTAGGGCTGGATCTGTGGGAAAGGATAAAATGAGATGGAGGCTCCAACACTGAGGAGCAGGAAGAACATATGAGCTGTGAAAGTAATCCTTTATAACCATCTAAGTGGAAGAAATAGCAAACATCCACAAATCAGCAGAGAGAAGAACTCTAGGGTTTATTCATAAGCTTCACTCCTCATTTCTAATGCAACTCAGATGTTTTTAGATGATTCTTCACTCTCCTTCCTAGACTCTGAATAACTCCCAAAGACAGAGTCCACGGTGTCTTATTTATCAGTGAATCCCAGTGCCTAGCACAGAGCCTGGCAAGCAGTAAGTGCTTAGTAAATACTCATTCAATACATGAATTGGAGGGATTCTCTACTTTACTTGTAAGTAGAGGAAAGTTTTATTACATGCTGAAACCACAGGGGTTTTGGTAACCCTCTCCCCACCCCCCCAAGCCAAACTCCTAGTTTGAAAATAGAATTTTAATTTTGTGGACATAGAATCCATCCTTTTATTCAACAGTATTGATTGAGCACTGACCATGTGCCATGCCAAGCTGAGTTTTAAAGACTTGAGGATGAAAAAAACTCACATGGTCCATGTTCTCAGGAAACACACTTACAGTCTGGTGAAGAAAGAAAATTTTAAACAAGTAAATGCACAATTGATATTAATTGTATTTGTGAGAAGTCCTCCAAAAGAAAAATACTGGGTACTATTAAAACATATTAAAAGGTGGGTGAGTGAGGAACCTGAGCTAGCCTAGGAGGTCCAGGAAGTCTTCCTGGAAGTTCTGTATGCATAGGCATTAACTAATGAACAGGGAAAAGGATGAACCAGCATTTCAGGTACAAGGAACAGCACATGCAAAGGCAGGGGGGACTGTCAGGCATTTGAGGAATTCTGAATAAAAGCGGTGTGAGTGGAGTTCACAAAGCAGGAGGAAAAGAAAGGTAGAGAGATATTAGATCATGTAGATTTGATGTTTAAAGATTTGGATGTTTATACTAAGAACAATGGAAAGCCAGAGACAGAGTTTAAGTAGAAGAATAATATGACCAGATTCAACTTAAAAAAAAAAAATTCTAACAAACATATGTTGACACGTGATTATTAACGAGGGTCTAAAGGCAATTAAGAGGAAAAAGGATAGTTTTTTTTTTCAAAAATGGTGCTGAAAAAATAGGACATCTATATACAAAAGTGGATATCCATATATAAAATAACTCAAAATGGATTATAGACCTAAATAAATGTAAAACTGAAAACTATAAAACTTCTAGAAATCAAAACACAGGTTTTTAAAAACACAGTTTGAGATCTTGGGTTAAAAAAGATTTCTTAGGTCTTAGAAAGTAAAAAAGGGCACAAAAGAAACTTTTGGGATGATGGGTATTTTCACTATTTTGATTAGGTGATGGTTTCACGAGTATATGCATATGTCCAAAGTTATCAATTTGTACAACTTCAAATATGTGTAATTTATTTTATGTCAATAATACCTTAATTATGCTGTTTTAAAAAATCCCTCTGGAATAGAAACCGCAGACATAGACCCACATAAATATAACCAACTGATTATTGACAAAGGAGCAATGGCCATACAATGAAGCAAATGCAGTTTTTTCAACAAATAGTGCTAGAACACAATGAATCTAGATAGACCTTACACTCTTCACAAAAATTAACTCAAAATGGATCACAGATCTAAATGTAAAATGCAAAACTACCCTAGAAGATAACATAGGAGAAATCCTAGATGACCCTGGGTGTGGTGATGACTTTTTAGATATAACACCAAAGGCAAGGTCCATGAACAAAAGGAATTGATAAACTGGAGTTCATTAAAATTAAAAACTTCTGCTCTGTGAAAGACAATGTTAACAGAATGAGAAAAAAGTACATACTGGGATAAAATATTTGCAAAAGACACACAAATAAAGGACTGTAATCCAAAATATACAAAGAACTCTTAAAATTCAACAATAAATAAACAACCAGATTAAAAAATGGGCCAAAGACTTTAACAGACACCTCACCAAAGAAGATATTCAATGACAAAGAAGCATATGAAAACATATACTCCACAGCATATGTCATCAGGGAAATTCAAATTAAAACAGCAATGAGCTACCACTACCAGAACTACCAAAATTTGGAGCACTGACAACAGCAAATGCTGGTGGCAATGCAAAATGGCACAGCTACTTCGGAAGATAGTTTGGTGGTTTATTACAAAACTAAACTTACTTTTACTATATGATCCAGGAATCATGCTCCTTGGTATTTACCCAAGGGAGTTGAAAACTTAAGTCCACACAAAAGCCTACACACAATACTCACAGCAACTTTATTCATAATTGCCAAACTTGGAAGCAACCAAGATGTGCTTCAGTAGATGACTGGATAAATAAACTGTGGTATGTCCAGACAATGGAATATTATTTGTTACTAAAAAGAAACGAACCATCAAGTTATGGAAAGACATGGAGGAAACTTAAATGTCTATTACTAAGTGAAAGAAGCCAGTCTGAAAGGTCACATATCGTATGATTCCAGCTATTTGACATTCTCTGGAAAGGGTAAAACTATGGAGACAGTATAAAGATCCATGGTGGCTAGGGAGTGGTGGAGGGAATAAATATTTGGAGACAGGATTTTTAGGGCCATGAAAATACATTGTATGATACTATAGTGATGGATACATGCCATTATACAATTGTTCAAACCCATAGAATGTACACCACCAAGAGTTAACCCTAATGTAAACTATGGACTTGGGGTGATTATAATGTATCAGTGTAAGTTCATCAGTTGTTACAAATACACTGCTCCGGAGGTGAATGTAGATCATGGGGGAAGCTATGCATGTGTGGGTGCAGGAGGCATATGGGAAATCACTGGGCCTTTCTTTGTTTTGTTGTGAACCTTAACTTGCTCTAAAAAATTAAGTCTTAATTTTAAAAATCCCTCTGGCTGCTCAATGCAGAACTGACTTCTAGGTAAGGAAGAGTGAAAAAGACAGAGACCATTTACCGTGATCCAGGTGAGAAAGGGAAGTGCCTTGAACTAGGTTAGCAGTAACTGAGATGAAGAAAATCGGGCAGATTTGTAAGATATTTAGGAAATAAAACCTACGGGAGCTGGGAGAATGTCCACCATTTTCCAAAGGTCAGTTCATCCTGGCTTTCCAAAGTAAGGAGCTAGGAAAAATTACAGTAACAAAACTCCCTTGAAATTGAAGAGGAAGCCAATGGCAAAAACTTACCCTCACCTCAAATGTCCTGAGAGGACACCACTGGTTGCTAATTTGGTTGCAGTTTCTTAACTGCAAAGAAAAAGGAGAAGGAGAAGAAGAAAAATAAGAAGAATAAAGATGGTACAAGCACATAATTTATGTAATAATCAACAGTGTCTCTTGATCTTTTTTAAAGCCATGGGAAGAAAATAAGATGAGAAGGGAGATTAGAGTTTAAATTCAGAATGAAGTGGATGCCCTATTATGTTCACAGTAGTTAGCCTTTCCTGACAAAGATATAAATGTTGATAACACCCCTTTTAAAAATAAAACATAACAGTGTGATTCTTTAGATTTGTAGAGTGCTTTCCTGTTTACTAAGTTGTTCCATCATCTTCTCTAACTACCACTTCAGTCTTCTAAGGCAGGTATTATTGGCCACAATTTTCTGATGAAAAAACTCTGAAGACAATTTTGGCATTGTAGAAGCAACATGAACTTTGGAATCCTTCAGACCTGGGTTTAAATGTCTGTCGGGCTGCCATTTATTTAATGGGCAACTTCAGAGAATTATTTCACAACTTAATTTTTTAAGGCTTCTTTACCCCTATCCATAGGTCATTTCACTACCATTAGCACTCCCTCCATGTACCCACCCCTCTATTGGGTGTAAATAAGAAGAAAACTCAAGTTAGTCACAGCACTCTAAATTGTCAGTGTCAGAAAGACCATCCAATCCAGCCTCTACCTTCTTCTCCCCCCATTTCACAGAGCAAGAAATTGAAGCTGAGGAATTGGAAGAGATTCATTGTCAGTCTGTAGACAGTTCTCCTGTCTCTGAGACCTATGTTATTTTCATTCGACTTTCTCACCAGTCCAGCTGACTCAATTCCCTTTGAAAAACCCTAGTTAAGAGTTTTGATGGAACTAGAGGTTGTGATGACTATTCAAATAAAGTTTTCAAAGTATCTGCGCATTTCAATTACATATTCCTGTTTCCTATTATAATGGGGAATTGAAAATTAGCCTTGTTACAATTTGACATGTCTAAGAATAAGGCTGCTTCTTTACCATAAGGGGTGATTTGTGAGATTCCTCACTAAAAAGGGCAGGGAGGGGTGTATTTGGGATATATCCAGGCAAGGCTGAAGCCATTAAAATACCAGGGGATAATTTTCACCACTTCAGGTAAAAAGCTTCTTAGGCCTTTGCATTCTGGAAGGTTCATTTATAACTCTTGCCCAAGTGCCCTTGACATTGATTAATCTAGCTACAATAGCAATGAGATGGAAGACTAGTTTAGGTTCTACTAATGTGGAACACAGAACAAATTTTGTCCTTGTTTCAATGTTTTCATCTGGAAAATAGAGCTGATCATACCCACTCTTCCCTGCCTGTGGGATTAAGTTACCTCCTTTGGTCAGGGTAAGTAAATGCCCATGATACTTAGCTGTGAACAAGATAAGTCTCTGTGGAAGCCTGTAAAAAGTAGAGGAGATCCACACAAAAATCTCCACCAACATTTTGGGAGAGACAGACCCTGCCCAAATCTAGAGGTGTAAGAAATTTTAAGGCCAGGGAGGCCCAGGGCCCCTGCTGACACAAAGGGAAACCTCCTTTCCCATAGGTCTACCTTGTCACTTCTACTCTTCCATCCCCATCTGACTCTCCATCTTTACAGAAAGACTATGTACCGCCTCCATAAAGGAGCAATTGCAATATCCCACTTCACCCCCCACTCCTGGCTGTCCACCAAGAAGAAGAAAAGCAGTCATATGTAGCTTCCATTCCTTGAATAGTGCAGTTTGCAAGCTTAAAATATGCAAGGCAACTTGGAAGAGCAAGAACACCGCTGCAAAACCCTGGACAAAATCGAGGTCCCTGTGTACATGACCAACGTTTCTGGTGTTGCGTGTTTGCCTGCTTATCTGGGTGATTTTGCCTTTGCACACTGGATAGATGAGAAGTGTACGTTTAGAGGCAATTAGACAGGAAAACAGGAAGAGAAGAGGGTAGAAATGACCTCTGATTATTAGGCAGAGGGTTCCTAGAGCAACTGGCATCATGCCACAAGGCCCAGTCTACCCCTACGGAGAAATTTGAAAGGTTTCAGCAAGTATCAGCTGCCTTGGCCATAGCTTCTTCCTCAGTTTGTAGGAGACCCTCCCGTCTGTGCTTCTGTCTGCTTTTGAACATATAGTCCCTCTCCTGACTCACTGGTACTCCTATCGCCCCTACCTACTCCCTTCCCCCTCACACACAAGCAGAGTCTGTTTTGAGATTGGACTTCGGAACCAAATCTGCAAGGGCTGGCCTTCGGGAGCTCCGCTTAGCCCTGTCTTCAAAATAAAGCTCCGGGTTAAAGCTTCAGCTCTGGCACCTCAAGCCTGGTCCCGGAAAGTAAGAGGTATTCAGGGAGCTAGGGCTCTCCTGGGCTACAGCAATCCACTCCTGCCTTCACCCACGCTGCGCCAGCACTCATTTCTCCAAAGCCACCCGGTGTTAGCGCGCCGTGAGGGGAGGGGAGAAAAGGAAAGGGGAGGGAGAAAGGAGGTGGGAAGGCAAGGAGGCCGGCCCGGCGGGGGCGGGACCCGACTAGCAAACTGTTGCATTTGCTCTCCACCTCCCAGCGCCCCTTCCGAGATCCCAGGGAGCCAGCGTTCTGGGAGAGCTGGAGGGTCCCGAGCAAACCGGGAGGCAGAGGAGGCAACAGAGGAAAGCGACGGAGCTAGCCGCTCCAGTGCCGGACAGGAGCTGAAGGGACGTACCGCGTCAACCCCAGCTGGGCTCCGGCGACAGCGAACGCTTCTTGCAGCGCGGTGGCTTGAAGCCGCCGCCCCAGAGCTGCCCTTTCCTCTTCGGTGAAGTTTTCAAAAGCAGCTAGAGACTCGGAGGAAGCGAGGAAAGTGCCGGGTAGGACTGACGGCTGCCTTTGTCCTCTTCCCCTCCACCCCACTCCGCGCCCTGTGTCTCCTCTCCTGTTGCTGCCTCGGCCCGCTCCTCTCTGCCCGTTCCCCTACCCCCCGCCCCCCCCCCAGTCGGCCCAGCGCGGCCAGCCCGAGTTTGGAGAGAGGTAACTCCCTTTGGCTGCGAACAGGCGAGCTAGCTGTACGTTGCAAAGACGCCTCTGGGGAGCCGGGCGACCAGCGTAGCCGCTTCAGCACTGCAGCTGGGACCCGGCTAGTTAGGCGGTACGCGGGGCTGGCCCCCAGGTTCCCCTCATTCCCTTTCCATCTCCTGCACGCAGCAGCTACACGCCCCCCCCCCCCCGCCCTCCGCGCCCTCAGTTTGCAGGGCCAGAGACCAAACAATGAAAGGGCAGGGGGCAGTGAGGGCTTCAGTCGACAATTAAAAACAAAAGCAAAAACAACCGAACCAAACAAAACAAACCCCCAAACCCAAAATAAAACAGAAAGAGAATAACCCGGTTCCTATTTGCACCTGCTTCAGTGGACACTGAATTTGGAAGGCAGAGGGTTTTCCTTGTTTTTGTTTTGTTTCCTTCAAGACTTGGGCATCTTTTGACTCTACCCTCCCAAGATTTCAGGAACAGACTGAGCCTAGCAGGGCAGATCGTGTCCAGCGCGTGTTTTCCTGGGCAGGAGACTTCGAGGCTGTCAGAGTGCTGTTGCGTGGTTATTCCTGCAAGTTTCCTTCCCAGGAGCTTCCCGCAGGTGGGCAATTAGCTGCAGTGACTACCGCATCGCAGCCTGTTGAACTCTTCTCAGCTAGAGAAGGGGAAGCGGAATAAAGGAATTAGGCGGAAGAGTCAGCCAAGCTCAAGGATGGAGGTACAGTTAGGGCTAGGGAGGGTTTACCCCCGGCCGCCGTCCAAAACCTATCGAGGAGCTTTCCAGAACCTGTTCCAGAGCGTGCGCGAAGTGATCCAGAACCCGGGCCCCCGGCACCCTGAGGCAGCGAGCGCAGCACCTCCCGGCGCCCGTTTGCAGCAGCAGCAGCAGCAGCAGCAGCAGCCGCCGCCGCCGCCGCCGCCGCCGCCGCCGCAGGAGACCAGTCCTCGGCAGCAGCAGCAGCAGCAGCAGCAGCAGCAGCAGCAGCATCAGGGTGACGATGGCTCTCCCCAAGCCCAGAGCAGAGGCCCCACAGGCTACCTGGCCCTGGACGAGGGACAACAGCCAGCCCCCAAGGGCCATCCGGAGACCGGCTGCGTTCCAGAGCCTGGAGTGGCTTCAGCCACCGGCAAGGGGCTACAGCAGCAGCAGCCAGCACCACCGAACGAGGATGACTCAGCTGTCCCATCCACGTTGTCCCTGCTGGGCCCCACTTTCCCGGGCTTAGGTAGCTGTTCCACCGATCTTAAAGACATCCTGAGCGAGGCCGGCACCATGCAACTCCTTCAGCAGCAGCAGCAGGAGGTAGTAGTATCGGAAGGTAGCAGCAGCGGGAGAGCGAGGGAGGCCGCTGGTGCTCCCACCTCCTCCAAGGACAGTTACCTAGGGGGCAGTTCGACCATCTCGGACAGCGCCAAGGAGTTGTGTAAGGCAGTGTCGGTGTCCATGGGCTTGGGTGTGGAGGCGTTGGAGCATCTGAGTCCTGGGGAACAGCTTCGGGGGGATTGCATGTACGCCCCGCTCCTGGGAGGTCCACCCGCTGTACGTCCTTGCGCCCCGCTGGCCGAATGCAAAGGTTCTCTGCTGGATGACGGGCCAGGCAAGGGCACCGAAGTAACTGCTGAGTATTCCCCTTTCAAGGCAGGTTATGCGAAAGGATTGGATGGCGACAGCCTGGGTTGTTCGGGCAGCGGTGAAGCAGGGGGCTCCGGAACACTTGAGCTGCCATCCACCCTTTCTCTCTACAAGTCTGGAGCACTAGATGAAGCGGCAGCTTATCAGAGTCGCGACTACTACAACTTTCCGCTCGCCCTAGCCGGGCCGCCGCCCCCTCCGCCACCTCCCCATCCTCACACCCGTATCAAGCTGGAAAACCCGCTGGACTATGGCAGCGCCTGGGCGGCTGCGGCGGCACAATGCCGTTACGGGGATCTGGCGAGCCTGCATGGCGGGGGTACAGTGGGACCCAGCTCAGGCTCACCCTCGGCCACCGCCTCCTCTTCCTGGCACACTCTCTTCACAGCAGAAGAAGGCCAGCTGTACGGGCCCTGCGGCGGGAGCGGAGGCGGCAGCGCTGGTGAGGCAGGGTCTGTAGCCCCCTATGGCTACACTCGGCCACCTCAGGGGCTGGCAGGCCAGGAAGGTGACTTCCCTCCACCTGATGTGTGGTATCCCGGCGGTGTGGTGAGCAGAGTGCCCTATCCGAGTCCCAGTTGTGTCAAAAGCGAGATGGGCCCCTGGATGGAGAGCTACTCCGGACCGTATGGGGACATGCGGTAAGTTTCTCCTAGACATGTCTTTGAATGTAGAGTTAGTCGGCGTTCTGGGGTATCTCTCCTCTCCTACCTGCGGGAACACTCTATCCCTGCAAGAGCTCAACAGTGTTCCATAAAAAGGGCCGTCCTGAATCTGGAGCCTTCTGGGTACTCCTAGCCTGCCAAAGATAAGACCATTGTGCTCAGAACCCCCACTGTGTGCACCAGTCCCCACCACTGAGAGCCCTGGGTGCTGGTGTGTGCCCTTCCAGATACCTTAATAACACCTACCCCACCTCCAGCCTCTTAAAATCCTGAGTACCTCATGGTGCTCTATGTCCCAAAGGCTCCAAACTTAAATCCAGTAGTAAGAGCCACCTTCAGAAATAAAGCTTTTAAGTCCTCCAGTACTTTTTGTCATCCCTCTTCCCAAATCCGAGAACCTGGACAGGAAATATGGGCAGTTTCACCTCTTAGAGTGTGTTAGGGTTTGCCCTCCAGCCTGTGGCCTGTCTTGGCAGCTTAAAGGCAAAAAGACTGGCCCAAACTTTTCTCAGTTCGCCTCCTCCAAAGACATAAAATGGAGGTGCCGGATTAGGGAAAGAAGGTCTGAGTTCTCTGGGTTCTGAGGGACGCTGTGTGAAGACAGGGTGAAATTCCTTCCCTGGCAACAACTGAGGAGTTGCCCCAGAGTTGGAAGTCAGCAGAGAGAATCCAGCCAGGCAGGAGTAGAGCAGGCAAAGGTAGAGGACAACTTTCTTGGTAAACACTGGGCAGTATTTGCTCTCACAGGTTGACCATACTGGACGTAGCTGCTTGGGTCGGTCTTCTCTTGTAAAGAGTTTATTTTCTCTATGGAGTACAGCAGATCCACAGTCCCCTACTTCAAGTTTGCATCAGATCCATAAAAGAGGATAATGTTCTTTTAATGAATAATTTAGCCAGGCTTGAGTCTGACTTACAAAGTGTTGGAAATTTTTTTAAAGAATTTCCTGCTATTCCAGTGTGCTCAGAAATTGCTTTTGGGAGGGAGGAGTGAGGCTCTTCAATATATTCCTTCATTTTAAGAATATGCTTGCATTTTTTTTATTAAAGTATAGTTGACATACAGTGTTATATTAGACGTGCTTGCATTTTAAAACATGAGCTGCTACCTCTAACAAATTTAGTAAGAACTGTTAGGGACCTATGAGCCATAATTTTGCCCATGAGTTTTAATTAGGACATGAGAAAAGTGGTGGTCAATTTCACCTTGCTTATTAAAAATTCTTCCTACATTTGTTGAGCTTCTTGGAGATCATGTTGAAGATTCTCCCCCCTCCCCACCCCAACAAAGATATTAGTTTATCTCCATGAGGGAGGGAATACTGACCAAGGAACTAACTCCTCAGGTGTGCTGGGTACTTATGTCCCCTTGGAGTTGTGTCTTGTTACGTTTTGCTTTAGCTGTTTTGTTTTATCTGTGACTTTTCCAAAATTTCTTTGTTAGCCTTAGCATCTTTGGCGACTTAAGCCCAACAATTTGCCTCCTTTCACTGATGCTTTTGTTCTTGGAAGGTTGATAGAACAGTGTTAGGACAGAACGAGGAGGATAGGATTTCATAAAGTATTATTTTTTGGGCTATTGAAGAAATAGCTTCTTACCAGCCTTTACATCCTAGTATTAGATTTTAAGTGTTTAGCTTACAGGATTTTCCAAGGGTTTATTTATATCATCAAAATGTTTTCCAGTTAGTTTGGTTTTTTTTAAATTATTTTTGCAATGTGGTTATACCGTGGAATTTTTCTTTGTTTTATAAGAACAGATTTATTTGGTAGGGTTAATTTTTTTCCCCTAGGGTTGTTGCTAGTCAGTTCTACTGTGAACTTTTTTGAGGGATGGGGATGTCTCAGGTGCTTCTTGACACAACCATGATGTTAAACTGGAACCTTTTCTCTTCCGCACACCCTCCCCAACAATTAGCTCAGTTAATAGGGAGGAAATGAGCAATTCCACATCTTTGTTAAGGGATGGGTTTCTTTTTTTTTTTTTTTGAAGATTTTATTTATTTATTTGACAGAGAGAGACACAGCCTGAGCCGAAGGCAGACACTTAACGACTGAGCCACTCAGGCGCCCCAAGGGATGTTTCTTTGAAAATATAACCTGAGAATTTCAGGAAGTAGATATAGAAAGCAAAAAGTTCTTCCCATGAGGTGTGCAGTAAGCTAGGTTATTTTATCCCAGGTCTTAGTGGGAAAATTTCTCTGTTAGAAAAACCTGCTTAAATTAATGACCTTAACTAGTGAGAATTTAACAGTACCCAAAGAAAGTAAAAGATTATTAATCTTCCCTGGTTTGTGGTTGCAGCACTGGCTATGAGAGTCTAGTGAAAGGGAAAACTGGCATTCCTGTCTTGTGGGTTGACGAAGAATTTTCATTTCTAGGATATAGAAAATCGTTGAGTCAGTTTTTTGAAAATTTATCAATTTCATCAAAATGCGACCAACCCCAGTCTAAAAGTTGACGTTTTCTTACTTTATCTTTCTTTCCCTCACTTTGTTGGGGCACAATCTGGTGAAAGGCAAGGGATTTTTTAAGCCAAAGCCAGAGCTTCCACCCTGTCTGTATTGCATGCATTATGTGCTAAATTTGAGTTAAAAATCTAAAAATTCTAGAGGCTTCCAATAATGTCGGATTCCTCCTTTCCCAAGTGTGTGTGTGTTCATACACATTAGTTAATTGGGGGGGGGTTAACTTTAGTAACTTTTGGAATAACTCTATGTTCTTACACATCTACAATGTTTCTGCTCAAAGGAGAGAGGTGGAAGGAGAGAAACTGAAGGTGGTCCTTTAAAAACAACAACAACCCCCCACAACAACAACAACTTAATTTAGCATGTACTTTGAACAGAAGGAAGAATAAAAAGTGATGGGGCTTCTGTACAACCCTGATGATATTTAATGGAGCTGTCTTCTTTCAGAGATCAAACAAGACTACAACTTTGTTAATTGACCACCTGCCCACTTGACAGAAGTAAGACCTTTTATATTCCAGCAAGCAGCACAATAATATGAAAAAATATTCTTGGGAGCTGAGGCCCAAGGAAGCAAGTGCCAGAATAAGAGTTGGGATTTAGATTAATTATCTGGATGCAAAAAGAATTTTTCTCTTGGTAATTTATTCTGATCTTTATAATAGATAGTATTTTTGTAGTGCTTTGAGATTGGCAAATCCTGCTTTTTCCCCTCTTAGTTATTTAAAAAGAAGGCACTTTATTAATCCCCTTTCCATCTCCTCTCCCCTCTTCAGTTATCAAACAAGTTTTTATGACTATTTTGCAAGGAGCGTTTTTTTTTTTTTTCCTAACGCAGAATTTTGCTTTGGGACCGAGATAGTCTGATGCTTTCTGTCCATAGTCCTTGAGAGTCAGTATGTTGGAAAGAAGCATCCTTTCTCCATTGTCAGCAAATAACTAGTGAGTTATGTTTGAGTACCAGTGATCAGAACCAGAGGATCAAGTAGCCACACTGGGTGGGACCCCATTTGGAAATAATGTGCAAGATGTACTGATGGAAGGCTCCTCTTTGTCGTCCACAGAGTATCTCTTTTAGCTCGGCCAAAGGTTAACATCGGTAAAAGATACTTTCCAAGAAGCTTGTAGCCTTCCAATTGCAGGGTCACTTTGGGGCACTTTCTTGCCAGGGCTAATTTTACCTCATCAGAGTTCCATTCTTTGAGTTGTAAACTTTGATATAATATATTGAATTTGCTGGCACATTAAATTTTCTTTTTTTAAGTGTTTTTCTTCCCTGTAATAATTTTCTCCTGTGGTGTACATATACACATTTAAAACAATGAATCCTTAGGATTCTGACTCGTACTTGTACTGTGACTGCTCTTGGTGGGATTATGAGTTGGAGTTAGGGACCTGGACAGTTTTGTTATTTTTTTTTTCCCATGGTGGTACAGAGACCACCAGTTTTTCATTTGGAAGTCTGCTCAAACAGGGAACAGAATGTAGGCTGGGAGTGGCAAGCAAGGGACTTATTTTATAACCAAACCTGAAATCATGATTCTGAAAAATGAAAAGCAAACAAAAATCAAGTTTTGTGAGGTTGGTCAGAGAGGGAAAAGGAAACTTCTCCCCACCCCCTACCTCCACCATTTTCTCTTTGTCTGCAGCTTCTTCAAGTGCTGCCTGTCCCGGATTTTCTTTCATTTCTCTCCTTTCATGCTTTTAACTAAATGGAAACATAGACATTTCTTTCTACTTTTCGGGATATTTTCCTCATTACACCTGTGGCATGCTCCTAAAGATTTTTTTTTTTTTTTTTTTTAAATCTGGAAAGTAACCGATCAGATCAACTCCAACCCCTCTCTTAAGGCTAGATGACTTGAGGGGATTGCAAAATTAATAGCTGGGCTTTTTTAGCCTCAGGTTAGAGCCTGATTCAACAGTTGCTGAGGGAACTGAACTAGATGGCTTGAGGCCTTGGTGATTTAATGAAATATTTTGCCAGCCCAGCCGCTGTCTCTCTCTTTTGACCTCTGTCTCTGTTTACTGGCCATTTTGGCAACCTTTTCTCAAAGCCTGAAAATAACCGGACCCTCACTGAGACTGTGCTGGGTCAGACCTCCACCACACTTTCACAAGCAATACCTAAATCTGTGTGTGAGGATGCTTGTTCAAAGTGTCTGGCTGGGCTAATAAATATGCTGATGCTATGTAAAGTAATCATTTGAAAACAAAGAAAGATATTGAAGAAACTGTTCTACTTCAGACTTCCCCTACCAGCATTCCATCAAGTTCTGAAATGTTGAATTCAGAGTGAAGTTATCATCATCTTAAACACAAAGCTGACCTTTTTTTTTTTCATTGCTTGTAATGTAACTGCAGTTACCAGTATGGGTTGGCATTTGTCATATTGAAGAGAATTATGAAATCTCGTATTTAGAGCACCTTTTTCAAAGAAAAGACCCAGTGTCTTATAGTTTACTGGCTAAAGCGTAAGTTTGAGTAGGCCAGGAGGATGCTTAGCGAACGAACAACCCTTTGCTAATTGAGGGTATAGAAATAGTTGAGTTTTCTATAACATTTGTTTACCATGTGGAAAAACCTCTCTAGAGCAGCGCTTCCCAGCTTTTTTTCTACCAGCTTCCCACCCGGTAGATGTTTTAGATTGGTGCTCAGTAAGGGCTACTGTCAGTGGCTATTGCCGGAAATGATAGGACTGTGAATTAGGCACAATTCCTTGCATACTCATGGGTGCTGCCACCCTTTCTCTCTTAAACCATTTCCTGCTGCCAACCTGCAGGCCACATTAGGGTTGAGAGTGGCTCATCCAGATAAGCTTATAGCTCTAAAGTGCTGGTTACCTGAGCATGCTGCCAATTTAGATCAGGTAGTACTTGAGTTTTATTTTATTTTTTTAGTAACAGCTTTGGTGAAACATAATTCATTTTCATCCATTAAAAGTGTGCAGTTCAGGACGCCTGGGTGGCTGTGGGTTAAGCGTCTGCCTTTGGCTCAGGTCATGATCCCGGGGTCCTGGGATCCAGCCCCATATGGGGTCCCTGCTCCGCGGGGAACCTGCTTCTCCCTCTGCCCCTGCCCCATCTCATGCTCACTCTCTCTCTCTCTCTCTCAAATAAATACAGTATTTCAAAAAAAGTGTGCAGTTCAAAAATTTTTAGTATATTAGTATATTCAGAGTTGGGAAGCCATCACCACTATTTTAAAATATTTCAATCACCTAGCGTCACCCCCCCCCACCCCGCCAAACACTGAGCAACTATCAACCACCAATCTACTTTTGGTCTCTATGGGTTTGCTTATTTTAACATTTCATTTAAATGGAATCATGCTATATGTGATCTTTTGTGACTAGCTTCCTTCATATAGAATAATACTTTCAACGTTCATCCATGTTGAAGCAGGTATCAATACTTCATTCCTTTTTATAACCAAATAATGTTCCATTATATGGATGTATCACATTTTATCTACCTATGCATCACTTGAACATTATAGTTGTTTCCACCTTTGACTTCTACGACTGATGCTGCTATGAACATTTATGAAAATTCATACAAATTTTTTGTGGGTGTGTGAACATAATATTTTTAATTCTTTTGGGTACATACCTAAGAATGGAGTTTCAGGATCATATGGTAACTCTCTGTTTGACCCTTTGAGGAACTCTCAAACTGTTTTCGTAATTGACTGCACCAGTTTACAATCTCACCAGCAATATATGAGGGTTCCAGTGGTTCTACATCGTGCCAATACTTACTGTCTTTTTAATTATGGTTGTCCTTAGTGTGTGTGAAGTGGTATCTCAAAATGGTTTTTCATTAGCCTTTCTTTAATGACCAGTAATATTGACCATATTTTCATGTCCTTATTGGCTGTTTGTATATCTTTTTTGGGAAAATCTCTATCCAGAACCTTTGCTCATTTTTAATTGGATTATTTGTCTTTTTATTATTGAGTTGCAAAAGTTTTTTAATGTGTTCTGGATACAGGTCCTGTAACAAATTACAATTTGTGAATATTTATCACATTTTGTGAATTGTCTTTTCATTTTCTTAATGGTACCCATTGAAGCACAAACATTTTGAATTTTGATAAAGTCCAATCTATTGTTTTCTTAGGTGGCTTGTGATTTTGGTGTCATATATAAGAAGGCTTTGACTAATCGAAGGTTACAAAGAGTCACACCTACGTTTCCTTCCTAACTGTTAAGTTTAGGTTTTTGACCAATTTTCAGTTTTTATATAACTCATAAGATGTGAGTAGGGGTCTAACTTCATTCTTTTGCATGTAGCTATCAACAAATGGTGTAGTCATCACAACACCATTTGTGGAATCTTTCCTCATTTAACTGTCTTGGCACCCTTTGTATAAAATCAGTTGACTATAAATGTGAAGTTTTATTTCTAGACTCTGAATTGTATTCCACTGCTCTTTTAGCAGTACCACACTGTCTTAATTACTGTAGGTGCTTGGTAAGTTTTGAAATGATGAAGTGTGAGTCCTCCAACTCTGTTCTTTTTAAGATTGTTCTTTTGGCCTTTCTGGGTCCCTTGAATTTCTGTATTAATTTTAGGATCAGTTTGTTTGTCAATTTCTACAAAGAAGCCAGTTGAGAATCTGATACAGGTTGCATTGAATCTGTAGATCAATCTGGGGAGTGTTGCCATCTTAACAATGTTTAATCTTCTGATCTGCAACCATGGGATCTTTTAATTTATTTAGCTCTTTCTCAACAGTGTTCTGTAGTTTTAAGAGTATAAATTTTGTACTTTTGTTAGATTTATTCCTAAATATTTTAATTTTTAATGCTATCATAAATGAAATCATTTTCTTTATATCCCATTTAAATTGTTCCCTTCCAGTATATAGCGATAGAACTGATTTTTGTATATTGACCTTGTATCCCGCAACTTTGCTGAAACTACCTGAGTTCTGAACATGTCTGGGACTTAAGAGGCACGTTCCTGTTGCTGTACTAAAGTTAAAGCATACTCTGTCTCAGCCTATATGAAGGCCACATAGGGACACTTCTCAATTTTCTTTAGCTGTAAATTGAAATTGGTATGAATTCTGGATGAATAGAAGAATGCCTCTAAAATTATCAGATCTTTAGAGAACAGTAGGAAAGAAACCTAATAAGGTTTATGCGGTTAATAGTCCCCTTTTAGTATTTGGATTTGGAAACTATTAGCAAGGAGATGAGGAATTAATAATTTCTACACACAAAACTAGCATGGAGAGGTAACAAATGCAAACTAGGCCAAAGAAATAACTAGCTATATCTGGCTTATGTTTAGGTTTGTGTAAACAGCTGGAGTCATAATTTTATGTTTTCATGTGTTGTCCTTTGGATACAGTAAATGCCACCACTCTTTCTGGTGTGTATTTCTAGATGAGGAAATGGTTCATTTACTCTCATATGATTTGGGCTTCTTTTCGGGGATGGACTCTCTAACCATGAAGCAAAGATACAATTTACCTATAAAGGGACTGAACTTTGGCCTCACTAACACTCTAGGCTAAGGGTCATATCTAATTAGCTCCAGCTATTGTGTCTTGATAATGGTGCATAAACGGCAGGCCACTGAACAAAAGGTCCTATCATGACCTGGCTGTCTTTACAAATGACCGTATTAAAGTGATTTTTTAAAAGTACACATCAATCAACCACTTTTCATTAAGCGCCTGCTGTATGCCTACCTGTGTGCTATAAGGAGGTTAGGGTAAAAAGGACACAATTCAGAAGAATCTTGAGATCACTACCCTCAATAAGTTTATAACCATTAAAACAACATCAACAACAACAAAAAACAAAACAGAATGGCAACACTGTGATGCCAGTATGATGAGAGATGCTGGATTGTATGGCACAGCTTTTTTAAAATGCAGGCATTTGAAAAAGAAATGGATCAGTGTGGGCTGAATTTGGTCAGCAGTATTACCTGTGGCTGCCTCTTATCCTTCATGGATTCAGTGGGGGCATGACTGAACTCTAGCAATAGATTATAGGTCTTGATGGATATTTCAAACACCAGGAAGTGGTACCTCTGTAAAGGTAATGACGAGTGAGGGGTTGAAATATATTTCTGTTTTTTCAGAAGTACCACCCCAGTCAAGGTAGTTACTAGTTTCTTCCTCAGTTTCTTTGGTTATATTATTGCACATGCTGGGAACAAGTTTTGATATCTGTAATAATATGAGGAATTAATTAAAATTGAGGGTGATTTATGGGCCTATTTTTGGTGTGAGAGTCAATGAAGGTATCTAGTGTGGTGGTTAAATTAAGAATTATTATTCTGCTCTCAGGGTTTCCATTGATCATGGTGGCTAGCTTTGAGGTTCTGTATGAATGGGATTTCAGGGTGTTAGTTAAGGGAGGGGAGGGAAGTGAGAAATACAGATCAAACAATTCTGGGAGTAAGGGGCACATGAAAGCTTTTTTTTTTTTTTTTAATAAGGGCTTTGTTGAATTAGATGATGTAGCTTTTTGAAATGGCCCACCCTTTTAATCATGGATTCTGTTTTCTGTGGGTTGAGTAGATTCTTTGCTTGTGGAGGTGTAGTCCCACAATCTGGCCACTAGGGGGACTGCAAGTGTCCTGCAGCAGGAATTCCCTGGGAATGGTTGGCCTCCTTTGTACAGGCTAACTTGAGCCAGAGCCACCTACTACCAGACAATAAATAAGTCATTGTGGTACTTAGTTTTTTATCTGGGATGTCGCTTCCCAAAGTGCAAAAAACCATTTTTAGTAACACTGATTTCTTAATACCTTTTTCTGAATGTGAAGCTGGGAGCAGTGACCTTGGATATATTCCAGTAGTACTTTACAGTTTACGGATCAGTTTCATATCCCATGCCTGCATTTCATCCTCTTTTCTTACCCTGTACATGTAGCCAGGTTTTAGGTATAATACTCTTCATACTTTTATTCTGTTGTTACTCCCACTGTACATATTATGGTCAGAGAGGTTAGGTAACATGTCTAAAGTCAAACAGCTTCAAAGGGACACTGCTAGGATCTCCGTCTCACTCTTTCTTCCTCAAATCAAATGTTCCTTTTTTTTAATCCCACATCTCTCTCACGTCATATTCAGGAAGTAGGAGATTCAGAGAGGCAAAGGAACCTTAATTGGTATCAGTAATAGAAACTGGTAGAGCTTGTAAGGCTTTTGGGTCTCTTATTTACTCACCAGACTGAGTTTGGTGGATTGGTTTGTATAAGAGATCTCAGTGCGAATAACCTACCATCTGACTTTATAATCTGCATTTATTCAACAAATACTTATGGAACACTTATTATATTGCCAACTTCTATAATAGACACCAAGGTACAACAATGAACAAGGCAGACAAAAATTCCTCCCTTTACGGAGTTCACAGTGTAGTGAGAGGAGATGTAAGTGTCACGAAGAACAGCTTAACAGATTGTGGGAGATAGAGATTCACTGTGGGAGAGACTATTTTATATTTGTTGGTCAGAGAAGGCCTCACTGAGAAGGTGATACTTGAGCAGAGACAGGAAGGAAATGAAGAAGCGAACCACAGAGATACCTGGGGTTAGACTATTCCAGACACAAGCAACCCCCGGTACAAAGGGCCTGAAATAGGAGCTCACTTGCTGTGATGGAGGACAGCAGGGAGGCCTGTATGGCTAGTTTAAGTAAGTGGAGAGTCATATGAGATCAGAGTTAATGAGGGGCATCACAGGTCTTCATTAGGACTTTGGTTTTTACTCTGATATGGGGATTCATTGGAGGGTTTTGAGCAGAGAAATAATGTGATATGACTTATATTTTAACAGAATCCTTCTTCTTCATAACATCTACCACTTTTTGATAGTACATGCACTTGTTTGCTTACTTACTGTCTATGTGGAGAAGAGACTGGAGGAGCAAGGGGGAATCAGGGAGATGAGACCACCGCAGTGATCTAGGTGAGAGATGATGGTGGTTTAGACCAGGGTGGTATTGGTGGAAGACATGAGAAGTGGCTGGATTCTGGATGTGTTCTGATGGTAGAGCCGATGGCATTTACTGACAGATTAGATATTCATTGTGAGAAAAAGGGAGGAGTCGAGGCTGATTGCCAGACTTTCGATCTGAGCAATTTGAAAACTGATTACCATTTACTGAGATGGTAAAGATTGTTAAGCAAGAGCAGTTATTGTGTGAGGCAGGTAGGAATCAAGAGCTTGATTTTGGATTTATAAAGCTTAACTTGTCTGGTGAACATCCTGATGGCTTCCTCTCATTTTTCATGCAGTGTCCTCACCTTTCCTGCTCTTCAAGATTAATTGGGATTAATTAGATTAATTAGATTAGATTAGATTAAGATTGATTAGAGATCATGTAGGCCTTTGGTGCCCTCTCCTTTCTCCCCTTTTACTTGATGAAAGCCTAGGAGAGGGTAGAGGCTTATCCAGGGTGGAACAACAGGCTGGCAATAGAGTTAGAACATAAATTCAGTTCTCCTGGATCCCGACTCGGTACTTCTTTTCTCAGTGTTATTCTGAAACCTCATTTGGGGTAGAGAGTGTGCCTTTTCTTCTTACCCCAACTTTAAACCAGGTAATTAAACTAAGTAGTGAATAAAAAACCAGGACACCACACAAATTGGCTGCTGCCTCCGATCAAACCAAAATATTATAATTATGCTAAATAACTTGCCCAAAGGTCACACAGCTGGGAAGTAGCAGAGCTTGTGTGCACACCCAGGAAGTCTGGCTTATAACCACAAGGTTCTAACCACGGTGTAAAACCAGCAGCTTCTCAGATGAGCCAGCCATTACCGCTCCCATCCTAAAAGACTGGTTACTGGGATGACCTAATTATGTACTGCCTCTGTTACAGTCTACTGATCCTCACCAAGAAGCTGAGTGCCTGGGGATTAAAGTGGAGGTAGAGGGACACAAAGAAGGTGGTGGAATGAAGTTGATCATTTATAATAGGAATTGGAAAGCAGAACTATAGAAATTATTGAAAAGGGCCTAGAGTTACTGAGGTGGTTGAAAATCTCAAAGCCAATACACACCTGGGCAATTCTGTCCGTGCCTGCTTCAGTAGGAGGACTAGCAAGTTAAGAAAACATAAAATAGCTGAATTTCTGAAGTCAGGTGTTTCACATGTGTTAATTCATTTAATACTCAAAATAACTCCCTGAGGTAGATACTGTTATCAGTCCCGTGTTACTGGTGAGGAAACAGACACAGAACAATTAAGTAACATATTTGACCAAGGTTACAGAACAGCTAAGTGGAAGAGCCTATACTAGAACCTAGGCAGTTCAGCTCTACAGAACTTCTTTTCTTTTCCAGTACATTCAGGGCAAGGGGTACTACTCATACTAAATTTTTTAAAATATAAAACATAGTGCCTGAGCTTCAAACATTGTGTAGCTTTTATCCTTACAATACACCTGCTTCTTTCAAGGGCTCTTAGGAGGAAAGGTACTTACCAAAGGTCACATAGTGAGTGCGTAGCAAAACCAGAGCTTGAATTTGAGACTCCAGACTGCCAGACTTCTTTGCATTCTCTCACTCTGGCTCTCTTCTCACACTAACTTGTATCCTTCTATTCCTCTTTCTGTATCAACCCACCTGTTACTTAAAAAAAAAAACAAAAAACTTTATGCATCAGCAAGATTGGACAGAGAATGGGGAAAATGATCAGAATCCATATCGTTCCAGACATTGGACAAATGGAACACAAATGTCAGGAAAAAATGTCAGCCTGTGGAATTTGCCCTAAATAAAAAGAACTTCACAGTACAACAAGATGCATACTTTTGTCCTTCTAGCCTCAAATGAGTTGTGCGGGATCCCTAGGAAGAGCTGAATGTGGCTGTCAGATAACATTTTTGTTACTGTGGAAATAGAAAGAGGCGACTACAAAAGTCTGCTTCTCTCCAGATTTTTTTAAAAAGAAGGTGCAATTTTACCACTCATATAAGTGATAACTACTTAGTTATTTCTTTTGAAAATTGGCAGGACATAAGAGAAAGCATTCTTCCAAACCTGTCATAGTGGGTCACCTTTCTGAAAGCATTACCTAATTTCTAACTGGTTGAAGAGGTCGCATGAACCGAGAGTTGAGAGTAAAGATGGAAACCCTTGATGTTTGATGTTTGAGTGCAGAAAGGAGTCCAAAACATGTTTTGGGTCTGTTTACTCTGCCCACTCTTCCTCTCTTTCATCTTTGTTTAAAAATACAAAGGTTAACAAGTGTGTATTCTGTGGGAGTTTCCAATTGTTCATTTGAAAAATCTGTTTGATCAGCCTTTAAAAAAAAAAAGACTAAATTAGACAGAGAAATTTCAGTCATCAACTACCTAATTTTAGACTGAAAATGGTAACCATGCTCATATTTTCAGATAGTATGTAGTTTGCTTTGGATACTTGCTGGACCTTGCTGAGGTGCTGGATTGGCTCAAAATATGCCAGGTCAGATGTGGAATTGAATAGGATGAGCTCTTCTTTTGGGATATTTCTACTCTTCCAAGTTAGAGTTCCCCATCAGAGATGACCCTGCAGTGTCTGGGAAAAGCTGCATTACAGTCTTGGGGAATTAGTGTAGTGAAATGATGTATTGTTGTTTCCCAAAGCCTTCTTAGTCATTCCTTCTACCTGAGGTCGGATCCTCATCACCTCTTACCTGGATTAGTGCAGTGACCTCTTGCCTGCTCTCTCTAGTCCTCCCTGCTGCTCTCTGATTCATATTGTATTCATCCCTCCAGGTTAACCTTCTCAAAGGTCATCTATAGTATTAAAAGTATTCTTTCATCCACTGGCCTATAAGTTTTCTGAGGGTTGAAATTCTAATTCATCTCTTTATTCCCAATACTTAGTACAGAGGAAGCCTTGCTCTACACAGTTACATAATACGCGTTTGAAATTGCATCTACTCCTCATTTGCTTATAGGTTAAAGTCTAAATTCTTTAAGTCTGGTGTTCAAGGATTTTCATGATCTGGCTTATTTTCCAGCCTCAGGTCCTATAATTCCCTTACAAAAATCTTCAGCTCCAGCCAGATGGATCTAGTCCCTGTCACCTTAAACCATCCTTATTCCTTTATTCTTTGAACTTGATGTTTTTCCTATCATTCCTTTGGCCTTGAAGCTATCCCAATTTTAATGCCATCCATTCTTTTAAGCTTAGCTCAAAAACAGTCTCCTACCAGATAAAATTTCTCATCCCCTAACCCATCGAGGAGTGATCTCTATGATATAATATGGTTGAAAGAACGTAGGCTTTACTTTCTTCATCTGTAAAGTAGGGCTAGAAATCTCTAGTTTATAAGTTTCGGGGCAGGAGCAGATCAGATGTCATGATGGACGTTGGGTACAAGTCAAGAGTCAGCAATTGTGCCTTTTAGATGTAACCCTTTTTTCCTTCTCCATAGATATGGTACTTAGTTCCTTAAATTATGATAATTATTTGTGTGCATGTCTTCTATATCTTCCTAAACTGTACCCTCTTTCAGGGTAAAAATTATTTCATGGATAGCTTTGTGTAAGATATACAAAACACATAGCTTAGCACTTAGCACACAGTAGGTATTCCATAAGGTATTCCATATTTTTTTTTTATCAAGTGATTCTCGGTCGGTAGTATTAAGTGACTGCCAAAAACAACTGATGGATCATAAGTCCCATTAATAGAAATATGAGATTCAGAATAAAGGAAGTGAAAGTCTTGCTCAGGTAAATTCTGGTAGGACTATATTTGCAGTCAACCGAGTGTTCATGGGGCATCTCCTCTTGTAAAGCATGGAGAAACTGAGATACCGGGTTGGGTGTGGGAAGGGAGTCAGGGAGCAGTAGACAATAAACATTCTCTCAATGTAACTGAAGGACTGTTATGGAATGAAGGAGCTAGATATTTTTCTCTAGTACCCCAGAGGGCAAAACCAATGAGGACAGATGGCAGTTTAGTAAAAAGAAAACATTTTCTCAGAGTAGTTTCACCCTACATCAGAAGTTGGGAAGCTGGGCCAGATGAGTTTTCTTTGCACCTGCATGTGTGGATATATGTTTATCAAATTAGTCGATGGCATTTCACATAAAAAAATCATATTTCCAGGGGCGCCCTGGTGGCTCAGTTGGTTAAGCGTCTGCCTTCGGCTCAGGTCATGATCTTGGAGTCCCGGGATCGAGCCCCACGGCTCCCTGCTCAGCAGGGAGCCTGCTTCTCCTCCTGCCCCTCCCCCCACTTGTGTTCTCTCTCTCTCACTCTCTCTGTCTCTCTCTCTCTCTCTCAAATAAATAAATAAAATCTTTTTTAAAAAAATCATATTTCCAGCTTCGGGAATGAAGATCAGGCATCATTGGGCCTATATTCCTCCATGGCAAAAACTAGGCAGAAGCAAGAAGCAAGTGCTCCTCCAGATGGGGTGTGCACTTTCCAGTTTGCCCACACACCAACAACCTGCTTTATTCACTTAAGTTACTTGCTTGACTCTTGTAGGCGTGTGAATTTGCCATCCCTGTCAGATCAGGGACCCAGGCAAATGATGAAAGCCTTCCTTACCCCAGAGGCTTTTGTTCTTCATAGAGGAGGGACTAAAGAAAAGTACAAAGAACCCTGAAATCAGAATTAAAACTGGCTTTCAGTTCTGGCACAGCCATTTACTTACTGTATGACCTTGGGTGAGTAACTCAACATCTCTGAGCTTCAGCCTCTTTATCTGTGGAATGTTCTTCTCACAGTGTCACTGTGTTTATTAAATAAAGCAACTTGTATAAAGGGCATGTCACTTAGTAGATGCTGAAATATTAGTTCCCTCCTTACTCATCACACCCTTTCTGTCCACTGGCAGTGTTGTTACACAAGTAGTAAATTAACCCTCATTGAATGCATTCAGAAAGAAGATGGACTCGTGCGGGACTATGTATATAGGGCAGAGGTTTGGACTCACAGTAGGTGATTTCCACAGTTGGTTCCTAACAATTACTCCCCAATGCCCATCTCAATGATTTTAGGTATCTTGTAGAGTTAGGGATTTTGAATGAACAACAAAAAGGCTGAGGGCTCTTGGGAGAGAGGTTGGGATCAGGGCTAAAGTATAATGTGTTGGGATTCAGGCATAGGCTTTGGCATCTGACAGACCTGGTTTAAATCCTGTCTCTGACAATTATTAACTGCGTGTTCTGGGCCACTTAATCCTTCCTAGTTTCGGTTTCCTCGTTTCTAAAATGAAGATACTAATACTTCCTTTGTTGGGTTCCTGTGAGGATGAGTGACACAATGAGTGTAAAAAATTTTGACCAGTGCCTGGCCCAGAATAAAACTTGATAAATAGTACCTATTATTGTTGTTGTATTGTTTTTTATTGTTACGATTATCATACCAGTCAAGCAGAGCTTGGGAAAATGCACAGCAGACTCTGAAGTGCATGGGCCTTTCCCCAGGCCACTGCTGCCCGTTCCTCCCCTCCACTAAAGCTCCAAGTCTCCAAAATGCTTTGACTGGAATGTAAGCGTGAGGTCATCGCAGATAACAGAGAGTGTGATTTGCTTTGGTAATGCAAGTTACTAAGTTACTTCCCTCAGCTCAGCTGAAATCTTTCACTAGTTGATGCTTGTTTCAGAGAGCAAGACTGAGCTGGTCTGAGAAGAGAGGGAGAGTGAAAAGACCCTTCCCCTCAGCCAGTGGTCATGGTCCTCCACAGGGAACAGAGTGACCCAGTACAGTGTCTGGGGCCTTGGTGAGTTTGAGGCCCCCTACACTAAACCAGTCACTCCATTGCATACATTGGCCTCTTTCCCCCACAAAAATCACTGGGCAGGAATTTACTTGCCTCCTTCCATGGCGTGGAACTGTCCGCCTTCTCATCCTTGTGCTTCCACACAGCTAGCTGGCAAAAGGCAGTCAGCAGAGTAAAAACAAGCCTCTTAGCATAGAGAGCGAGCTTCATAGCAGTGTGAAATTTGCTTGGGAACCTCATGTTTACAAAGGACCTTCCTCACTGCCTCTCAATACCCCAAACAGTTTAAAACTTTTTTTTTTAAACTATGTCTCAGAGCAGCTCCTTGCCTGAGTATATTTAAAGATCTGCTGAGTCATTGAAGAGTAAGCTGGCCAATCACAAGAGACAAGGACTGTACCCCAATCTATGGGTGGGGAGTAAGTTGATAGGTGAAATCTGTTCGGCTTCCTCCCATGGGGAAGGACAAGGTGACCCACTTCTAGCCCCCACGATTCTAGAGAGCCTCTATTAAGACTCCTTGTTCTATCACTTTTGGTTTCCTTCTCAGTTTATAAAAGAGTAAGAGTGAAAGGGAAGGAGCTCTGGCATCAGCTGTCTGGAGCTGTAATGTTCCTGCTATTGGTAGCTGAGAGTAGCGAGAGTGTCAGTTTGATATATTCATTTCCCTCTTTTCCTTTTTAGTTTCTGGTCATGTGCATTGTTACCATGGCACATGCCAATTGCTGAAAAGTGATACATATTTTTTTTCTACTTTATTCTCTATTGCAGTTCTGAATTTATTAGTGGAGAAATTAGCAGTTAGCAAGTGTTCATTGTAGGTACAGGTCGGGGCTTCCTTAGAGGCATTTGTCCCTCTGGTTTTCATCCTCTAAGTCTGTAGTTCCAAAAAGGATGCTTCTTGGATGACTTTAAAAGGTATTATAAGATCGTTTTATCAGTGGCAGCAGTGACTTGTTCTGGCAACCATATTCAGGACCTAAAAGAAATCAGGTAAGCCAAAATTGCTTAAAGCCGTCAAGAGACCTAGTCCTCTGCCTTCCTTCCTCCTCCTTTATTTTTTTTTTCCATTGAGGTATAATTGCCATTTAAAATTATGTTAGTTTCAGCGTACAACATAATGATTTGATATTTGTATATCCTTTCCCTTTTGCATTCCGTTTTTAGATGGTTTTCAGAAGGTATGGGGGCTGGCTTTGTTATAGCCAGTTGATGAGAAAAATGGTGGGGGGTTGGAAACTGGGAGTGGAGCCACTGGACCTGTTTGAGACTAAATGATTCCAATTCCTAGGAAGTATGAAGCGCTTGAAAGTTCACCGGCAATTTAGACAATAAGTGGGGCAACCAGGATTAGGACCATACATTTTTTGATTGTAGGCCTAATTTTTTTCAGGCTCACTGCCCAGATTAGCTATTGAACAAATGAATGAACGAGTACCTATTTGATTTGGGAACATTATTTCCAACTTTGAGTTAAAGATTTGATCTGTCATTTGTGGAACATTTTAATTCTCAGCAATATCAGCTTGGTAAACATATCATTCATTAATTCACCAATTCATTCTTTTATTCACTGATACCTTGTAATGGATTCTGAGGATACAAAGAGAAATAAGACATCATCTCAGGTCTCAGAGATCTCACAGACTGGGGACTAACATCTGAATAGTGTACATAAAAGCAGCTGCTTATGAAATGCCATTACCAAAATCTCAAGTCATATCATTCTTGCACAGTGAGTATGGCCCTCCTAAAAGTGGGGATGTCTTATATTTTGAGTACATGAATGTGCAGCCTTATGAATAACTGCCTTTCAACATAATTCTGTGTTCCTAAGAACAGAAGTGAAATGTTTCTGCTTCTGCGTGTGTGTGTGTGTGTTTGTGGGGGGGGGCGGGGTTGCGTGTATGATGATAGATGGGGGATTGCTAATAGGAACTATGGGAGACTTAGGTTGTCCTAGTGAGGTCCAAACCGGTATGTATGTATTGTATAGAGGATTGGGGTGGCAAGGATTGTTGAATAAGAGCTTATCTCAGGTTTTTCCAAATAAATGGTCAGCAGATCTAGAGCATCACTATTCCACTTGCTTTGAAAACCTGACACACAAGTCTTTTTCCTAGCATGGGTAAACTGATTCTGATCAAATATTCTATTTTTGTGAGCATCCACCTCTCTGTGCTAGGTACTGTGTTAGATATTGTCAAGGTATTTTCTTGTTTAATTTAATCCTCAGCAGTTCTTATTAGTTTCACTTTATAGATGAGGAACTAAGCTTCTGAGAGGTTAATGATTTGTTCAGGGTCTCACACAGTGAGCAATTTGGTGGATTTGGGATTTAATTTTTACTTTTGACTTTTTGTCCTCTGGCCTCCCTGCTGTTTTCACTGTTCTATACCACTTGAGCTTTCTTTTTCATACAGGCCATTAAATGTACCCTCCATTAGCCAAAGCCTCTTGCCTCCCTTCAACATTATTCTTCTCTAACATGTTCTTAAGTAATCCTCAGAAAAGATTTTGCAACTTTCATGGGTACTGTGGCCCAGAGCCTTAATTCAGGCTCTTAAGTGCTTTGGTTAACTGTAAAATGGAAAATCAAAGTCATAGCTTATTTAGGAAAAATGAATTTGGGATGTGAATTTCCTGGGCAACTTGTCATCTTTATTTTACTTCCTTAGCTTTATAAACTTACCCACAATGTTCTCTGAGAACTGGGAGTAATGAGGATGATGGGGAGAAAGGCTTCCTTTCCTTCCTTTCTAAGATCCCTTCAGCCAGGAGCCACACCCTCTCCTGCTTCCCTATTTTCTGTGCACACATGAAGGTGGGAGCTAGACATGAGTTCTTTTTAGCCCCGAGTTCATGCCAAGGTTTTCTTTTCCTCTGGCTGGACTAAAGTGGGAGGAGAAGTTGAATGACTACCAGGAGGATCATGAGTGAAGAAGACTGGGGTACAGGAAGGAGCAGTGAATGTATGCTTAATATACCAGGGTTTGTGTCCAGACATTTTTAGCTACTATCTGTGTAACCTAGGACAGGTTAACAGTTGTGAGTCAGAATTTCCTCATCTGTAAATTAGAACATAAATTCGAATTTTATAGATGAAAGGATAAGTCTAAAAGTGTTTCGTAAATTCAGACAGGGCTTACAGATTTAAAGTATTGCTTTTTTATGATCGCAGAGTAAATGCTATGCTTCAGTGATGAAACCTTGTCCTGTTTTTCCTGAACGCCTGAACATGTGTAGCGTAAGAGGTGGGGCATTGCCCCTGTACCAGCCACATTACAATGGTAGCAACTATGGGCTGAGGGCAATCAGTGGACTGCTTATGCGTCGAGCAAATGTGAAAAGAAGGTTTCATATTCAGGGGTCAGCAGATGGCAGGCAGAGCAGACCCTCAGAGTCCCCCTCAAATCTCCCCAGAGCCCCTCTTATTTATTGAGACTTAACATTTGGGGCCTGTTTCAAGTAGGCATGTCTGTAGCTGGGCTTTTCCCCCCTTCTTTGTGTTTATAACAGGCGTTCGTTGACTTGGTGGAAAACACTACTCTCCTTTCCATTTCCAGGGACTAAGTGTACTTCTCCTCTAGACATGAATTCTCAATAGCAAGTTGAAAGGCGGCAAGCGTATACCAAAGAATCAGAGATGGTCAAAATTTAGAAGGGACCCTGGAGGTCAGTCCTCTTTTGTATAGATTAGACAGTTGGAACCCAGGCAGGAAAAGGAGTTAGACTAAGTTCACAAAACCCGTCATGGCACATTCAGATCGGAAATCAAGGGCTTCTACTCCCTGGTCAGCACCAGATGCTCTTTAAGGCCCCTTTCAGCTCAGATGTTCTGTGATGGCCCATGATTTTGACCCTTTCTACTGTAGATTGGGGACAATGAGATCTGAGGTCCCAGCTCTGGCTAAAGTGGGAATATGTGCCCTCCCTCCCCTGCTTTGTATTTTTTAGGGGCCTGGTGGATGAAGGGAGTGTGATTACCACTTGTAATAGTTTCATACCAGTGTCGTTGTTAGAATCACTTGTGAATTCTACTAATTAACAAAGAAATGATTTATATGGGGAGAGCATGTTTGCTTATCTGCCCCTTCTCACCCATTGTCCATAGCAGTAAGGTCCATCAGCTTTGATTTATCGAGCTGCTCTCTTCTACTGTAGGTGCTGAGAGCAGAGAGGGATTCCTCAGAAGTCACTGCTTCATCTTCCTGCCTATGCAAAAGCCTGCCCCCAAGACGCTGGAGGCCTGCTTTGAACAGGACTTTGTACAGGCCACCAGGGAAATGAATGCATAGTGCTCCTCACATTCCTTGTCTTTTCCCCATGATACTCTGGCCTCCCAGGTGGCAGGTTCTTTGGTGGAAAACTTCGAACTCAGTGGTGAGTGTTGTAAGGTTTGGACTGTGGTATATAGGATGCAGCCACAGCACTAGCTATAGGCACATATATGTAGATGATCTTGCTTGTTAAGCTGTTCTGGTGTTCAGCGGCTTGGGGCAGACTATAGTATGGGTGGGAGATTGTGTTGGGGGTCTTGAGCACCTCTTTATTATTAACATGAACAAAGCACTTAATCCACTAAACCAAGCCTGCTTTCTTCATGCACATTAGCCTGCCTGCAAGACCCCTAGTGACGTTAAGCGACATACTTGGTGTCCTCAGGTTTTCAACCGCTTCAACATGGAACAGCTGTGGGTTTTTACGCACATGTCTTGGCTTGATGTTTCTATGTAATTGTATACCAGACTGTGTGTGTCTGTTTATATGGATCCATTTCTGAGCAGTTGTGACACAGAGACCTAGAAACAGGGTCGAACTCTGTGTGCTTTGATAATGGGATCATGCCTCTTCTTTTGTACCTGTGTCTCTGTGTATTCATGCATCCTATTAAGTCACTGTGCCCCTGTCTCTTTTTATCCATTCTTCTGTCCTTGTGTCTCTGTGCTTTCCTGGTATTTTTTTTTTCCTTTCGGTTTGGGCATGTTTCTATGTTTATGAACGTTTCTCACTCCCAAGTCCATGTGTCCCTGTGTCTATGTATGTAGCTCTTTGTTTCTGTTGGTGTATGGATTTCTGCGTCTGGTTAGGTCTTCTTTTGTGTTCCTATGCAAAGCTGTTTTGGGATGACTATTTCTGTTTGTGTATTAATTGTTCTTTTTGTGTCTGCTTCTCTGTGTGTCTTTTTCTTTGCCCCTCGTGTCTCTGTTTCCACATGTTTCTCTGTGTGTATATTTTAATGAATCTGCCTACTAACCATTGTTCTTATTTCTCTGACTGTGTGTCCCTGTGTGTTGCTTTTCTGGGCTTTGTAATTTTTAGCTTATTTATGTTTCTGTATACATCCATTGGAATTGGCCTCTTGATCTTTCTTGAGCACATGTCATCTTTTAAGTTTTATGTGCATCAGCTTTGGGAAGAATGATCTATGTTTCTAATCAGTTGTGTTTTTTGTCTCTCTGTGTGTATCTGACTGCATGCTACTGGTCCATGTATCTTTCTGTTTCTCTGTGACAAGATATTTCTGTGTAGCTTTCTGTGTGTGTGTCAGCTTCTGTCTGTTTTTGTGTTGTTGGCTGTATGTCTGTGCATATGTGTCCATGGATCTCACAAGAACCTGCTTTCTGAGGAATCCATGGGATTCTTTTTTGTTTTTTTTAAGATTTTTTATTTATTTGACAGAGACACAGCGAGAGAGGGAACACAAGCAGGGGGAGTGGGAGAGGGAGAAGCAGGCTTCCCGCTGAGCAGGGAGCCCGACGTGGGGCTCGATCCCAGGACCCTGGGATCATGACCTGAGCCGAAGGCTTATGCTTAAGGACTGAGCCACCCAGGCGTCCCATAGACTCTCTTAATTTAAATTACTGAACGTAAAATACTACAAATAACAAAGCTAATAGGTAAAATCTGTCATGTTTTGTAATTCAGACAGTTGAGTTGAAATTTTTTTTACATTCATTTGAATACAGAGGTGTCTGTAGTGCTGGATTCCAGTCAGAAGATGGAGGTTTGAATGTGGGTTTCACATTCTAGCCAATCTTGGTAACTTCAAACCTCGATTTCCTCATCTGTATAATGTTCATAATAAAGTCTATCTCAGTAGCTACCAAATGATTGGATATGGCAAACTTTTCGCTTATGTAGGGATACATTTTAAAAATAAAGACCATGAAGTAGATTTTTTTTTATCAAATGAAATTTATTTGGTTAAGGAGATACTCTGAAATTGTCTTTTGTGGCAAACTCTGGCCGTTCTGTTCTGCTTGGGAAGTTATTGATTAGGTTTGTTTCTGCCTTTTCTGGGGGAGGGAGAGTGATCACTGGGTTGAGAGGGAGTCATGACTTTTCTGAGATAATACATCCATGCAAAAATAATGTTCTATACATGCGGCATAAAGTGTCAATTATGTTAGTCAAGAAATATTTAAGTGCCACAATTATGACCTTAGGTATGTAGAGACTTCCTTATTTTCTTTTTAATCCTTTGTAAAAAAAAAAAGAAATCCAAATCAGAATATTAGGTAAAATGTCATTAAAACAAGCATAAGTATAAAGATAATTTCTATATCCCCTAAAAGAATGGAGGTCGTAGATGTTGGCCCATTTATTGATAGAATATTAGATTAAAAAATCTAGTATGTAAAAGAAAAAAGACCACTTCTTGGAGCTTATTGTAGTTTCTATGAAACATCAATTCACACCTATTTTCTCTATTTTACTGGTGTGATGGAACCTGGATTTCAAATTATAAGTAGATCGTTAGACTGCAAGGTAAGCCTTGAGTTTTGAGGAACAAAAGCGATCAAACCTGTCTTATCAAATCACTTTTCAAGTGGGAAACTCTGCCATGTATTTGGCTAGTTTAATATATCATGGGTAGTCAAAAATAGTGTAAATACCCAAATCAGCATTCTAAAATTTGTTCCATTGTGCTTACATGCTTTTCAAGACCAACCTACCTCATATGATGCAAAGTTACTATGTATGTGTAAAGTGCTCTGACATCTTAATCCTCACAATAGCCCAGTGAGGTGAGTAGGAATCTATTTTATAGAAAAATAAGTTGAGACTCAGAGACATAAATTAACTGGGCTAATGAGGAAATAATTACTTTTTATTTCCTAGGAATCCTCATGGATCATCATCACCAACCATGGTCTCTGCTCTCTGAGGTTAACCATTCTAGAAAGCAGAGACTGGTAGGCCATTCAAATGAATTGTCTACACTTTCAGAGGGCCATTAGCAATGCTTAAGTCTAGGAAAAGCAAACAGAGGCAACTGAAATACTGAATCCTTCGGAAAGTACTTACGAAACATTTAGCCATAGATCGTTAGACTTTAGTAAGAAAGGTGGACTAGGATGGAGGAACCCATTCTCCCCTGGATCAGTATTTATCTATCTTGCTCCTCTGTGGTCTGGGCCAACAGTTCTATTTGTTCTGTATAGCTCCATAATGTTTCTCCATTTGAGGACAGCAAATTTGGCAAGAATGGATTGGGTTTCTGTACTGGCTGACCTATAAAATTCCCTCCCAACTCTTCAAATCTGTGACATTTTCTCAGGATCCCAAGCCTTCCTTTATGATACCATCTCTATTACCTTTGTAACTAACAGCACAAGACTGTGAGCTGACCCAATTGGGTGTGTGACCGAGGCTCCTGTCCTGCCACCCTTTGACCTACAGTTTCAGGATATTATTAACACCCTCTCATTGTATATAGGGAACATTGAGGCTGAGAATGGTGAAGGGACTTTTCAAAGGTCATGCAGCTAGTTACTGCTTGAATAAATATCTATTTTGAATTGGTAGAATAGGTGGTTTTATCTCGGGTGTTTTAGTTTATTGTGAAAGTTTGAGAAAGGATAATTAAAAGTAGCACCTAAAATAAGGGCAACAAACCAAGAAACCGACTCTTAACTATAGAGAACAAACTGATGGTTACCGGAGGGGATGGGTGACATAGGTGATGGCGATTACAGAGTGCACTTGTTGTGATGTATGGAATTTATGAATCACTATATTGTACACCTGAAACAAATATAACACTGTATTTTAGCTGTACTGGAATTAAAATAAAAAAATAGAAGTTTCACTTAAAATATAATTGTTCCAGTTAGTGACTGACGATCTAGTTAAAGTTAGTTATTGTCATCTAGGAGTGCTTCGAGGAATACTTGTCAAGTATTTCCATAGTACTTGTCAGTAAAACTTTCCTGCCTCAATTGTCTTGGGACTATTGATCTAGGATAGTGTTTCCTGAACTTCTACTCGTTCCTAATGAACTTCACCTTCACAATTTTTTACTCTTACATACCATCTCTACTGCTCCATACTTGATATTTGTCTTTATATTGACTTGCCATTTACATTTAATACATTTATTATTTTTTGCATTTTCTATTTTTTCAAATTTTTATTAAAATTCTAGTTAGTGAACATATAGAATAATACTGGTTTCAGGAGTAGAATTTAGTGATTCATCATTTACATATAACACCCAGAGCTCATCATAACAAGCGTCCTCACCCATCACCCATTTAGTCCATCCCCCACCCACCTCCCTTTATCAACCCTGTTTGTTCCTTATCCTTAAGAGTCTCTGTTATGGTTTGCCTCCCTCTCTCTTTTTCTTTTTCCTTTCCCATATGTTCATCTGTTTTGTTTCTTATGTTCCGCATATGAGTGAAATCATAACGGTATTTCTCTGCCTGACTTATTTCACTTAGCATAATACTCTCTAGCTCTATCCATGTTGTTGCAAATGGCAAGATTTCATTCTTTTTGATGGCTGAGTAATATTCCGTTGTACATATACCACATCTTTATCCGTTCATCAGTCAAAGGACATTTGGGCTCTTTCCATAGTTTGGCCATTGTTGATAATGCTGCTATAAGCACTGGGGTGCATGTACCCCTTCGAATCTATATTTTTGTATCCTTTGGGTAAGTATGTAGTAATGTGATTGCTAAGTTGTAGAGTAGTTCTATTTTTAACTTTTTGAGACACCTCCACACTGTTTTCCAGAGCGGCTGCACCAGTTTGCATTCCCACCAACAGAACACATTTATTTTAAAAAGAAACCTTCACATTAGTATTGTTGCATGAGAAACCAAGATTTCCTTTCCTATTTTAAAAAACCCTTATGGAATTTCCAAAAATACACAAAATTAGAACAACTTAATGTACCCCCATGTGCCCATTTCTAGTTTCAATAATTATCAACATTTTGTAATTCTTGTTTTATCTCTTCACTCATTTTTTTTTTTTGCTGCAGTGTTTTAAAAACAATCCAGACATATTTCACCTGTAAATACTTTAGTGTATGTATCTAAAAAGTAAGGATTTTCTCTTTTTAACGTAATCATAAATCACCATTACATGCCACCAAAATAAATAATAATCTCGAATATTATCTAATACTCTGTGAGAACCAGTACTTTTATTTATTTATTTTTTTTAAAGATTTTATTTATTTATTTGACAGAGAGAGACACAGCAAGAGAGGGAATGCAAGCAGGGGGAGTGGGAGAGGGAGAAGCAGGCTTCCCGCAGAGCAGGGAGCCCGATGCGGGGCTCGATCCCAGGACCCTGGGATCATGACCTGAGCCGAAGGCAGACGCTTAACGACTGAGCCACCCAGGCGCCCCGAGAACCAGTACTTTTAAAATGCTGATTAAAATAAATGTGTAACTGCTAAAAAATGTACTGCAGTGTCACATTAACTCATCACCTCACTAGCAGTATACATTTTACACTTGCAGAGACGTTGCTCTGAGTCTTACAGGTATTGAAAAGGATAACATTCCTTTCCATTCTCTGGGTCCTACTTTCCTCATCTGTAAAACATGATGGGAGTGTAGGAGGGGTAAGAGTAGATGATCTCTAAGGCTCTTGCCAACGTATTAGGACATACGATTCCTCTAAGTGATGATTTAGTTCACTTCAGCTATGGAAGGTCTATTGGACACCACCCATGGAAAGGAGTTTGAGAAAATACTAGTGACTGAGTGTGTTCCTTCCTGACATGTCTTCTAGAAGGTGAGAGTTCCAGCTTTTTCTCAGAGTTGGATTTGGCTTTCATTCTCCTTCTCTACCCACCCTCTCAAACAATAGAGGCAGCACCCATTTGTATAATTTCCCATAAGAGTGTATTTCTGAAAACACCTTTTGTCAAAATGGAAATATACTCAAGTGTCCTAATGACCCATTGGGCTGGTTTGGACATGTGTGTGCTCTGGGCTCTCAGTTTTTGCTTAGGCCCACTCCCTAACCTGTCACCCAGCCTTGAAACCTGGGGAAATGATTGCCATCATACTTCACTCTATTGCCTCTGAGCTTTCCTTCACTGGCTTTGCAGCAGAGGATCTCATCTCTAGAACCTTGGCAGTAGTGTTGAGTTTAAAAAGCTCAATCAAATGTAGTATTTCTAGATACCTCCCAAATGCTTCTCAGATTTATAAACTCTTTTAGAGAAGAAGTGCTACAATTAATCCAAGTAAAAGAAGAGATGTCAATAGGGCTTTCCTTCTTGGTACAGATGTGTCAACTGCTGGGAAGGAAATAATTAGCCTGAGGCCATTTGATTCTAAGCAAAACTCAGAGCTGTTTTTTTGTTGTTGTTGTTGTTGTTGTTGTTTTACTTCTCAGTACTATGTAAAGACTACAAGCTTAAGTTTCTGACTTTCTGGTGGCACCAAACAATATTAAGCAAAGTAAGGAAACCATAAAGATAAACCCAAATTACAGAGCCAGTTTTCTTTCTTTCTTTGGGGATGATTTCTGGCTAATGTCATTGGGAAAGGTAAGGGTAATATTTTTTTAATCTAAAAAAATGTGGACAGCACATAATGATTTCTGCTCATTGCACTCACAGGGCCCTTATGGGATCTGAGTCTACTGTCCAGTGCATTGAATGTATGTAGAAGAGAAAGACAGATCTGCTCAGGGTATGAGAATTGGGTAAGAATTAACACATTTTCAAAGCCCCGTAAAGTAATGTACTGGACAGTGCAGCAGGGCAGGGTAAGGATAGTGAGGAAGTATTTGTAATTACTTTTTAAAAGGAGAGGGAGTGAAAAAAGGCAAAACTGAGCTATTCATCCACTGAAAAGAAACCTTGAAAGAGATCCCAAAATCCTTAGAAATCCTTGACTTCTGAAAAGTGATAAGTGTTTGTTTGGATTTTTTTCCCCCCTGACAGTTGTAGAGGTCAAAGAGTTCTCTTTTCTATTGCAGAATGTTGAGAGGTTACAGAAGTAATTGTAGGTAGCTTAGCTCTGGCTGTAGTCAGAACTTTAGGATCTGTTTGGGGTTACAGTATGTAGCTATACCAAATAGTCCAGGAGTTATCAAAGTAGAACAGCTTTACAAATAATAGTGCTTCTGTTTAAAATAAGAAATGACAGATTAAATAAATGTATATGTTAAAATACATACATAGATTTTTTTTTAAGTGTTAACGGTTTTGCTTCCTCCATATATGTGTGTGGATAACTGGTGTGTAAAACATTAGTACATACTTTAATTAAATCATCTTAACTGAGTGAAAAAAAATAAGTGCAATACAAAAAAAAATAATAAAATAAAATAAGAAATGAAATGCTTGTGGCCAGGTACCTGAAGAAGGCAATAAGGGCTTTCAGAAATTCAAACTCTAAGTGCTATACTGATATACTGAGAAAGGCTTATGGTTGTGGAGAGAAAAATATGGAAGAGTCACCATCTCTCCCCTGCCTGTAAATCAGAATAAAAATAATACAGAAATCCTTATTGTTTCTCCAGCCAAAAAGAGAAAGCCACCCTTTTCCTGAAAGCAACCACTTCTCTGAAATCTTTTGTTGTACATTCCTTCTTCTTGAAATTTATATAAATGCAATCGTATAGTTACATACTCTTGTATCTGGCTTCTCTTTGCTCATCATAAAGTTTTTTGAGATTTATAAAAAGAAAATACAGAAGTTACAATTAGCGGGGCGCTTAGGTGGCTCAGTCATTAAGCGTCTGCCTTCAGCTCAGGTCATGATCCCGGGGTTCTGGGATCGAGCCCCACATCGGGCTCCCTGCTCTGTGGGAAGCCTGCTTCTCCCTCTCCCACTCCCGCTGCTTGTGTCCCCTCTCTCGCTGTGTTTCTTTGTCAAATAAATAAATAAAATCTTTTAAAAAATTACAATTAGCATCTCAGAAATGTAATTGCTAACATCTTAGCTTGCTAGTAACTTCAGATGTTTTCTCCTTTGCCCATTACATTTTCGGTGTCTATTTGGGGTGTGCTGTGGTACTAACCATTCTGTTTATTATGCTTTTGTTTGCATCGGAAACTGGTGTGTTTTATTTTGGTAAATATCAGCTCATTTTTCAACTAAAACTTTAAGTTTCATATGAAGAGGCAAAGGAAAGGAACAGTCAGAAGCAGTATTAAAAAATAGAATCAAACAAGTCTATTTGAATTGTTCAAGAAACCTGGGGGTTTTTTATGTATGTTGCACAGAAAGATTTTCTGTCATCTAGTTGCTAAACCATCGAGGCCAGGAGACTTAGAATGCATATCAAAAAGTGCTTTCTTCAGAAAAAGAAATGATTGTGTTCCCATGTTAGCAACATGGCTGCAGACATGAAGTCCTCATGGCTGGCAAGTTGGAGTATGGGCATTTTGTAATCACTGGTTAGAGCAGGCTTTTAATTCAGGCTCTCAGTATACTCCTCTAAATTTTCTTTTTCCCTTTAATTATTGGTGCTAAAAGCAGTGACAGCCATGCCTCTGTTTGGTTCCATTGTGTAGTTGATAAATGGAATTCACTGTTAATTTAACTCTGGACTAACTTCCTTGGCATTATACCCGTTTTCTTTTGTGCCTATGGATGAGTTACCATATTGAATGTGTATGTGGACAACTAGGCCAGGGAATTATGTTCATAAATTAATGAGCTAGTGCCTTGGGAGCTACAGTTTAAATAATTGTTATTTCCCCCACTTAATGGACCTTCTCTTTCAAAAGAAAAACACATAAAGGTCGGAAAACAGGCTGGCAAGTGCCCTCCTCTGTATACTTCCTTATCCGAGTTGGGATACCCTGGTCTCAGTCTCAGAGGTCATGTTTTCAGCAAAATGCCCCCATGCAGTGAAGGATTTTATTTTACAGGGTTTGGTTTTTGGAGCTGGTGTGCCGAGATCCTGTAGAGAGGGCTCTTCTGAGGCAGATATGTTAAAAGGGGCATGGTTGCTGATGCAGATGGCAGAGTCCTCCTTCTGTAATTCACTCTTATGACACCTGGCTGCATAACTTTTCTATTTTTCTTCTTTCTCTGGCAAAAACTGATTCAGATTTTCATATGAAGCATATTGCCTTTTATAGCTTTATTAATATAAAATTTACATATCATAAAGTTCACCTCTTCAAAGTGGCAGTTCAGTATTATTTGTATATTGAGTTGTGCAACTATCACCAAAATCAATTTTAGAATATTTTCATCACCGTATAAAGAAGCCCTGTACCCACTAGGAGTCATTTCCCATTTCTGCCCATCCCCTCTACCCTTAGGCAACCTCTATAGAAATCTATATTTCTGGACGTTTCATGTAAATTGAATCATGCAATATGTGGCCATTTACATCTGACTTCTTTCACATAGCATAAAGTTTTTTATGTCTGTCCACATTGTAGCACTTATCGTTTTTTTATGGCTGAATGATGTTCTGTTGTATGAATTCACCACATTTGTTTATCCATTCATCAACTGATGGACATTTGAACTCTTCCCACTTTTTTGCTATTATAAATAATGTTGTTATGAACATTCATGTACCAGTTTTTGTTTGGACATATGTTTTCATTTTTCTTAGGTATATACCTAGGAATGGAATTGCTGGGTCATATGGTAACTCTATGTCTAATCTTTTGAGGAACTACCATACTTTTCCAAAACAACTGCACCATTTTATATTCCCACCAGCAGTATATGATGAGAGTTTCACTTTTCCATATCCTGGTCATCACTTGTTATTGTTCTTTTTATTTTAATATGTGGTTTTTTTTGTTTTTGTTTTTTGATAATAACTATCCTAGTGGGTGCAAAGTGGTGTGCTTTTGACTTGCATTTCCCTTGGCTAATGATTTGACCATCTTTTCATGTGTTGAAATGAAATGTCTATTGAAGAAACGTGTCATTTGAAGAAATGTCTATTCAGATCCTATGCTCAGTTTTAATTGGATTATTTATCTTTTTATTATTGAGTTGTCAGATTGTTAAATATATTTTGGATATGTTTGTCTTTTTAAGGATGATACTTTAAAGTTATATGAAGTTTTCTAGCAAGGATTTGTTTAGATCTACTGGTGTTACATATTTTAGCTGCAGTAGCCGCTTTGCTGGGTACAAATGACAGCAGAATCTGAGTGACCTTGGCTTCCCTGCTGAGAATGCAGCCCAGGAACAGAAATTTATCAGAAATGTATCAGAAATTTACCATTTAAGCCCCCTACCCCCACTCTTATCTGGGACAAGGAGAATCTACATTTAAAGGTCTGTATTTTTTGTTGTTGTTGTTTTGTTTTGTTTTGTTTTTACTTTAGATTGATTGGGTTTGCGACCTTTTCTTTCTGCTCTGCCTTATGCAGATTTCAGCAGGGACAGGAGAGGAAGGGCATGTGAAATTGTGATAGAAAAATTGGTAAGTTTTATTCAAATCAGCATATACTTGTTGTCCTGTGTGATGGGTCACCTGGCTGAATAAATCTCTCATGTTAAGCTCTGGGATATTTTGAAGTATTTATAAGACTTAGTCAAAAGTGTATTCACTTTATGTATGGCCTCTATGTACTTGCATGAAACAATGGACATGATGAATAGCTCTTGCTTTGTTTTAGCAATTTATATTAATGATTTAAAAATAAAATAAGCCAAAGTGGAAAGCCATGGAACTCAATGTAAGAAGGACAAATTTTATTTTATTTTTAAAAAAATTTTTTTAGAAAACAAGTTTAAAATCCCACACCTGAGTTTCAAATATTGTTTTTTCTATTTCTTAGCTGTGTGCCTTTGTGCAAGTTACCTTGCTTCTCTGAATCTCCATTTCTTTATTGGTGAGGTATGTAGAAAGCCATCTTCTCAAAATGTTGTGAGGACTGAATAAAATGATGTACATAAAGTGTCTGGCACATAATAAGCTAGCTCCTACTTTTGTATTTGAGGATAGGGACAAGTGGGTTTATTAACGGGAACCTGTACACTAATGGTACAGTTTAATCTGGGTTGGTATCAGAGTCCATAGACAGAATGGACTGGGATAATGGAAGGACTTGGAGTATTTATTTTCTGCTTTGTCTAAGCATAGTGCTTGGTAGCTATTGATAGTTTCTTCTCCTGGTTATCTGATGCTTTTGAAGAGAATTTTTACCGAGCAGAAATTTCTTATAATAATAATAATCCCTTATATTTATAGACTGTTTCGTGCCTTTAGAAGTACTTAATGTCCTTTATTTCACTGTCTACTCATAACCTCTGAAGGAGGTATGCCAGTTAGTATCAGTTCCATTTTTTAGATGAGACAGTTGAGGCCCAGAGACATTTAGTGAGTTGTCTAAATTTACACAGCAGTTCAGTGACAGAGCCTGAGCCACAGCCCAGTTCTTATTACCCAAGGTAGCTTTTTTTCTCCCCATTACATCATGCATAATGGGATGTATTCTTTTGTCAGTTTGTTATCTTCAAGGTCCTTTTAGTAGTTTACCTTGGGCAAAATTTTTCATGGTTCAATGTCTGTCAGTATGCCTATAGCATTGTCATTGAATATCTTAATACTCCAGGTGGTCCTGGTGAATAGCTTTGCCTTTAGAAGGACGCTGAAAATTGTGGAAAAGACTGCAGAAGATTGGGTGCACAGACAAGAGTTCAGGGCTGGTAGACTTTCTACTGAAGCTATTTGGAAGGCTATTTTGTATTACCTAAAAGCACTATGTCAGAAGAGTGTTGTGAGATCAGAAAAGAAACTTTGAATGAAAGAAGGACTGTGATCATGGGTGAAAAATGTGGTAGATGGTTGTGTTGAATTACCTTCTTTAATGTCCAGCAAGCAGTCTTTGGAATGCGATTTCAACAAACCTTGTATAATGTAGAATATACTGTTACAGATTTCCAACACAAAGCTCATAAATCTGCAATTCTCTGTCCTCCTAGGCACATGAAGGAAAATTTATGAGCTTCAGGTTTCTACATAGCTATTAAACAAAACATACTCAATCTGGTTAGAGCTCGCACTTGCTCTTGCTTGTGTGCTAGTGCTCTCTCTCTCTCACTCTTTTTCTTTTTGGTTAAAGCAATAAATAGGTTTGTTTTCCTTCAGATCTCCTCAGTGCAAACATTTGTAACTTTTCATGTCAATTCAGCCCCTTGCAAAACAAAATGGCAGCACCCAGGAGATTGAAAATGTTGGATTACTTCCTTTTGTGAGTGGCGCCGTATGTGTCAGTTTGCTCTTCTTTCTTCTAGTTGGCACGTGACCCTGACTGGCCATTTTTTGTCTTTTTCACCTTTCCTCAGCCACCACTCAGCAGTTCCCACACATATTTGTCAGAGCCTGCTTCCCCAACTCCCCAGGAGTTCTTAATTCATCTTATGCAGATAGATGTCTGTGTTTTTTCTAAAGATCCTCAAGGGGAAAAAGGCATCTTCAGGGAAAATTTAGTGCCTCGCCATCCTGACAATTAGAATTTTTTTCCCCAAATGCTAACCAAAAAACCCTTTTCTTCTGTTTGCCTTTTATTGTGTTTACAGGGGAGGTATAATGATAATGATTATAATGCACACAATAAAGACTTTAACAAGTAGTAATATCTTTTGTCAAAATATACAAAGCTTTGGATTTATTATAAACTGCTCTACTATGGTTTAAGAACAGCTAAGAAGATTAATTTTGTAAGAAATTTTCCCCTATAATTTTGAAACTAATTAATTAATTAAGTGTTACTATTATTCTGGCCAAGGGATGGAGGGTTGTTCCCTAGTTACTAATCCATAACCTGAATGTTCAGTGTATTCCTTGCTGGATCTAAATATATCATCTTTGCCTAACTATTCCCATGGTTAGTCTTTCTGACTCTAGTCACTCAGCTTAAAAGCCTCTTCTTCAGCAGGGCCTTCCCTGACCACTCTACTATAAGTGGGACCTCTCCTTAATCCCTGTCATAGCATCCTATTTGTTTCCTTTGAAGCACTTATTACAATTTCTTGTTATAAATTTGTTCAGTTGCTCATTTTCTGTCCCCTCCACTAGACTGTCAATTCTGTGAGGGCAGAGACCATGACCTTTTGTTCACTGCTACATACATTCCCAGTACTATCAGAGTGCTTGATACATAGGAGATGCTTAGTAAATATTTGTTGAATGAATAAATCATAAGGAAGAGTTCATGTTCTAATTCTTAGTAAGTCTGAGCCAGGAATTCTCTCCCTTGGTTGCATATGAGAATCGTTAATGGAACTTTAAGACAATGTAAAGGCCATCCCAATCTACTCAGTCATAACTTGCAGGTCTAAATTTGAGCATGTATATTTTTTCAAAGGATCATCTTGATGAGCACTGAGAAAATGTATAGAATTGCTGAATCTTTATATTCTACCCTGAAACTAACATAACACTCTGTGTTAATTATACTTCAATTAAAAAAAAAAACCTTTAAAAAGATCATAAATGATTCTAATGCATAGCTGAGGCTACAAATCACTTATTAAACAGTGTAAAATCAACTTATTGGCTGGCTGACTTTAGACAAATCACTTTATCTATGCCTCCAGTTTTCTAATCTGTAAAATGGAAATGATAATAGTTCTCAGTGTTGTTTTTGTTTGGCACATAGCAGCGCTCACTGAGTAATTAGTGTCAAACAAGGAAAATCACTCCTCTTCTCCCCTCATAATCCGTCAGTCAGTCTTCGAGATCGTTAATATCATCCCTATTTTATAAATGGGAAAACTTACTTCAGAGAGGTTAGTTTATATAGACAGTAAGCAGCTAAGCCCTAGTTATTAAAGGCAGGGGTCAGGGTGGAGGTGAAAGGGTGTAAATCAAAAAGCACCTTCCATGAAGTTTTCCCTTTTCTTACCATGTGCAGTAGAGATAATGGAAATGATTTTTTAAAGACATAGCCCAATTTTACAAGACTTCTGTAAGGGAGAATGTAAAGGGTACAGTTCCTAGCTACTGAAGTGAGGGCCAGAGTACCAGTACCTGGCTTACCTTGGAGGTTAGCCTACTTACCTTAACGCTTTTGCTACCCCAAATGTTGATATCATTTGGTTGATACGTTAACATGGGAATGTATTTCCAATTTTTAAGTTGAAGTCTGGATCAGATTCAGTTAAAATTTTTTTTCTTACAATTCTTTATTATCACATCTGTTTTGTAAAACTGTAGTGGTAAATGTGTGTATATTTACACATGGCATCTCTTTTCTTACTCCTATTATAATGTTTTGGCTTTGCAAATGTGATGTGCTCTTTGAAGTAAAGGTACAATGTATGTACCAGTCCAAGGGCCGCTTCCTCACTTTTGTCCCTGACTCTTTTAGCTGATGACCAGAGCTTTTGTCTTTAACATTATTTCGGCATCACATTGATCAAGGAACCTGGCATCTCCAGAGCCCTGGGATGCAGACTGGCTCCTGGTTATCAAGGAAGTAGTAGGTGATATTTTCTATATAGGAAAAAGTGCTTGATTATGTGTGGACTTTGGCAACGTAAAGCCTGTGGACTCAACTTTAAGTAGACAGAGTCATATTTGACCTCATCTGTTTCTGTTATTGTTCCTACCTAGGTCCTCCTGAAGTGATGGGACACTTTAGGCCTTACCATTTACTTTGTGGTTAATTACACAAAACTGAAAGTGTTGTTTTTCAGTCATAACTGATCAAAATCTCCTAGGGACTCAAAAGTAATTATACTAGTTCCTGTCCCTGGAAATTCTGATTTATTTGGTCTGACATGAAAGGCAGGAATCTATATTATTTTTAAGTGTATTCCGAGATTTTGACATAGAGCTGTAATTGAAAACCTGTAGTTGAACTTGTCCACTCCTCCACCTCGTTATACTTCTCCAAGGTGGCATTTAAGTTTGACCTTGAAGAACAGATAAAGATGTGAATATGTAAAGATTAGTAGAAAGTGAAGACTTCATCACAAACTAATGATGTACTGTGTGGTGACTAACATAACATAATTAAAAAAAAAAAAAAGTGAAGCCTTTCCACATAGAGGGAATTTGGAAGAAAAATTTGCAAAAATATAAGAGCAGCTAGAATATGGATTTTTCTCCCCAAGGATAGAAGTGGAAGCTGTATCTTAGGACATAACAAATAGAGTCTATTTGTGGATAAAGGAAAAGAGACGGTACTCATCATCTTTGAATTCCTTTGTATAGAAATTTTGATACACCTCTCTGCTGATAAAGAATGTCTTAACTATAAAAGTGAGTTAATTCTGAGCCATAGACTACTGTGGAATCTCTGTCCTCAGCTGGAAGCCTTGAAGAGTAAGAGAACCACTCATTTTCTCAATAGAGACATTTATTAGTTTTTTTTTTCTATTGCAAATACCTCCAGAAGAAACACATTCTGCTTAAATGATCCATTTAAGTTTGGTTTATGTAAAAATCCCCCAAATCCTCAAGTGGTGTTCCTGTATAAGGCAGTGATCTCCAGTTCTGTTGCAAAGTCAGGAGTCCTAGAACGAAAATCATACATTTTCTACAACAAAGAGCTACAAAAGCTTTTCCAGTATTTGTACAGCCATTACATTGCCATAGGAATGCAAAACTGTACAAGTGCTTGATCTTTTGCTTGTTGATTAGTCTGTGCTTAATGCTGATGGAGCGATTTGGGAAATAGGTCTCCACTGTGAATCAAGAGTTTGGTTTTGAATGTTGTTCCCCAGTGGTCACTCTGTGAACCACACTGGTTCTCCTTTAGACAGATACCTACACAGATTCAAGTCTTTATATAATTTGTGGCATGATCGTCATCTGCACCAGATATATTGAATAACAACGGAAACAACTAAGGCTCATGTAGTGTGTCCAATTGTAGTCATTGGTGGTAGGTATATAACTCCCCAATATCAAGGAAGAATGGGGGAACTGTACATTGTTCAATACCTGCATCCTACATTTGGCGTGTGGAATTTAGGAATGCACGTGTGACCTGTACATTTTGAGGTATTGCCTGACCCCTAGGCAATCCTGGTGGAGTTTTTCTGGTATTAGTTTTGTTTTATTTAGGATATGCCCTCAGATTAGTGCTAATTTCTGCCTATTTGTATAGCAACCAAAAGACATAGGGTTAGTAGGTCTTCATGATCAAGGAAGAGTAAATTAATAGATAAAACACAAATGGAAAAGGGGCCAGTTCCCTTGTCTAGTCACTCCATAAATATTAGCTGGGTGTTCAACAACTCTACAGCAGATGCTACTTATTGGGGACCCTGGAAAAGAAAACATAGTGTCTGTGTCCACTGTTCATGCAGACCTCATCCCCACTCAAAAACTCCTATCTGTATTACTCTTCACATTCATAGACCAAGGGGACAGCTCATAGATGAGAGAGAACTTGAGCTAGATCTTAAAGGATGGAGTTGGATTTTGAGGCAAGACTGGCCATGGTCTTAATAGAAGAAAATGAATCAGGTAGGCTCTGGAGGAGACACAGATTAAGGACTTTTGGAGGTAATGTTGTAGAAAAGTAGGTTGAAATCTTGAACCAGAGGAAACTACTGTAGACTCTGTTGAAAGAGTACCTGACTTGAGTTCAGACAGTTCTGCATTTGACTCCTGGCTTTGCCGCTTAAAAGAACTTGGGTAAGGAACTTAGGAGTGATTATATCTTTTTGAATTAGTGTTTTAATTTCCTTTGAGTAAATGCCCAGTAGTGGAATTATTGGATCATATGGTATTTCTATTTTTAATTTTTTGGGGAACCTCCATACTATTTTACATAGTGGCTGTACCTAATTACATTCCCACCAACAGTACATGAGGGTTCCGTTTTCTCCACATCCTCACCAACACGTGCTGTTTCTTGTCTTTTTGATTAGCCATTCTGACAAGTATAAGGTGACATCTCATTGTGGTTTCAACTTACATTTCCCTGATGATTAGTGATGTTGAGCATCTTTTCATATACCTGTAGGATACAAGTGTATGTCTTCTTTGGAAAAAATGTCTATTCAGGTCCCCTGCTCATTTTTAAATCTGACTGTTTAGTTTTTTGGTGTTGAGTTGTAGAAGTTCTTTATGAATAAGGAAGATGTGGTATATACATATAATGGCATATTATGCAACCATAAAAAGATGAGATTGTGCCATTTATGACAACATGGATGGACCTAGAGGGTATTATGCTACGTGAAATAAGTCAGACTGAGAAATACAAATACCATGTGATTGTACTCATATGTGGGATCTAAAAAAACAAATGAATAAACAAAGAAAAAGACTGTGAGCAGCAATTATTTTTTAGTAGTTCTCAACCAACTTTGGAGAGCATGAACTCATAGTAGGCTCACTGGGGTAACCTTAATGGTGAGAAATTATCTCCCCTATGAAAAAGAATAGGAATTGAGAGCAAAATATTTATCCATATCACACACTTTAAATTCTTTATTATTTAATATCAGCGTTATTAGCAACAGCAATAAGCATAATGAGGTGAGTTCCTGTTTGGCGGAACAATAAAACACCATGATACAATGAGACATTTGGCTTCTTTTATAAATATTATCAATGACCTTGACTCTAACAATCACTTGGCAGACCATGGTGAGCATTAATATAACTCAAATGACTGGCCTGGTCTGTTCATTGTCCATGGAAAGGCATATCCCTGAAATGAGAAGACTGAAGTTACCTAGCATTGAGACTTTGAGTCCTGCCTGAGATCCCTCACTCCTCTTTTGCTCCATGACCACAGCCTACTCCTGCCACCAGTAAGAAGCTTTAGAAATCACATTCCAGTATTGGTTCCAAGTGTTTAGCAATGGGGAGAGGGTGTGAATGGATCAAGGCATCCCATGGGCAGTGATTAGCGCACAGTACAGCATGTGTGTGAGGGGAGATATTTTGGGAGAGGAGAATCTTCCATATACCCCTCAAATCATGGTTGGAGGTGATAGCCTCTTCGATCTCCATATAAGAACATTTCATTTCCTGCCAATTACTCAACCCTCCCCACGAACACAAACATACACTCACTCCATGCTTTAGCCACACAGAACTTCTGTTTCCTTTCACTTCTGTGTGGATTTGCATGTTTTGTTTCTTCTGCCTAGATAGCTCTTCCCCTTCTTTCACCTGGCAAAATCCCAGTTCAGTGTAACTGTACTTATCTATACCAATGTAACTTTACTTATCTATACCATTTTATCATACCTTCTGTTGTGCTGAATATATTCACTTATCTGTTATACCTCTGCATGGGAAGAAATTGCCTTCTCCATTTCTGGGTCTCATGACCCTGGCATAGAGTAGGCACTCTGTAAATGTTTGAAGGTTGAGGGAATAAATTAATGAATGACCTTCATCCTTTCAGGCTCCTAGTTTTCCCTCTGAAAAGGAGAGCAAATGAAAGCTCCTAATTTTGGAGGATGATGTTAGATGGCTAATAGGTGCACACAGAAACCATTTTTAAAAAGATTTTATTTATTTATCTGAGAGAGAATGAGAGAGAGCACGAGAGGGGGGAGGGTCAGAGGGAGAAACAGACTCCCCGCTGAGCAGGGAGCCCGATGTAGGACTCAGTCCCGGGACTCCAGGATCACGACCTGAGCCGAAGGCAGTCGCTTAACCAACTGAGCCACCCAGGAGCCTACAGAAACCAATTTTTATTAAGGCATTATGGAGTTACATAATTCTTGTATTGTTGAGTGCAGTCAAAGACTGGTCCCAGACATAGTAAAGCCCACTCCAGACCCAGTTGTTTTAAGAGTTGTATTCTTTCTCTTTTAAGGCTGGTGTAAGAAATGACACTGCCCTATTTTATGCCTTGTTATAAGGGTGGCGATTCACCAGTGTCAATTTCAATTCATTTGTTGATTTCCCTGGCTTGTTTGGTGAGAATATTAACACGCCCCACTTCTCTGTAGCTGTCACCTGCAAGATCCTTCCTTACCCATTATCATATGTAATACTCAGAACAACCCGATAAAATACTTAGGTGTTTTAATTTTATCGATGAGGAAACTGAGGCTCATTTAGGTGAAGTTACTTGTTTCAGGTAATGCATCTCGGAAGTGGAGGAAGCAGGAGTTTAACCCAGGTCTTCCTAGCTTCCAGTCCATTGCTCTTTGTACTGGACCACACTGAATCAGGCAGTAAAATCAGGTGTGGAATGGAATGCCATGTGTGATGTTTGCCTAAATGTGTACATCTTTGCTGGAAGACAGTGATAATTTATACTGGATAAGTATTCAGTAATGTTGTTACATTTGTTTGGCTACCCATATGCTTCCCAGGGGGAAGGCAGGCTAGGGCAAGTGCAGACAAACAGCCATGAAGTTTGGATAATTTACTTCAAAGTGGGGTTGCCTATTTGAGAAACACACTTCTTGGTGATAGGTGGCTCTAGTATAGATTTTAAATGTGACTGCATCTACATAGATGGACATTTTCCAAAATATCTTTGAAAATATTTGTGAGTCCCAGAATATTTTCTGATTTAGACACACTCTTGAGCATCATCACATTTGGCATAATAGGGAATTCTACTAGAATGCTACTGGGAAGGCTGCCTGGTATAATGGAAAAAAGAATGAACTTTGGAACTGGTTAGATTTGGGTTATAGTCTCTCACAGTGTGACCCTAAACAAATTATTTAACTTCTCTGAACTTCACTTTTCCTATCCTTTGAAATGGAGTTTAAAAACCCCATCTTGCCTGATTGTTGTGACAGTGGAAATGAGATCCGGCACCAGGGACATAGAAGTCACTCAGTATATATATTCCTTCTTTCCTTTTTTACACCCCAGCCCTGTCCTCCCAGCCATTAGTTACCCACAAGCATGCATTTAGAAGTCATCCCACTGCTCTATGCTGAAATCCACAGCTCTTAAAAGAACTAATTATCTATTTTTCTTTCTTCCAAGGCCCCCTATGTTTTGCTCCCCCCTAATTCTGGGGGCTTCCAAAGTGGGCAGGTACAGGATGTTCTGTAGGGTATCAGAGGCTGTTACTCAATCTCCTGGCCCGCACTCCCAATTCCTCTTTGCACGCTTCATATGAAGGCTCACTCCAGGTCTTGGAGCCCACATATGCGTCATGCATTGCACTGCCTCTTGTACCCAAATCCATCTCAAAGGTGAAAAGACCAGGCTCAGACTTGTCCGGGGAGTAGATTTCCCAAGCTGCCCTTGTCCCCACACCATTTTCTTAAAAGGGGAGCACTTTAAACTTACTGGGCTTTATTTATATCGACTAGAATCCGAGTGATTGGTGGTATCTGCTGTCGTCAAGATATCCCAAAGCACTTTGCAAGGCAGTGTGACAAGCACTGAGGCCACACGGGCCGGTGCAGCAGCCACCACCCAACACTTCACAATTAGTCATGCCCAGCTGGGGATCATCAAGCCTGTTTTTATTGGAAGAGCCGAGAGGGAGGGAATGTTAGCTGGCAGTTTCCCTATGTACCCTTTATGAAAGTGCCCTTGGCTCTTCAAATTTCACCTGAATAACCAGCTCAGGCAAATTTGCCTCTATCAAAAAGCAGAATGTGATGGTGCCAAGCCAGGGTGATGCCTCAGGACATTGACCAAATAGGCATGGCCTCACGATTGGGTTTTGTCCTCCACCTCTTTTTCCCCCTTCTGTTTTTTCCCCACCTTTCTTTTTGTTCACCCTTCTCATCTCCAGCATGTTCTCAGGGAGAGGTCAGCCAGGGTGTGTGTAATTTTAGGGCAATCCCTATTCTGTCCACCTTTATTCCTCACCATCACACCATTTCTTTTACAGCAAGGAAGGTTTTGGAAATGAAAACTGCAATAGCACCCTGGGCTTCTTTCTCTTTAGTAACATTCAATACACTTGTAACTACTTGTTCAAATTTTTATTTCACTAAGTTTCACCGAGGCAAGGGCTGAGTCTGTCTTGCTCATCTCTCTGTGCTTGGCAGGCACACACAGTAAACTCTCAAAAAGGGCTTAACTCTAAGTTAGTAAGTATTTAAGAACTCCCTTGCTTGTATCTTATCTCCTGCCATGTTTGTAAGCAGCACTCCCCCATTTGTAGGTTACCTTGTTCATTTCCATACTCCCCCACGCCAGACCAAACTTCAGCTCAAGGCCTTGCAAAGAGACTATGTGTGTTAAAAAAAAAAAAAAAAAAAAAAATGAACTCCCCTCCCCACGGCCTTCTAATTGGTTTCAATTTGAGACGAGACTTAAATGGCTTCTGTTCTGACTGTCCGTAGGGTCCTCTTTTCCTGTTGTATTCACTTTTGTGTCCCTTGGGGGTCCCACAGGGGAATGTTTGTCACTGATACACATTTTGAAGGCAGACTTGATCTGTAGGTTGCAACCTTCCCATCTGCCTCCTAGAGTTCACTGCCTGTGGCCTTTCTAAAAAGAGAATTATAGGAGTGCTCTCAGGGGAGAGAAGCCTAAAATTAGACATGGCAGTTGTGTTTTTGGTATTCAGGTGGTGGGATACAAGCAGCCAGTTTCTCCTTTTTCCTTCCTTGCTTACACAGCTGGGGGGTGGAGCTGAGCTTCCAGCCCAGGAGCTTGATCCTGGAGCATGCCTGGTGGTGCCATGCCCTGGCTCATTGACTATTTGATAGTCCCATAGAGAAGCTTAGAACACATCGGGGTTGGCACCTTCATTTGAAGTTTCATATTTTAAAAGGAGGAACCTTTGTTCCCTCCCCCCCTTCAGCTGATTTCTGTACTTTTTATTTTTTTTATTTTTTATTTTTTTCAAGATTTTATTTATTTGACAGAGAGAGAGCGAGAGCAGGAACACAAGCAGGGGGAGTGGGAGAGGGAGAAGCAGGCTTCCTGCCGAGCAGGGAGCCCATGTGGGACTCGATCCCAGGACCCTGGGATCATGACCTGAGCCGAAGGCAGATGCTTAACGACTGAGCCACCCAGGCGCCCCTGATTTCTGTACTTTTTAAAGCCACAGCTACGAAACTACCAAAATTCTGATGCTTTTCTCTTCTTGTTTCATTTCCTTCCTCTTTGCAGGTGTTTGATGATCAGCAAGAGCCTCATGATTGCTCCCCCTGGCCAGGTATGGAGCCAGGTGTTTGGTTTAGGTCATAAAAAACATAGAAATTCAAGGACTAGGTTGAGGTGGAGGAAGTGAAAGCTTTTTTTTTTCCTTTCAAGGTTAAGCAGAAAAGAGAACTTAGAACTCAGAGCAAAAGCCTTGAATTGTCATATATATCACTGGCAAAGAATAACTTTGCAGTAATAGCAATTGCTCAGATCGTCTCATGTGAAGATCTGGGTTCAAGGCCTGGACACACCATTTAATGATATCAGACATGTGATTTAACCTCTTTTGAGTTTCAGTTTTCTTACTCTGTGAAATGGAAATGATGACAATAATAATCCCCTCAGTAGGGAGAGAAGTCAGATAAACGATGGGGAAACATTTTGTAGATGGGGAAATGATATTAAGATATAAAAAGCTATTCTTATTTTTCTCTCATACTCTATTCTCTCAAAACTTCCGTTTTCTTGCCTTATGTACAGCATGGATGATTTAGATGTGATTCTGGACAAAGGGATGTACAGACTTTTTAAACTCTCTTCCAGTTTAAGGGTTTATAAACTATGTTTCTTCCCGCCATTCCAGAGTATCCCAAGTAGGAAAATCATCTTTTAAGTCAGAGTAGAAATCTGGAACTCATCAGTCTTGATAATGTCTCTTAAAGTGTAATTGGAGATAGTGTTCCTCCATTAAGTTCTGGTGTCTGACCATTGTTCAAATAAATAGTAAAATGCAAATGACAAGAAATTGGCTGGGTTCTGTTTCCCCCCCCCCCTTGGGTAACAATAAGGCTGTAATGGTCATGGTGACCTTTGATTTGCTGTTTTTGCAACCTCACACTCATCCCAGAATTCTCCTGCTTCTGCATTTTATGTGGGAGTATCTTTCAGGTATCAGATTAAACTCTAGGCCAGCCATGTGTATCTGCATGTGCAGTGGGCCCGAAGGAAATTAACCTGAGAAGGAAAAAAGTCAGAGCTGTGGGCAAGAGGCAAGTATGCTACTAGAAACACAATTTGGGACCACAGCTCTGGGCCTGGAAAAGTGATCTGTCAGCTTATCACAGTTGACACCAACAAGTGTGGGATGCTTTGGTGGAAATTTTTGCTGGCTGGGTGGGTGTAAGAAAGTAGAATAGGGTCGGAATACATGTCTCTGCAAAGCTGAGGAAAAAAAAAGAAAGTGAAATAAAAGAAAACACACTACATCAAAAACTAATGATGTACTGTATGGTGACTAACATAACATAACATAATAAAAAAACTTAAAAAAAAAACACAGAAGTGAGTTTAGAGGTAACAGAATTATCACATGCTAGAATGTGAGACATAAATTGGAGAGTTTGATTTGTCCTGAATATATGTTTGAATAAAGCACTCCTTTTTGATGCCAGATACAGCAGGCTTAGTTCCCTTCTCCAGCTCCCATGGCAAGTGAAAGTTAAATCCTTAAGGTGGGCTTGAGCGGGTAGTTTGTGCCCCTTGGTGAACACTGTGCCCTCTCTGCAACCTCAGTAAGGTTTAATAGGGCTTTCTGAGGAGGCAAGCCCCTGAGGATATGTGTCTAGTATATGAAGATGGGTAAGGAAATTTATCTCTTGGAACTAAGTAACCAAAGATAAAATCCTCCAAGGGGCCTGATGGGATGGATACCTTGGGAAGAACCATGAGATGAAAACCCATGACTGGAAAGGCAACTTCACAGCAGTGCCACCACCCAATTTTCCTCTGAGTTTTCATTGCCCCCTCCTTTGTTTCCACTGCTGACACCACTTGTAAAATAGGTTCTTCTCTTAAATAAGCAAGACATGGAATCCTGTAAATGATCCCCAAAAAAGCTCTCTGGAAGAACCTTCAGTGGGAGTATTTTCTTTTTTTTTTTATTATGTTCATTTAGCCACCATTGGGTACATCATTAGTTTTTGATGTAGTGTTCAATGATTCATTAGTTGTGTATAACACCCAGTGATCATCACATCACATGCCCTCCTTAATACCCATCCCCCAGTTACCCCATCCCCCCACCCCTCTCCCTTCTGTAACCCTCGGTTTTGTTTCCCAGAGTCCAGAGTCTTTCATGGTTTGTTTCCCTCTCTGATTTCTTCCTATTAGGTTTTCCCTCCCTTTCCCTGTGGTCCTCTGTACTATTCCTTATATTCCACATATGAGTGAAACCATATGATAATTGTCTTTCTCTGCTTGACTTATTTCACTTAGCATAATCCTCTCCAGTTCCATCCATGTCCATGCAAATGGTGGATATTCATCCTTTCTGATGGCTGAGTAATATTCCATTGTATATATGAACCACATCTTCTTTATCCATTCACCTGTTGAAGGGCATCTCGGCTCCTCCCACAGTTTGGCTATTGTGGACATTGCTGCTATGAACATTGGGGAGCAGGTGCCCCTTCTTTTCACTACATCTGTATCTTTGGGGGAAATACCTAGTAGTGCAATTGCTGGGTCATAGGGTAGCTCTATTTTCAATTTTTTGAGGAACCTCCATACTGTTTTGCAGAGTGGCTGTACCAGCTTGCATTCCCACCAACAATGTAAGAGGGTTCCTCTTTCTCCACATCCTCGTTTGTTGTTTCCTGCCTTGTTAATTTTTGCCATTCTAACTGCTGTAATGTGGCATCTCATTGTGGTTTTGATTTGTATTTCTTGGATGGCTAGTGATATGGAACATTTTTTCATGTGTCTGTTAGCCATTTGTATATCTTCTTTGGAGAAGCATCTGTTCATGTCTTCTGCCCACTTGTTGACTGGGTTATTTGTTTTTTTGGGTGTTGTGTTTGAGAAGTTCTTTATAGATCTTGGATACCAGCCCTTTATCTGTAATGTCATTTCCAAATATCTTCTCCCATTCCGTGGGTTGCCTCTTAGTTTTGTTGACTGTTTCCTTTGCTGTGCAGAAGTTTTTTATCTTGATGAAGTCCCAAAAGTTCATTTTTTGCTTTTGTTTCCCTTGCTTTTGGAGACGTGTCTTGAAAGAAGTTGCTGTGGCCAATGTCGAAGAGGTTACTGCCTATGTTCTCCTCTAGGATTTTGATGGATTCCTGTCTCACATTGAGGTCTTTCATCCATTTTGGGTTTATCTTTTGGTATGGTGTGAGAGAATGCTCCAGTTTCATTCTTCTTTATGTAGCTGTCCAGAAAAGACCCAAAATCACCAAGGGAATGTTGAAAATAAAACCAATGTCAGTGGCTTCACATTGCTGGACTTCAAGCTATATTACAAAGCTGTGATCATCAAGACAGCATGGTACTGGCACAAAAACAGACACATAGATCAATGGAACAGAATAGAGAGCCCAGAAATGGACCCTCAACTCTATGGTCAACTAATCTTTGACAAATCAGGGAGAAATATCCAATGGAAAAAAGGCAGTCTCTTCAATAAATTGTGCTGGGAAAAGTGGGAGTATTTTCTTCACTTGGGTGGTGATTCTCTTTACAGAGGTAGAGGATTTGGGAAGAGGCATAATTAAGCTAGGATATATATCCTGAATTTAAAACACAATGTCATGGGGCACCTGGATGGCTCAGTCAGGTAAGTGGCCAACTCTTGATTTTGGCTCAGGTCATGATCTCAAGGTTGTGAGATGGAGCCCTGCTTCAGGCTCCATGCTCAGCAGGGAGTCTGCTTGAGATTCTCTCTCTCTTCCTCTGTCCCACCCCACCCGTGCTTGTGCTCGCTCGCTCTCTCTCAAATAAATAAATAAAATCTTTAAAACACCATATCATATCTAAATATGAAACTAAGGTGATGGATTCAAGAGTGATGCTTTGCTGACGTAGAGCCCCGAGAAACCCTACTGTTCCATTTGACAGACTATAGATAGGTTTATTAATAAGGAACTTGTGGTTTGGTTGTTCATTGAAAGCAGCCACTTTAGGTTTATGTGGAGATGTGGGGATCTGTGTCCACTAACTGCAGCCACCAATGCAGGTTGGAGCTGGCAAAGACATGGGGTAAACAAGAAGGAGTGTAAACTCCACAGGTATTTACTACTCTAAGCAAATACGATATAGGAAAATCCAGATTTATACAAAGGATTAATTAGGGAGCCATTATTCTCACTTTTATTTCCTTAAAGGATTTTGAATAAGATTCCCTTCAAATAGGAAGCTCCCTGGATACATTTCAAATACATTTGGATTTATATACATTTGCCTTTCTAGCAACTGTATAAAAACATAATTCTAATAGAGGAAATGTGCTTCCCTTCATACAGTTGGCATTCTTTAGTGATTACAAAATACATTGATTGCATATCTCATCATGGTTCCTGTTGAGTTCTTTTCTTGTTTTAGCAATATTCTTAGGTAAAACTTTTTTTAAGGGGGGGAGGGACAGAAGGACAGGGAGAGAGAGAATCTTAAGCAGGCTCCACATCCAGCACAGAGCCTTAGGCAGGGCTCCATCTCACAACCCTGAGATCATGACCTGAGCAGAAATCAAGAGTCAGACACTTAACTGACTGAGCCACCCAGGCGCCCTGGGAAAACTTTTTTTTTAATCTAGTAGGTATAATGGGTAAGACTAAAGATGAATCTGTTTAAATGATGCCAGTATCAACTACTTATAAAGATTTTCATGATATTCTTATCACGGTAAAGCTTTGAGCATGTCCTAAAGAGAATAATTACTATACAAACTGTTTCATTGAGTCAATACTAACTGGTGCCTCTTGTCTTCATAACAACAATGTGAAGAAGTAGAAAACTAAGAAAACCAGATGAAATGGCACACTAGCATTTCTATTAACAACAACAACAACAACAAAGTAGTGCCAAGGAAAAAGAATATCACATAACTACCCAAAAAGTCTACAGTATAACTCTTTTACTTTGAAAATGCTATAACTCTGTCTACTTCAGTCAGTTCCCAGCTGACTTAGGAATCAAAGTTCCAGTGTTTCATCACTGTTAAGAGTATTGTTTTACTTCTCACCTTACATCTTCAAAGGCAGAGCATCTTAAACTCCCCTAGACAGTCTACTTCGTATATTATTTCTTTTGAGCTTTTTTTACTTTTTTATTGAAGCCCGAGTCATCTTTCTGAAATAGACCTTTATCTTTATCTTATTCTCTAGATTCTTTGCCTTACCTAAATTTCTGAACTTCTAAACTTCTTAGATTGGTAGCTTTGGGTCTCCCATAAATGGTTCCAGTAGTAAGTTTTCCTTAAGTGAACTTTTTGGTAATCTGATTTTTTTAACGATCCAGACTGTTTTGTTAGGCAACAGAATGTTAAACCATTTCATAAAGCAATGGCATATTCACATGGATTTTTCCTTAGTTATAAATGTTTTTTTTCCTCAAAAAGTGAACTAATGTCTTTATAACATTGAACATATTTTTGCATCTCATAGATAGGTGATTTTAATTTTAGGAAGCACATAATACATTAAAGCAGTAGGTAATTTTTTCATACTAATTTCTCAGAAAGGTGACTGCTTCTACTTAGTCACTTAACTCCAGGCATCAAAAACCTTTAATCAGAGAGAACTGAGGAATGATTTATTTTAGATCTTTGTTAAGCTTTCGGAAGACAAGTATTTCCAATGTAATGGACAAAATATGTATAATTGGAGTTGTTTTGCCATTATATATGTAATAAACGACAGCTCCCACCAACAAGCAGGTCTTTATAATATATTTATTTAATGAAAATGAAAAAAAATTATCTTGAACAACAAACGTAAATGTTTTAACCAGGTAAGTAATAAATCAGACCAAACAAAAACTTTACAGTAGGGGTTTTTTAAACAACTACAGCAACAACAAAAAATCACTACATAAACTTTAAACCAAATCAATGTGAAAAACTTAGAATGTTGGCTTATGGGACCAGTTCAGTCTTCAGCTTCCTCTTCCTACCTCTTGATGATTAAGAAATGAAAATCTTCCCTACTTTTTCAACTCCTACATAGTTTCCCAATATAGAATGAAATAGATTCCAAAAGAAGACCGTTACCATTTCAGATCTGCACAAGTTGTGGCTTTGATTTAGACTAGAATATCTGCTAAATTAAAGTGAGCCTCACCAGTGCTTAAACTTCCCTCTCTCAAAGCATTCTGAGCAAACCAGTTACTTGAAAGGTCTTAGCGTGAACATTTAAGAAAGTATCGTGAAAGGATTTTTTTTTTTTTAAAGATTATTTATTTATTTGACAGAGACACAGCGAGAGAGGGAACACAAGCAGGGGGAGTGGGAGAGGGAGAAGCAGGCGCCCCGCGGAGCAGGGAGCCCAATGCGGGGCTCGATCCCAGGACCCTGGGATCATGACCTGAGCTGAAAGCAGACGCTTAACGACTGAGCCACCCAGGCGCCCCCGTGAAAGGATTGTTGATGAATGCTGTGTCACAGCTAGCTTTTCTGTAGTAATTAAAGATTTACAAAACCGTCATACTGATTATTGAAAAATTTAGCAATAAAATGAGCTTGAAAAACAATCATGGTCTGCCACTGCCTGCTTTAAAAACAATTATAGAAAAGTTATGAGACCATAGTATCTAAATAATGTATGATGGAAGGTATAATCTTAGTTTTGTAAAGCTATCTTCATACTTCAGTCTAACTCAGATAAAGATTATTTCACATCTAAATGATCTTTTTTTGTTTATTATTTTATTGTATGTTTCTCATGGAATTCACAAAATTAACAAGAAGAACTCTTGACTTCACTAGGTCATGAAATTTCTGATTTGGTGATGGATTTCACAGGGGATTTGGTGATTGTTTCATCATTTACTTGAACTCAAACAGTGAAAGACTTTATTTTAATTACTGTGTATAAAATCTTGTATTTTCTTGTGCTTTACTAATCCTAAGGATCTGGAGAACCTTCACTCTTCCTTGTTTTGCTTTGAGTACTCGTTTTTTTTTCATGTCTCTTCTTTTTCTTCAAAACATAAAGACGAGTAATAAAACAGTACTAAGTTACTACCAGCATAAGTTAGATCAGTCAGACAGAGAAAGACAAATACTCTATGATCTCAGTTATATGTGGAACCTAAAAAAGTTGAACTCATAGAAACAGTAGAATGGTGATTACCAGTGGCTGGGAGAAATGGGTAGATGTTCAGAGGGTACAAATTTTTAGGTATAAGTTGAATAAGTTCTGGGGATCTAATGTACAGCATGGTGACTATAATTAACAATACCGTATTATATACTTGAAAGTTACTAAGAGAGTAGATCTTATGTTTCATCACAAATATATATATTTTTTATGTGAGGTGATGGAGGTGTTAACTCACCCTACTGTAGTAATCATTTCATAATATATATAATGTATCAAAATCATCGGTTGTGCACTTTAAGCATATGCAGTGTTGTATGTCCGTCAGTTATATCTAAATAAACCTGGGGAAAAATTACTACTAGCATAATATAGCTCAGTGGTTCTCACTGAGGTCAGTTTTGCCCTTCTCCTCCTGGACTTTTGTAACCAAAAGTCTAGAGACATTTTTGTTACAACTGAGGTGGGGAAAGTGCTTCTAACATCTAGGGTAGAGGTCAAAGATGCTGTTAAACATTTTATAATACACAAAACAGGCACCCACAACAAAGTCAAAGTAGTGTGGAGATTGAGAAACCCTGGGATAATGGAATCCAGGAAACTTGGAATCTAGTCTTAACTCCACCACTAACTACCAAGTCATTTAACATTTCTTTGGGCCTCAGGCTCCTCCTTGCAAAATGAGAGATTGAATTACATAATCCTCAAAGAATTATGTAGCATCAAAAGCTTATAGACCTATGAAACCTCATGATGTTCTCTTTCCTATCAGGGAGAGAGTTTCCTTGGTGACTCCACTTTTGTGTGTGTGTAACATTCTAGATAATGAATTTATGTACTTTGCTTTTGCTTCGTTTAATTTTTTAAATCTCTTTTTAAGTTTTTTAATGTTAATTCCAGTATAGTTAGCATAATATTGTATTAGTTTCAGGTCAATTAATTTTTACTTTTGAATTAAATAAATATATGTATTTCTTAAAAATATTTAAAGATCGATTTTACACAAAGCAGTTGAAATTAAAAGTTTTATTTTAGATTATTTTTAATATCTGTTTTTTTTTTTTTTTTTTTTGAAAAGTGCTTGTTAGCATTTAATGAACTTCCCTCCAGGTGACTTAAAGCTACCAGGACACAGCCTCCCCCCACCCTGCCCAGCCACACCCTTAATCTTCTCCTCAGCTCTTCTACTGAAGAATTTGTTCTTCACCATGACAGGCCATTTGGGGAGCTTTCCCTTTCCCAAAACTTTGTAGTAGTCTGATCGCACCACATCAATGTTGGGAGCAGCTCCAGTCTTATTTTGGGCAGCATTTACCTGTGTCTGCTCACTGACCAAGGTCCACAGTTTATCAAGGTTGACTGTTGGGCAGAAGCTCTGGTTTCTCTTTAAGTGGTAATGCCTCAGACCAACTTTTTCAAAGTAACCTGGATGGTATTTGTTGACATTGATCCTGTGGTGATGCATGCCACCAGCATTATCCTGGCCTCCTGGGTGCTTCTGGTGCTTGCCTGTGGGGCTGTGACCGTGGCTCCCATGGCCCTGAAGTTTCCAGGTCTTTCTCACACTCTGGATGGCCTGTCAGCAGCTCAGACGAAGTAGCTTGAATATTGGATTTTTAAAATGGTTTAAAAATCTACCATGGCCTCCGTATGCAATTTTAAACAAAAAACACACTTTAAGCATATTTTTGCTTTGGAGATTCTGACTGTGTTTACACTATGTGTATTCAGTTCTCCCACACAACCCTGTAAGAAACTAGTCAGATGGATAGTTGGATTATCATGCCAACATGATCTTCACACACTTTAAACATACATAGATTAGTGAGCACCACACATTACATGCTGTTTCTCTAGTGAAACTGGTTGTGTCATTCCTGCAACAATCTCACTTGAAAAGCGTTATGCGAAGATCTTTTTTCAGGCAGTTCAAACAATAAAGTGGTCCCTAATTTGTACTGAAAAGTAAGGATTCCTTTAAGAGGAGTAGTTGTTCTGGTTCTCTCTCTCTGGGTACCGTGTGCCAAGCATTGTTCTGTGCACTGAAACAGTAGTTAGGTTTTATACGATGCCTTACAGCCACATCATACCCATCTTACATGGAGAGAAACAGAGGAACAGACTGGCCCTAAATTACATAGCGAGGAAGTAGTTTGCTTAGTGTGGAAACTTCTTCAAAAAGTCATTTCACTGAAGTGTAGGAAATGTTTCTGTAACCTCTCTTGAGCAAGGATCAGCAAACTTTCTCTGCAGTAGCCCAGATAGTAAATATTTTAGGCTTTGTGAGCCCTGTGGTCTGTCACAACTGCTCAACTTCGCTGTTGTAAGACAAAAGCAGCTACAGACAGTACATAAATAAATGGGTATGGCTGTATTCCGATACAACTTTACACAAAACGGTAGCAGGCTGGATATGGCATACAGACCATAGTTTGCCCATCCCTGCCTTTGAACATGCCCTAAGTTCCCATGACCCTGCTTGGTATCTCCATTTGCTCTCCTTTTCATCCTTGGGGAGCATAACTAAATGAAGAATTGCATTATATACTTGTAGTAAGAGCACACTGAAATCCACAGATCACCAGAAACTAACCTCTTGACCTCTTTTACAACAGTCTGAGCACTTCTCTTATTTGCTGCATTCTAGTTTCATCTTTGGCCCCTTTCACAAAAGCTGGCACTCAGGCTTTCCAGATTCCTATTAATACCCAATACAGAACAGTTGGCTCATAATGGCCTATAACTATCTGCTCACTGCCCTGGTAACTGTTTTCCAGGTGAGTACGTGCCCTATCCTTTCTACAGAGAGTTTTTTTGCTAGTTATGGCATAGACACTGTAGGCATCCCTTGATTTACAGATAGATGTGTTTCAGCAGGGCTGGCTGGAAGAGGAGAAATAGAGCTATCCAACTGCCATTTTGTAGTGTGCATTCCTTCTGGATAAAATAATCTTAGACCAGATACACTTGTGGTAAATACACTATTGCAGGCACAGAACGCTTGGACAAGATTTTGAAGTCCTAATTGCCTTTACTACTATAGTGTTTATGGCCTTGGGCAAGTCACTTCCCCTCTGTGAGGCTTAGGTTATTCATCTTTGAGATGAGGATAATAATTGTAATTATCTCTCAGGGTCGTGAGAACTAAAGGAGATAATGGACGTGAAAAGTGCCTTGTACTACCACAAGTAAAGATGAGGAAAGAACTGATATGAGTGGGCCATTGGGAGAGCAGTACAAAAAGTGCTGACAATCCACGGCTTGAAGAAGCGCCTGTTACTGCTTTTTTGCAGCACTTTGTAGCAATTAGTTTTTATTCTGATTAGAAAAGTAATCTTTGGCTCTTTGCTGAGTTTACCTATAATAAGGGTACCAGTTTACCATAGAACATTAGTTCAAATATTATTTTAGTAATATGGAATTATTTGGCTCTAATGGAGCTGTCCTCATCCCCTCTCTCACCTCAGTTCCCCCCCCCTTTTTTTTTTCTTTCTCAAGGCGAAGTTTGAAGCAAAGAATGTCCTCTTGTGATCCTAAGACAAGCATGATGGTAATTTACTTACCAACCATTTCCTGAGTGCCTCACTGTGTAATGAGCAGAGTAGAATCCTTGGTCTCCGAGAGCTCAGTCTAGATCCATGCTGTCCAATATGTAGCCACTAGCCACATGTGATTGTGGAACACATGAAATGTCACAGGTTCAAATAGAAATGTGAGAGAGGGAGTGGGGGGTGGAGGAAATTATCCAGAAGAAGGTACTCAAATAGAACAGAAGTAGGTATTAATTCGAGAAGAGGGGGAAGAAGGCTACTTAAACAGGAAGGTAGTATCTGTGGCATTACTTACTCCTATATAGTCTACTTTTTACCTGTTTGTGGCTTTGGTGACTCTATGTAGGTAATGTTGCTATATAGATACTGTATTTTGGCAGTGTAGACTATCTACTCATCCATAAGAGTACAGGACAGTGGGGGACCATTTTGTTCTTTTGCTACATGAAAAATGTAGCATGCTCAGTGAATAGATTCATGGCATAGTGAGCTCACGACTGAAATCTGACCCTGAGAACGGGATTGATTTAAGAGGCTGGTTAAGAAACTGGATTCGGGTCACTTAGTTCAGAAAGTCCATTTTGGGCAATTTTTAAATCACCAATGTTGTGTTTGGATATTACAGCCTATACTTGTCTTCCAGTTACTGAGATGTAAGATTCTTGAGGAAGGAGATAGGTATTTTATTAATTTTTGAACTTGTAACTGTCCCTCTCCTCCTGTGTTTAGCCCAGTGCCTGGCACCAAACAGGTGTTCTCCTCCTGTGTTTAGCCCAGTGCCTGGCACCAAACAGGTGTTCAGTAAATATTTATTCCACAGTACAAATAATAGAAATCCATGAAGTTTACTATTTGACAAATGAATATAGTTTTAAGGGTAATTTTTACTACCTAGAAATACATGTAGATTTTGGGTTTAGAGATTTCACAATACTGATTAATTTATCTCAAAATACATTTGAAGCTAAAAGATAAATCTGAATGATTAATTGGTTTTATTTATTTTATTTGTTCCAAATTTATGATTTTTACATATCATTGCCAGGAAAATTGTTATATAAATTGTGGTATACTCATAATATGAAATACTATGCAGCCATTAAATCAGGAAGGTATGCATATGCTGACATTCTATATTGTTGAGTCAAAAAAGCAAATTTGAAATCAACATGTATTGTCTGAGTTTTGTAAAAAGAAAATCACTACATTTGAATGTACATATATGCATGTGTTTATATGTGCATAGAAAAACTGGTGGCAGAATATACCTCAAGTTGATAAAAATGGATCCTCCTGAGTAAGATTGAGGACAGTTGGGTCTCAGTGTTTACCTTATACACCCTGCATTATTTGATTTTTTTTTAAAACGGTGATTATGAATTACTTTTTCAATTTTTTTTATTTTTTATTTTTTTAAAAGATTTTATTTATTTATTTGACAGAGAGATAGTGAGAGCAGGAACACAAGCAGGGGGAGTGGGAGAGGGAGAAGCAGGCTTCCCGCCAAGCAGGGAGCCCGATGCAGGGCTCGATCCCAGGACCCTGGGATCATGACCTGAGCTGAAGGCAGACGCTTAACAACTGAGCCACTCAGGCGCCCCTCAATTTTTTTTTTAGAAAATTATTTTAAAATTCAGATATAATAGAGCTGGTCACTACAAGTTTTAAACAAAACAAAAGTGATTACAAGGAAACCATCTCCAATTAAATTGGGTATTTTGGGGACATATGTGTTAGTTCAGCAATGGTCACTTGAAAAAGAAGATCTTCAACAAATTGTACTTAGTTCTTTCTGATGATTTTTCTAACAGCACATATACACATATTTTTTTTTTTGGTAGAAAGATGTACTTTTATATTTTTTAGTTATTTGAAGTTTCAAGTGTAAATTTTTTGTGCTTTTAAAATAAATGGATGATTTCATCAAGATCATCAAGAAAACACATGGGATAAGGGCTTACGCAGCAGCTAACAGTGTGTACTTTGTTGTTGTTGTTTATTCATAAACTGAGGAAGAAAAACACATTTTTGGCCCTTTTACTTCCCAAATAATTCCCTCTCTCTCCAGTACAGCTATAAGTTGATTGATAGTAAACACTATGTATCTTGTATCTTAAAATTTATATCTTAGGATTTCAGGGTTGAAAGAAACTTAAATGCCCTATACTCAAGTCAGTCTGTCTTCTGATGCTTGAAATCCCCTTGCAGTGGGAAATACTAAGTACAGAGTAGGCAGTCAACAATGTAGTTGTATAATAATAGTTCAGAAAGAAGGGGTTCTTGAATCTCACTGTATAGTAGGTACTTTTAGATTTATTATTTTATTCTTTATAGGCCTGCAGATAACTATAAAAACAAAGGTCTTTTTCAGATTCAAATTCTATGGGCTTGACTACTACATTGGTTTCACTTTTTTCAGGTCCTATCAGCAAGCATAAATTCTTGAAAGGTTTATCTTTAACCCAGAAGGATAATACAGAGACATGAATGAGAAGTAGAAACTTGGACTGTTTCAAATGAATGGGAGCTTGTAGATAATTCAATCCAATCCTCTCGTTTTACAGTTGGGTGAACTGAGGCCCACAGAGGGGAAGAGACTTGCTCAGAGTCACACAAGTCAGTGGAGGACCTAATTCAGTCTCTTGCTTTTCAATTTTAGTGAGCTACCTGTACTAATATTCACTCCAATGTCAAATTCCCTTTTGCAGTTATGGCTTGACCATAGTAATGTGTCCTGAAAAATATGGCAATAAATTAAGTTGGACATAGGACCATGATCTCTTTAAAATTTTTTCTAGACCTTTTACATGACCATAAATACTTTATAATTAGAAAGGATAATTTCACATTTTCACATTTTATCTTTCTGTTTCAGAATAACGAGCTAAATTATCTATAGGTCAGTCCATTTTAATACAATAGTATGTTACCCAGATAGAATTTTGACTTCAGAATGTTTAAAGTCTCCCCCCACATAGATAAAATCCTAGCTTCAGTAATAACTTACTGTAGTAAGTATAATTTTAAAATTACCCCAGTGATCCTTGTCCTTGTATGATAACCTACCTTTGAGTGTGGGTAGAACCTGTGAATATATCATTATATAACATATCATTATAATAATACATCATTCCCATGACTAGGTTATGTTATATGGCATGGTTGACTTTAAGAGGTGTTTGATCACACAAAGCTCCTCAAAAGTTGAGACATTTTGTCACCTGGTAACAGAATAGAAAATTTGAAGCTTGAGAGGGATTTGATGTGCCAATACTGACTTGAAGATAGAGGGAGCCCCACCTGACTAGTCAGCAAGAAAATGGGGACCTCACACCTAGAGCTACAAAAGAAATGAATTCTGTCAACAACCAGTGAACTTGGAAGTGGATTCTTCCACCCAGTACCTCCATATAAGGGATCAATCTGGTTGACACCTTGATTTTGACCTTGTGAGACCCTTAGTAGAGAGCCTAACTGAACCCACCAGGACTTCTGAATTACAGAACTGTGAGATAATAAATGAGTGTTATTTTAAGCTGCTAAGTTTGTGACAGTTTGTTATGCAGCAGTAAAGATACGAATATACTTACCATGTGCTCTAAGAGAAGCCCTTTATCAAATCTCTTATGTCTCAGTTTCCTTTTGCATGTCACAATGGAAGTAACCTACACTGCTTTGAAACTGTAGTTGTAAAATGTGGCTTCTACAGTAAGAGGAGACATGTATTATTAACTTTGGTGGTATTACTACTAATGATTTTTATTCTTCTGGACCTATAAAAATCCTTTTCACACAGAAATAAGAAAGTAAAGAAATATAATTTGGCCCTAGGTAGACTTTCCCACAGTGTGATCTTAGAATACCCAGGCCTTATGCCTGCCATTCTACTATAGCAGAGAAAATATGGAGGTTGGAAAACTGTTCCATTTGTATCACATACATATTGAGAACTCACTCTGTACCTAGCACCGTAGTATCTCTGTAGATTTTACAAAGGGGAAAAAAGTTCAGACATGGTCTTTGGCTTCTAGTAACACATAATATAGTAGAAGAGAGAAAATATGGGATCATATTAATTGTACTCCAACATAAGAAGTGCTTAATGTCTTGAGATGAATAAATAAAGCTTGGTAAGAGTTCAGAGGAGCTTGCCTGTGAACTGGACCTTGAAGAATAGTTAGGATTTGAATAACAGGAGACCGAGAAAGAAAGGCATTCCAGTTAGAGGGAAGAGCACAAACAAAGGTGTTGATAATCTAGAAGGCCACATCAACAAATAACAAGTAGTTCAGTATATCTGCAGTGTAGGATGCCTAAGTGTAATAGGAAATGAGTTTGAAAGAATAGCTTGGGGCCAGATCATAAGAAACTTTTGAGTTCTAGGTTAAGGAGTTTGGACATTATTATGTGTTTCTGCACAGAAGGGTGAAATTACCAGATTTGTAATTTAGAAAGAAAATTGTGGCAGCAATGTGGATAAGGGTTGGTGGTGATGTGTGAAGAGTGATGAGGCAGAGACTGGAGATAGGGAGACATTTTAGGAAGGAAAGAAAGTGAGAGATGACAGAGGCATAACTGTAGGAGAGTGGTTTTGGGAAAAGACAGGAAGGATGATGTTTTAGGGGAGTCACAGAGAAAAATGGACATAGTATGTCAAGGAAGCAAGGCTCAAGATGTTTGTAAGGTGCTGAGATCAACAGAAGTCCCACAGCTAGGAAGTACAGAGTCAGGATTAGTACCCAAATAGCCTGGCTGTGGAGCTCTTGCTTAACCAGTATTGTTCACTCATGAGATGGTGGATAACAACAACAACAAAAAAGTCAGGAAAAAGCTCTTTTATATGTGATGTGACAGGAGCAGCACTCCTGTCCACCTTGCAGCTGCTCTTTGATTGAAGGCTAGGAGTTGGGGTGAGATGTAAGTGTGTGTGTGCACACGTGCTGCTTCTAGGAATATAAGTGGGGAACAGATTAGGCAAGGTTACTGCAGTGGGCTCCGTGAGCCACCAGCACTCACCTGCTCCAAGGAGAGGCCTTAGAGGTTTGGGTGAGTTCACCAGGCATCACCACATTCTACATACTCATTGTCCTCTGAGAGAATAGAGTGACTCCATCTCACAATGCCTGAAGGTAGCTTTTGAAATCCACATTTGTTTGTTATGAGTCTGTTCTAAAGATTTGCTAACTTTCTGTTTGTCCCTCTTTCTGGTTCCTGGTGTGTATAGCATGATCTATTGGGAAATATGTAGCACTTACAGCATAGGGATTTGGGTGGTTTCCCAGATAGTCCAGGGCAGGATTTTCAACATGTGAACCCAGGACCACCTATATAGAGTCCTCTTAGGTACCTGTTGCAAGTGCAGATTCATGGGCTACTTCAGATTTACTGAGGCTCAGGAGTTGATATTTCTAATAAGCATGGATCATTTTTCAATTAACATAAAATTATTCGTTTATTTATTTTTATGTGGTGTTTGAAATCCTCAAGTAAATTAGTCATTGTGCCAGAATAATGAAAGATGGTATTGAATATGTTTCTCTGAATGACACCTCCTAGAAATTCGGATATATCCCTTCATACACCCTGGTTGATAATTACCAGCCTAGACCATTAACTTAAAGAATGAAACTAGAGCTCCCTATTGTTGTTGAAAATTCTCTCTTGGTTCTGCACAACTTGTGTGTGACTATGACAAGATCACACCAAATTAACTTTAATATTAGCATACTCAACCACTGCTTGAAAAAATTTGTTCCTTATAAAGGAAATTGAAAAAACTTATTTGCATTTTTCTTTCTTCTGTGAAGCTTTTATTCTGGTAGTATGGTAGTTTTCACTGCAGGCCACCATTGTGTGTCTCCAAAGGAGGGGGCTTGGCCTGGTGAATGTTTTTTGAAATGTTACAGAGTTGAGTCTCATGGCTTCCTTGAAACTGTCCCCTTCACTTTGATCTTTCAGTGACCAGTGTGAGAAAGGAAATTTTATGGTCTGGACCTGGTTAAGTGAAATCCAAAAATAATTAAGAAAGCACTTCCTTTTCTGGGAATGAGTTCATTAGGAATCTCAGTACACTGGAAAGCACTAAGGTCTCAGCCTTAGACATTCCCAAAGGACTCTCCAAGTGGCCTGTATTACAGAGGACTCTGTTGGAATTGCCTGGTAGTTTTTTTTTTTTTATTTTTTAATTTTATTATGTTATGTTAATCACCTGGTAGTTTTGAGGAGATATGTGCATGGTTGTGGGATGACTCACCCTTTTTGCTTGGATAGTTCCACTTTCATTGTGGACAGACTCTGAAGGACCAGTTTGGTGTACATGTATGTTCATTCTACCCTGGAGTGTTCTCTATGAGAAAGCATTTGTTTAGTGATTTGCCATTTTGTTTTATAGCCACTCTGCAGCCTATGAAATGGTCATCTGGCCTTTTTATTTGTTTGAGAAAAGCAGTTTTTCCCTTCTTATCTTCATGGCTGCTAAGCAGCACAAGGGTAGCTCAGGGAAACCATATGATTTCCTTCCATCTGTCTGTTCAGGAACTGGACAAGAACATCAAATCTAAGGTTTATCGGTTTGTATTTGCCCCAAACTGGATATGCGATATTCTGGTTTTCAGGTAACATAATTGGTACCCTTTCATTGAAGTGAATTAATCCAGTCAGCATATGTTAAAACTTGCTTTGTGCCAGGCACTGTGCTAAGCATTCTGTTAACAGAAGAGACACGAATTTCTTTCCTCTAGGTGTTTGTCGTCTAACAGGGAACACAAACATATAAGCAAATTGCTATTTTAAAAGATGTCATAGCATAGTGGATATAAAATTCTGAAAGTGTGGTTAATTCTGAGGAAAAAAAAATGGAATGTTCTCAGAAGAGGTCAAGTTAAGGAAAGAAAGGCACTCCAGACAAAGGGACTAGCACAGAAGCATGCTAGCACATTGAGTTTGAGGGAATGGCAAATAATCCAGTGTTGCTTAAGCAGAATGCACATAGTTGGTAATATTAGGTATTAGGTTATGAAGAGCCTTGAATGTCATCCTGAAGCTTTTGAACTTTGTCCTGTGAACAGTCTTAGAAGGATTTAAAATAATAATTTGCTATATAATGAGCACTTCTTATATACCAGACACTGTATATGAAATGAGTATTGCCATCTCCAGTTTTATTTTTCCCCATTAAAACTTGTTAGCCATTAGTTTGTTTGTCCTTAGAGGATTTTAAGCAGAGGTATGATCCACAAGGTTTGTATTTTATAATGATGACTTTGGGAGTGATATATGCAAAGTGGTGAACCTAGAAGTAGGGAGAGCATTAAGGAGGCTATTGCAGGGAAAAAAGGCCATGACAGAAAAGGATGAGCAGTATGTTTATTAGGTGGTTCTAGGGATTGCAAATACACAAAAATTTGAATGAAAGAGTCCAGGCCTTCTATTGGCTCTTTGTGCATATTGTTAATATATATCAATACAAAGAGACTACATAGTGTTTTGAAAGACCTTGAAGCTTAGAACTAGAATACTAGGATTCAGGCCCTGGTGCTACTGCATAATTAGTTGTGAATCCATAGGGAACTTGCTCTTCTTTGAACCTCAGTTTCCATAACTATAAAATAGGAATTTGAAACATTTTGGCTACTTCCTAGAGTTGTAGAGAGCAATTGAGCTAATACCCATGAAAGACAATGTGCTATACAAATATTGGTTCTAGAGGCAGCTGTTATTTAATGTTCTCAGTATTGTACCTACTTCACAGAGTTGTTATGAGTATTAAATGCAGTAATGGATTGGAAATCATTTTGTTAACTTTAAAGTGTGATTCAAATGTTAAGTATTAATAAAAATAATAAAAGAGAACAATTCATTCTGCATCCAGATGTTCTCTCTCCATGGTGACTCATGTACTCATTCAGAACTGTGCAGATAAACCTCCATTTAATTTCCACAGGCTGGATTCCTACATGTAACAGAATCAAATGGGATCAAAAGGTTCTATGCATTGACTTCTCCCTGTCAAATTTTGGCTCAGGACTGAAAGAACACCCATTTTACCCGAGTTGTCACTAGCCTTATGCTCACATCCAGTTATTTTGCCGATGTACATGCTGAATTTGGGGACAGGCCTCCAGATCCAACAAAAACCCCAAATTTCCTTTTATTCAAATTGGCCAGACACCATCAGAAAGGATGAATACCCAACTTTTACATCAACATGGATGGGACTGGAGGAGATTATGTTAAGTGAAATAAGTCAAGCAGAGAACGTCAATTACCATATGGTTTCACTTATTTGTGGAAGGTAAGGAATAGCATGGAGGACATTAGGAGAAGGAAGGGATAAATGAAGGGAGGGAAATCGGAGGGAGAGATGAACCATGAGAGACTATGGACTCTGAGAAACAAACAGGGTTTTAGAGGGGAGGGGGGTGGGAGGATGGGTTAGCCTGGTGATGGGTATTAAGGAGGGCATGTATTGCATGGAGCACTGGGTGTTATACGAAAACAATGGATCATGGATCACTACATCAAAAACTAATGATGTATTGTATGGTGACTGACATAACATAATAAAATTTAAAAAAATAAAAATAAAAAAAAACAAATTGGCCAGACAAACCAATCTTCAAGTTCTATGCCCAGGAGGGCCACAGGTTTTTCAAAGGTCAGCCATCACCATGAAACCAGGTGTGATATGTAAATCAAGTTTTATATTGCTTGTGGTCAGTGGAAACAACCTAGCAGGCAGACCCCACCACAGTTTGCTGCTTCCAGTGGAAGTTAGTCATATGAAAATTGTGCCTTTGGTATCTATGAAATGGAGGATAGAAGTGAGAAATTAGAGCAGTTCTGACCCTTACCCTCAAAATTCTAAGATTTAGAGGCCTTCAGATCCTTCTGTCCTGTTTTTTTATTTCATTAACAGAAGTATGTTCCTAGCTAGTTATTCTCTCTCCACTCTCTTTTATTTTAGCTAAAGTGGAACCAGCTTAAGATGCTCTGGCTTTTGGTTTTCATGGACCCTATCATGTTTTCAAAGAGCTATTTTTGAGGACAAGACGATTAGGAAGTGCCTGGTTCTTTATCTCTTTGCTCTTGGCAAAGAAGATTAAAATCATTTAAAGAAAAGCGTTATTGACTGACTTGATTAATTGGTATTAGTGAATCTAATGGATATTTGAGAAATATGTACCATAAAAGTTGAAATTCCAACCTGTAATCTTTTAAAAATGTTTAAAATTCATTTTAATGTTTGCATATTTAACAATTTTTATTTTTTATATTTATCCATACACATATGTTTTTATATTTGGCTTATATAAAATGTGGTTTTCTGTCATGGCTCATTTCTTTTATATTTTTGCTTTTTTTCTCTTGACATATAGTATTTTGATTTTAGTTGCTTCTTGATATACCAAAGAGCTGCACTTACATTTGTGGATATTTAAGTTAAACTAATTAAAAGTAAAGTACAGAAAAAATTCAGTTTCTCAATCTCATTAGCCACAAGTCAAGAACTCAATAGCCACATGTGTCTAGTGACTACTGTTTTGGACAGTGTAGATCTAGAACATTTCCATCAACACAGAAAGTTCTATTTTGGAGAGCACAGCCATAAAGTAAATGTGCCATAATGTGCTAAGCCAATTTTTGTTGTTGGACGTCTGTTTTTCAGTTTTAAATATTATGGATAACTCTATGTATGTAGCTATTTGATTTGGTTGAATTATTTCTTGGGACCAGTTTGAAAAGCTGAGTTATTGGGTCAAAGAGTATGAACATAGTTTTTAAACCTGTAACTTACTCAAAAAAGAGAACAACAGGCCAATATCTCTGATGAACATAGATGCAGAAATCCTTAAGAAAATACTAGCAAAACAAATCCAACAATACATTAAGAAATCATTCACCACGATCAAGTGGCATTTATTCCTGGGTTGCAAGGGTGGTTCAACATTTGCAAATCAGTCAACATGATACATCACATCAAAAAGAGATAGGATTAAAAAAAAACATGATCATTTCGGTAGACACAGAAAAACCATTTAGCCAAGTACAACATCCATTCATGATAAAATCCCTCAACAAGTAGGTTTAGAGGGAACATATCTCAGTAAAATAAAGGCCATATGTGAAAAATCCACAGCAAACATTATACTCAATGGGGAAAAACTGAGAGCTTTCCCCCTAAGATCAGAAAAGAGACAAGGAGGTCCACTCTCATCACTTTTATTCAACATAGCACTGGAGGTCCTAGCCCAGCAGTCAGACAACAAAATGAAGTAAAAGTCACCCAAATTAGTAAGGAAGAAGTAAAACTATTTGCAGATGATAATACTATATATATATATATATATATATATAATACTATATATATATATATATAAAAGCCTTAAGACTCCACCAAAATCTGCTAGAACTGATAAATGAATTCAGTAAAGTCTCAAGATACAAAATCAATGTACAGAAATTGTTGCATTTCTATATACTAATAATGAAGCAGCAGGAAGAGAAACTAAGAAAACAATTCTATTTATAATTGCACCAAAATAATAAAGTACCTAGGAATACACTTAACCAAAGAGGTGAAAGGCCTGTACTCTGAAAACATTAAAACACTGATGAAAGAAATTGAAGATGACACAAAGAAATGGACTTTCCAAAAGCTCATGGATTAGAACAAATACTGTTAAAACGTCTATACTACCCAAAGCAATTTACACATTTAAAGCAATCCCTGTCAAAATATCACCAGAATTTTTCACAGAACTAGAACAAGCAATCCTAAAATTTGTATGGAACCACAAAAGACCCCAAATAGCCAAAGTAACCTTGGGGGGGAAAAAAAAAGCAGAGCTAGAGGCATCACAATTCCAGACTTCCAAGTTATATTACAAAACTATTAGTAATCAGAACATTATGGTACTGACACAAAAATAGACACATAGATCAATAGAACAGAATTAGAAAACCCAGAAATAAACCCATGATTATATGGTCAATTAATCTTCAACAAAGTAGGCAAGAATATCCAATGGGAAAAAGATAGTCTCTTCAATAAATGGTGTTGGGAAAACTGGTCAGCTACATACCAAAAAAAAATTACAATGGACCACTTTCTTACACCATACACAAAAATAAACTCCAAATGGATTGAAAACCTAATGTGAGACCTGAAGCCATAAAAATCCTAGAAGAGAGCACAGGCAGTAATGTCTCTGATATTGGCTCTAATAATATTTCCTAGATATATCTCCTGAGGCAAGGGGAACAGAAACAAAAATAAACTATTGGGAGTACATCAAAATAAAAAGCTTCCACACAGTGAAGGAAACAGTCAACAAAATTAAAAGGCAACCTACTGAATGGGAGAAGATGTTTGTAAATGACATATTTGATAAAGGGTTAGTATCTAAAATATATAAAGAACTTATACCAGTCAACACCAAAAAACAAATAATCCAATTAAAAAGGGTCAGAAGACAGGAACAGACATTTCTCCAAAGAAAGACCTACAGAAGGCCAACAGACACATGAAAAGATGCTCAACATCACTGATCGTCAGGGAATGAAAATCAAAACTATGAGATACCACCTCACACCTGTCAGAATGGCTGAAATGAATAACACGAGAAAAAACAGGTGTTGGCGAGTATGTGGGGATAAAAGAACCCTGTTCACCATTGGTGGGAATGCAATGTGGTGCAGCCATTCTGGAAAACAATATGGAGGTTACTCAAAAAGTTAAACAAGGAACTACCCTATGATCCAGTAATCACTCTCCAAAAAGACAAAAGTACTAATTCAAGGAGATACAAGCATACTGATGTTTATGGCAGCATTATCTACAATAGCCAAATTATGGAAACAGCCCAAGTATTCATTAATAGGTGAATGAAGTATATCTATCTATCTGTCTATCTATCTATCTATCTGTCTATCTATCTATCTCTATCTATCTATCTATCTATCTATATATATAATGGAATATTAGCCATAAAAAAGAATGAAATCTTGCCATTTGCAAGGGCATGAATGGAGCTATAGAGTATAACTAAGGGAAGTAAGTCAGTCAGAGAATGGCAGATATCATATGATTTGACTCATATGTGGAATTTAAGAAACAAAACAGATGAGCAAAGGGAGAGAGAGAGAGAGAAACCAAGGAACAAGTAATAATAGACAACTATAGAGAACAAATTGATGGTTACCAGAGGGGATGGGTTACGTAGATGATGGGGATTAAGGAAGGCAGTTGTGGATGAGCACTGGTGATGTATGGAACTGTTGAATCAGTATATTGTACACCTGAAACTAATATAACACTATGTTAACTAAATGGAAATGAAATAAAAACAATAAAAAACGTGTAGTACATTGTCATAGTCCTTTCAAAAAGGTTTATATCAATTTTAAGTGCTTTGAGCAGCATATAATAGTTTCACTGCATTCGCAACAACACTGGACCTTATAAATTTTAGGTTTTTTTCTATTCTGGTTTTCATTAAAAGATAGTTCATGTTAAAAAAATATAGTTTATGTTTGATTGGATTTGCATTTCTTTTTATTATTGGTGATGATGTGGTTTCCTATACTAGTTTTACTTTTTCTTCCATGGTACTGTATATTTACATCTTTCCTTATTTATATTTTGATTCTTTAGTATTTTCCTTATCAGTATGAATAATGTATATATATGTAACATATATCAGATTTTCCACCAATATAATCTTTAACAAATTTAGGATAATTTAATTTTAGCTGGTTTTAAATTTAAAGGAGTAATATAATGTGTATGACCTATATTGTATATTCCTTTACATTTCAAGAAACATAGGTAGCTCTATATTCATAGACAAGATTATTTTTGACAAAGTCCCTCAATATATAAGAAAATGCTAACTACTATTTCTTGAGCATTAGTATCCAGAATTTATATTTTACCAAAAGTCATTGAGTCCTGTGGAAGAAAAGAAAAAAAAAGAACTTACCAAATTTTTTTTAATAAAACTTAATTTTCGGGGTGCCTGGGTGGCTCAGTTGTTAAGCATCTGCCTTCGGCTCAGGTCATGATCCCAGGGTCCTGGGATCGAGTCCAGTGTCGGGCTCCCTGCTCAGCGGGAAACCTGCTTCTCCCTCTCCCACTCCCCCTGCTTGTGTTCCTTCTTTCGCTGTGTCTCTCTCTGTCAAATAAATAAATAAAATCTTTAAAAATAAATAAATAACACTTAATTTTCCCCCCAGATTTTAAATTATTTTATGTCTGCCCTTAGTGGTGACATACAATATATTGGTATGTGACCAATATATGTTCCATTTCCTTAACTTTTTAAATTGAGATGTAATTGACATATAACATTGTATTAGTTTCAGGTGTACAATGTAATGATTTGAAATTTGTATACATTGGTAAATGATTGCCACATTAAATCTAGTTACCATTCATCACCATACGAAGTTACAGTTTTTTTCTTATGATGTGAACTTTAAGACTTGAGGGTATTATGCTAAGTGAAATAAGTCCACAGAGAAAGACAATACCATATGATCTCACTTATATGTGGAATCTACAAAACAAGTGAACAAACTAAACAAAACAAAGCTCATAGATAAAGAGAACAGAATGGTGGCTGCTAAGAGAAAGAGGGATTGGGGAGTGGGTGAAATGGGTGAAAGGAGTCAAGAGGAACAAACTTCCAGTTATAAAATAAAGTCATGGGGACATAATGTATAGGATAGTGACTATAGTCAATAATATTGTAGTGCATATTTGAAAGTTGCCAAGAAATAAATCTTAGAATTTCTCATCACAAGAAAAAAAAATTGTTTTTTTTTATCCAGTGTATTCTAATGTATCCTCTAGAATGCTAGAAAAATTTAAATAGACACCAAAGTGAAGTTTTATCAAGACTGCTTTTTATACCACCTTTTCTCATGATATTTTAAAACTGAAGTTTAGTTGATATTCAATGTTACATTAATTTCAGGTAGGGGCGCCTGGGTGGCTCAGTCGGTTAAGCATCTGATTCTTGATTTCACCTTAGGTCACGATCTCAGGGTCTTGAGATCAAGCCCCATGTTGGGCTCCATGCTTAGCATGGAGTCTATGTGGGATTCTCTGCCTCTCCTTCTACCCCTCCCCCCCCAAATAAATAAATAAATCTTTAAAAAAATATTAGTTTCAGGTATACAACATAGTGATTTAATAATTCTATACATTATGCAGTGCTTACCATGCTAAGTATAGTTACTATGTATCATCATACAATGTTACTACAATTTTATCGACTGTATTTCCTATGCTGTACTTTTTATCCCCGTGACTTAATTTATTTTATGATTGAAAGTTTATGCATTTTAATCTCCTTCACTGTTTTATCCATTGCCCCACAACAAACAACCACCAGTTTGTTCTCTTTATTTATGAGTCTATTTCTGTTTTGTTTTGTTTGTTCATCTGTTTTATTTTTTAGATTCCACATATAAGTGAAATCATATGGTTCTTGTCTTTTCTGACTTATTTCACTTAGCATAATATCCTCAATGTCCATACATGTTGCCATAAATGGCAAGGTTTCATTATTTTTTATGGCTGAGTAGTATTCTATTATGTGTGCGTGTGTGTGTGTGTACGTGCGCATGTGTGTGTGACATGTTCTTTATCCATTAATCTATTGATGGATACTTGGGTTGCCTACATAGGTTGGCTATTGTAAATAATGCTGCAATAAACATAGAGATGTATATATCTTTTTGTTGTTTTTTGTTGTTATAAATAAGTCTTTTTTATTAAGATATGATTGACATATAACATTATATTAGTTTCAGGCATACAATAATGATTCAGTATTTGTATGTATTATGAAATAATCACAATAAGTAAAATAATAAGTCTAGTTAAAATCAAATCAGCACACATAGTTGCAATATCATTTTTTGTCATGAGAACTTTTAAAATTTACTCTTAGCATCTTCCAAATATGCAATATTATTAACTACAGTCACCATGCTGTACATTACAAGGGATGTATATATCTTTTTGAATTAGTATTTTCATTTTCTTTGGGTAGATACCCAGCAGTGGAATTACTGGATTGTATGGTATTTCTATTTTTAATTTTCTGAGGAACTTCCATGCTGTTTTCTACAGTGGCTTCGCCAATTTACATTCCCACCAACATTTCGTGAGGGTTCCCTTTTTTCCACATCCTCACCAAAGCTTATTTCTTGTCTTTTTGATAGTAGCCTCAGGTATGAGGTAACATCTCATTGTGGTTTTGATTTACATTTCCCTGGTGATTGATGATGATGAGCATCTCTTCATGTGTCTCTTGGCCACGTGGATGTCTTCTTTGGAAAAATGTCTATTCAGACTACCTTTAAATGTAAATTTAAGGGTCATTAAAAGAGACAATGAGAATTAAATTATCTTCAATAAACGGGCATTTTAACTTACAGGACATACAGAAGGTAGATAAATTGCTACAGACCGGAAAGGAAGGAGGGACTCACCATTTTGTATGTTTCTCCAAATCCCTGACCTGTAACAAGACTTAGCAGTTTCAGGATTTTAAATATTTTTTAGGCTTAGCTGGTTGCTCTCTCCACCTAAGGCATATCTGAAAACCCTGAGGTACCCATTTAAAAAATGTGTTTGTGATAATTCACAGGGGCCAGTTCTGAGAGCATCCTAAATTCTTTGAGGTCCTGGACCTGGTGTCTGTGAGACCCAAAGCGAAATTCAGTGGAATTGAAGCTAAGTATTAGAGCATTTCATACATCACACTAATTAGTTTCTCAAAGATCTCTCTCCAAATAGGAGGAAAAACAGCAAATAACTTCTGGTAGAGTGCTTAAAGTGGGCTTGATGTTTTTTTATTAATTTTTTAACTAAATAAAATTAATACATTCTCATGGTAAAATAATCAAACCATACAAACAGGTATGAAATGATAAAAGTCCTACTTATGACCTTGCCCATTTTCTGCACTCCTCCCCCTTTTCACTCATCAGAGATAAGCATGGTGACCAGTTTCTTCTATAATACCTCAGATTTTCTGTGCATATAAAAACATGTTATATAGTTAAATACATGTATATTATTTTTCACAAATGCTATCACGTTAAAATTGCTTTCTACAAATTGATTTCTTCACTTATAGATCTTATACACTTTTCCATATATACTTTTCCATACACTTTTCTCTATCAGCATTTCTCTCTCTATATATAAGAATATATATATTCTTAAAAGTTTCACAATATTTAACTGTATAGATATGTTGCAGTCTATTTTGTAATTTCCCACTGCTGATATATATTTTGTTTTTCTCCCTGACTTTTTTGATATTAAGAGTAGTGCTGCAATTAACATCCTCAAGAGGCAGTATACACCGTGTTTAAGGGGAATAGCTCTAAAGCCAGAGTATTTTCATCCAACTATTGGTGCTACCATCTTCTTACTGTATGACCTTGGGCAAGGTACTTATTTTCTCTGTGCCTCAATATCTTCTATAAAGAAATTGAGATAATAATGGTCTCTATTCTATAAGACCATTATGAGGATTCTTTTTTTTTTTTTTTAAAGATTTTATTTATTTATTTGACAGAGAGACATAGAGAGAGCAGGAACACAAGCAGGGGGAGTGGGAGAGGGAGAAGCAGGCTTCCTGCTGAGCAGGGAGCCCGATGCGGGACTCGATCCCAGGACCCTGGGATCATGACCTGAGCCGAAGGCAGACGCTTAACGACTGAGCCACCCAGGCGCCCCCATTATGAGGATTCTTAATAATACACATTAAGAACTTAAGTATACAGTAAGTGTCAGGCGCATAGAAAATAAAACAATTAGTAGTTAATATGATTGTATACTTTTATTAGCATACTTTTGAAAAATACAGATTCTTAGTTGCTAAATAGTTGGATAAAACAGTGTATGCATTTTAAATCTGGTAGATATTACCTCTCCACCTTGCCAAAAAAACTACAAACATTGGATACTATCAGAGTTTTAAGTCTTTGTAAATCTTATAGGTTAAAAAAAACCGGTTTATCATTATTTTAAGTTTCCTCTCTTTAATTATGAGGGAGCATGAGCATCTTTTCACATGTTTATTGGCCATTTATATTTCTTTCGTGTGAACTGGCTGTTCTTGGCTTTGGCCCATTTGTTGTTGTTTTTGTTTAGCTTTTCATCTGTTTCTTATTGATTTATGGAGCTCTTTGTATATAAAGGAATTTGGCTTCTTGTCATATGTGTTACAAATAGTTTTCCCAATTTATCTTTCAACTTTGTTTATGTGTTTTTCTGTCCGACAGTCTTAAATTACGTAGTTAAATTAATCATTCTTTTCCTTTAAGGCTGTTGAGTTTGGAGGTCCATGCTTCAAAGGTATTTCTAGGTGGGTTTTATTTAAATCATATACTAGAAGCCTTTTTTGCCAAAAAGCCTCAATTATGGATGTAAGAGCTAAAAGGGATCTTAGGCATTGCATAATTCAACCTTTTTCTCTTCATATCTTTTTAATTCTTCTTGCAGAGGAAAAAGAAATTTAGTCCCACTGAAGGGAACGGACTATAAAAGTTCGAAGCAAGCTAATGGTAAAAAGGCAGACTGGGACTCTGTGCTCTTGATGCCTATTCCAGTGATAATTCAGTTTAAGCAGATTATTTGATAAAATGAGTTTCTTACTTTAAAAAATACATATTTAAACAACTCAGAGATGGAGTTTATTTATTTATTTACTTATTTATTTTTGAGAGAGAGAGAATGAGCGGGGTGGGGCAGAGGGAGAGAGAGAATCTTAAGCAGGCTCCACATCCAACATGGAACTTGATGTGGGGCTCGACTTCCGAACCCTGAGGTCATGAGTTGAGCCAAAATCAAGAGTCAGACACTTACCTGACTGAGCCACCCAGGTACTCAGGAGTTTATTTTCAATGAAGTACAAAACACATTTTAAAACAAAGATTTACTTTTATTTTTCAGATTAATTTTTACTTTGAAAAACATCAGCATATGTTCTGTTAAACATATATCACGTATGTGTTTAAGCATTTAGTTAAATGAATGTGCAAATATTCTAACCAAAGGAGCATAACTTTTTTAAATTTCTCAATTATTTTAGTTGTGAGTGTGAAACGTTGACTTATTTTCACAGAAATTAAGTAGACTTTTGGTCTGATACACATGAGAACCAAAAAGCATTGGCTTGAATGCTAACCTCATTCTCACCTTTCTTTCCCTGCTTTTGCAAATCCTGGGACTAAATCTAATTCCTTTTAAATTGTTTGGAACCTTAGCAAGCCAACCTGTCTGGATGTGGATCTGCCCAGATCATTCCCCATTTTAAAGCTCTCTCATGGCTCCTCATTGACTGTAGGGCAAGGTCCAAGCCCCTTAGCCTAGCTTAATTATTATAGTAACTTGACTTCTAGTACTGCAGTCTTCCAGCCTTATTTTACACTTCTGCTTGTACATGCTCTTTCTCTGTTTGGGGCAACTGTCTTCTTGCCCAGTTGCCTGCCTGAAAAACCAATTCAAATAAACATTATTTCTGCTACTTCTATGAAACCCTTTCCAATCTTTCTACTCCAAGACTAAGTGTTTCTATGGGCAGGACTTCTGGAGTGGCAATTTTAAAGATCACGGTGGATCCTCTTCCCAACAAAACAGCCATTTAAATGGTAAAATTTATAAAAACAGCCATTTAAAATCTCTGGAAATTGTCCTAAGGGCATAGAGCAAATAGGGAAACACTTATTCAGGAAAATCTAAAATTCTCAGTAAGAATAGCAGGAGGCAATGGCATTTGAACCATAACCTGCTCTCATCCTTACTCCTTGCTCTGTGTGATGGAAGCTGTTCTCCAGGCAAGTGAGGCCAAGAAGATGAGTGCTCCCTTTCCTTCCAACTCCTACTCAAGGGCTATAGTTTCACCCCCAGAGGGACAGGACATCAGCCTCTCTTATGCCCCTTAGCCCTGTATTGCAGAAGCACTATTCTAGAAGACTGGAGATTACCTAGTTTCTACTCATGAAGGCTCTGCCCCAGTGGTGGTAAGCCAAGAATATTGGGGAACTGATTCTGCCTGACCTAACTCATATATAGGGTGAAGGTTCCATACGAAGAAAGGCAAGCCAAGAGGACTAGGGGCTACCATCACTCCCCAGGGTCCACTCCTTGAGCAGAGGAGTCACTTTGGGAGAAGCAGATCACTGTCCTTGGTCCCCAATTCCACTGCAGTGACATAGAGGTTCCACTAAGGGGGTAAAGCAGACCCATTAGGATGGAGAGCTCCACAGGTCTGCCTGAGGGGACTGAATTTATTTGGAACAGAGCATGAGAAAGTTCATGCCTATGGGCTTTGTCAAAAACAGTGGAGATCTTGGAGGTTAGCATTGAAGAGGGGTTTGGTAGCTCCATCTAGCTAAATACTAGACCAGATGGAAGGTTACCAAAGAGAACAAGGAAAATAGACAGCCAAGAAGAGGCTGTGTGTGATTACACTCATTTCTGATTCTGTGGAGTGCTGTGCACATGTGTAAGGCTGCACCCACTAAGGAGAAATGAGATCAAGATGAGGGGCAGACTAAAACATTCCTCAAGCCACATGCAGATGCATCAGTAAAATGTAGAAGGCTTAAGGCTGGAGATATTTAAGCACAAATCTCTGACCAAACATTGCCTGAACAATATGCTACTCTGACCCCGGGGCAACTCATAGGAAGCCAGGCTTAATTAAGAAAAAAAAAAAAAACTTGTTTTTAGCAGAATGGAAGACTGTGTCCACAGCCACACCCCTGAAGAGTGACCAGAAAGAGAAACTCTGAGAGACTTATTCCTGGCTGAATGTGGGGCAAAATTCTGAACTCCCAGAAATATGAAAGTAGTCTTCAAGCCACATGCACATCCAGTGGTAAAGGGTAAAAATTTTTAAGTCTAAGGAGGCTTAAAGTGCAACATTTAACCAAAAAGTGGTTTATGTAGATCTGGTGTTGACCTATGGGAAGCCAGTCTAAAAGATTAAAAACAAAGAAACATATCTGAGGAGAGGACATCAGACACTTCACAATGTGGGGGAAATAGACTTCTCAGAATTAATTCAGCCAAGTCACTAAGTAAACAAATGACCAAACAGAAAATAAGAACAAGCTCCAGAAAGAGGCACGTCAGCATCCAGAGTTGTTACAATTAGTATCTGAAATATCCAGTTCTCAACTAAAAATTAGGATATGTGGTTCCTCATATACCTCTATGGAAGTGTTGAATCACTATTGTACACCTAAAACTAATATTACACTGTCTGTTAACTAACTGTAATTTAAATAAAAACTTAAAAAAATAAAAATTAATTTAAAAAATATGAGATGTACAAGTAAAAGAGAAAGTATGGCCCATACACAGGAAAAAGAAGTGGTCAACATAAAATGTCCATGAAGAAGCCCGGATGTTGGACTTACTAGACAAAGTAATATATTTATAGCTACTTTAAATATATTCAATGAACTAAAGGAAATAATTTCTAAAATACTAAAGGAAAGCATGAGAACAATTTCTCATCAAATAGAGATCAATCAAGTGATAGAAATCATGAAGAAGAACCAAATGGAAAATCTGGAGTTGAAAAGTATAATAATTGAAATGAAAAATTCACTAAAGGGGCTCAAGAATAAATTTGAGTTGGTGGAAGAATCAGCAAATTTGAACATAGATGAATAGAAAGTATGAATTTTGAAAAACAGAAAGGAAAAAAAAGAATGAAGAAAAATGAAGAACCTCAGAGAAATGTGAGACACCTTAGTAGTGCACCAACTTACATGTAATGGGAGTATCGGAAGGAGCAGAAAGAATATTTCAAGAAACAGTGAGTACTGTATTCCCAAATTTGATCCAAAACATTAATCTACATATCGAGAAGGTCAACAAACTCCAAGTAGGAAAAATGCAAAGAGATTGACACCCAGACACATCATACTCAAAATGTTGAGGCCAAATGTAAAGAGAAAAATCCTGAAATTAGCAAGAGAGAAATGACAAGGGAACTGCAATAAGATTAACAACTGACTTCTCATCAAAAATAATGGAGGGCAGAAGATGGCATTATAGCATATTCAAAGTGCTTAAAGAAAAACCTGTGAACCAATAATCCAGTATTCAGTAAAATTATCTTTTAAAAGTGAAGGTGAAATAAACATTCCAGATAAATAGAAACTGGGAGAATTTGTTGCTAGCTGACCTGCCTTGCAAGAAATACCGAAGGGAAATGACACCAGAGAATAATTTTAGTCCACATGAAAAAACAGAGCCACAGTAGAAGGAATTATGTAGATAATGATAAAAAGTAGAATTATAGGGGCACCTGGGTGGCACAGTTGGTTAATCATCTGACTCTTGGTTTCAGCTCAGGTCATTATCTCAGGGTAAGCCCCGCATCAGGCTCCATGCTTACCGTGGAGTCTGCTTGAGATTCTCTCTCCCTTTCCCTCTGCCCCTCCTACTCATGGTCTCTCTCTAAAATAAATAAATCTTTTTTAAAAAGTAGAATTTCATATTTCTTTTTTTCTTGATAAAAATTAATTGCATGAAACAATATCAATAAAATTGTATTGTTGGTTGGTGACATATAGAAGTATACCTGTAAAAATATTTGTAAATATAATAAAGTGCAGAAAAGAAGAGTGGGAATTAAGCTAAACTGGAGTATGGAAATCATATCAGATAGTAAATGAACTCCACAGAAAGAAATGAAAAAATATGATAAATATGATTAATATAAAAATCTCTATAACTGTGCTGTCCTTTATTAGTTTTAAATAAGCTATTAAATATAGACATGATTATATAAAGCAAAAAGTATAAACACGCATTGTTTGGTAATACATAGAGACAAATTACGTATAATAGTTATATAAGGGGAGATTATGGATCTGTAGAAGAATAAGGTTTTTATAACCTCTTGGAATTTAGTATAAACCTGAGATAGATTCTGATGATTTAAGATGCATGTTAGAAACACAGAGCAACCACTGAGAAAAAATTTTTTTTGAAACGGGAGAGAAAGAGAATCCCAAACAGGCTCCACACCTGGTGTGGAGCCCAACGCGGGGCTCAGTCCCACAACCCTGAGATCATGACCTGAGCCAAAATAAAGAGTCAGACGCTTAACTGACAGAGCCACTCAGGTACCCCCACTGAGAAAAAAAATGTAAATATAGTTTACAAAAATTTAAAACACAGTTAAAATTGTTCACTAGAAAATACATATGCAACTAATGAATCATTAAACATTAACATCAAAAACTAATGATGTATTATATGATCACTAATTGAATTTAAATTAAAAAAAGAAAATACCTACTTTAGCAAAAGAGGTGGCAAACGAGTAATGGAGGAAAAAGTGGTAATGAGAAATAAAGAAAACAAAAAAAGCAAAATGGAAGAGGTAATTCTAACTATAGCAACAATAACATTAAATGACAATAAGTTAAATAAATCAAAAAGTGAGATTATCAGCACAGATAAATAAAACAAGCCTGGATTAGCTCCTTCTAATTTTAATCAAAATAGACATTAAGACAAAACTAGTTTTAGAGATAAAAGACATATTGTTATAATTAAGGATTAATCAAGAAGATAGAACAGGTATAAACATATATGTACCAAAATAAAGAAATGTAGTTCAACAATAATAGTTGGAAGGTTCTATCCATTATATGGAACAACTAGACAGATCAGCAAGGAAATAGAAGAGTTGAATAACAAAATAAAACAGCTAGACCTAATAGACATCTTTTTTAAAGTTTTCATTTAAATTGTAGTTAGTTAACATACAGTGTAATACTAGTTTCAGGTGTGATTCACCACTGCCATACAACATCCCATGCTTATCACAACAGGTGCACTCCTTAATCCCCATCATCTATTTTACCCATCCCCACCCACTTACCTCCTCTCTGGTAACCGTCAGCTTCCTCTCCATAGTTAAGAATACTTTTCTTGGTTTATATGTCTCTGTCTGTTCCCCCTTTGCTCACTTGTATTGTTTCTTAAATTCCACATATGAGTGAAATCATATGGTATCTGTCTTTCTCTGACTGAGTTATACCTCAGCATAATAAAGGCATCTGTGAAAAACCTACAGCTAATATCATCCTCAATGGGGAACAACTAAGAGCTTTTCCTCTATGGTCAGGAACAAGACAAGGATGTCCACCCTCTCCATTGTTATTTAACATAGCACTGGAAGTCTTAGCCCCAGCAATCAGACAACAACAAACAAAATAAAAGGCATCCAAATCAGGAGGGAAGAAGTAAAAATGTCACTATTTGCAGATGACATGATTCTATATACAGAAAACCTGAAAGACTCCACCAAAAAAACTGCTAGAACTGAAAAAAAATTCAGTGAAGTTGCAGGATACAAAATCAACATATAGAAATCTGTTGAATTTCTATACACCAATAGGCAGCACCAGAAAGAGAAATTAAGAAAACAATCCCATTTACAATTGCACCAAAAATGGTAAGATACCTAGGAATAACCAAAGAGGTGAAAGACCTGTACTCTGAAAACTATAAAACACTGATGAAAGAAATTGAAGCTGACACAAAGAAATGGAAAGACTTTCCATGCTCATGGATTGGAAGAACAAATATTGTTAAAATGCCTAAATTTACACATTTAATGAAATCTCTATCAAAATACCAAAGCATTTTTCACAGAACTAGAACAAGCAATCCTAAAATTTGTATGGAACAACAAAAGACCTGAATAGCCAAAGCAACCTTGAGATTAAAAAAAAAAAAAAAAGCAGAGCTGGAGGCATCACAATTCTGGACTTCCAGTTATATTAGAAAGCTGTAGTGATCAAAACAGTATGGTATTGGCACAAAAATGGACACCTAGATCAATAGAACAGAATAGAAAACCCAGAAATGAACCCACAACTATATCGTCAATTAATCACTGACAAAGCAGGAAAAAATATCCAATGGGAAAAAGTCAATCTCTTCAACAAATGGTTTTGGGAAAACTGGAGAGCAACATGCAAAAGAATGAAACTGGACCACCAAACACAAAAATAAATTCAAAATGGATTAAAGACCGAAATGTGAGACCTGAAACCATCAAAATCCTAGAGGAGAACACAGGGAGTAACCTCTTTGGCCTCGGCCACAGAAAGTTCTTACTAGATATGTCTCCTGAGGCCAGGGAAACAAAAGCAAAAATAAACTATTGGGACTAAATCAAAATAAAAAGCTTCTACACAGTGAAGAAAACAATCAACAAAACTGAAAGACAACCTATGGAATAGGAGAAGATATTTGCAAATGAGATATCTGATAGAGGGTTAGTATCCAAAATATAGAAAGAACTTCTAAAACTCCACACCCAAAAACCAAATAATTCAGTTAAAAAATGGGCAGAAGACATGAATAGACATTTTTACAAAGAAGACATCCAGATGGCTTAATAGACACATGAAAAGCTGCTTAACGTCACTGACCAGGGAGATACAAACCAAAACTACAATGAGATATCACCTCACACTTGTCAGAATAGCTAATATTAACAACACAGGAAACAAAACGTGTTGATGAGGATGCAGAGAAAGGGGAACCCTCTTATACTTTTGGTGGGAATGCAAACTGGTACAGCCACCCTGGAAAACAGTATGGAGGTTCCTCAAAAATTTAAAAATAGAACTACCCTATGACCCAGCAATTGCACTACTAGGTATTTACCCAAAGAATACGAAAGTACTAATTCAAAAGGATACATGCAGCCCTATGTTTATAGCAGCATTATCTACAATAGACAAATTATGGAAAGAGCTCAAGTGTCCATTGATTGAGGAATGGTTGAAGAGGTGGTACATATATACAATGGAATATTATTCAGCCATCAAAAAAGAATGTAATCTTGCCATTTGCAACCACATGGATGGAGCTAGAGAGTATCATGGTAGACCTAATAGTGATGACCTAATGTGGCGAGCACATCACTCAACAATAGCAGAACACAAAGTCTTCTCAAGAGAACATTAAACATCTTGCAGAGTAGACCATATAATAGGACACAAATTAAGTTTTTAGTGTTGCAAATTTTACAGTCAAGAAAGTGAAAACTCAACCCACAGAAAGGGAGAGCATGTCTGAAAATCATATCTAATAATGACCTTGTATGCAGAATATATAAAGAACTCTCTTACAAACAAATAATAAAAAGAAAAATAACCCAATATAAAAATGGGCTAAGCATTTGAATAGATATTTCTTTGAAGAGTATATACAAATGAAAAGATGCTCAATATCACTATCCATTAAGGAAATAACAATCAAGACCATAATGAGATAAAACTTGATACAGACTATGAAGGTTAATCATCATCACCACCACCATCATCATCAATTATCATCGAGTATTGGCAAGAATATTGGAAAACTGGAACCCTCATATACTGCTGATGGGAATGAAAAATGTTGCAGCTGGTTTGGAAAACACTTTGGGAGTTCTTAATAAAACCAAACATGACAGTTCCCTCTTAGGTATATAGGTAGAGACTTATAGCATCTTCTTTCCCAGGTATATATACAAGATGATTGAAAGCATTATATCCACATGAAAACTTGTCAGTGTTTATAACAGCTTTGTTAATATCAGCCAAAAGGTAGAAACAACCCAGATGTCCACCAACTGATGAATAGATAGATGAAAGGTGGTATATCCTTATAATACAATATTACTCATTCATAAAAAGGAATGAAGTATGCTACAACATGGATGAACCTTGAAAGCATCAGGCTAAGTGAAGGAAGTCAATCATGATTGGCCATGTATTATATGACTTCATTTATATAAAATGTCCAGAATAGGCCAATTCATTGAGACATAAAGTAAATGAGGTTCACAGGGGCACCATGGAGGGGAGGATGGGAGTTCCTGCTAATGAGTATGGGGTTTTGTTCTGGGGTAATGAAATATTCTGGAATTAGATAGTGGTGCTATTTACACAACTCTGTAAATATGCTAAAAAACATTAAATTATATATATATTATATATATATACTTTATTGTATAATTTAAATGGTGGACTTCATGGATGTAAATTACGTCTCAGTGAAGCTGTTTAAAGATTGTGTTTTGGGGTGCCTGGGTGGCTCAGTCGTTAAGTGTCTGCCCTCGGCTCGGGTCATGATCCCAGGGTCCTGGGATCGAGCCCCACATCGGGCTCCCTGCTCGGTGGGAAGCCTGCTTCTCCCTCTCCCTCTGCCTGCCGCTCCCCCTGCTTGTGTTCCCTCTCTCGCTGTGTCTCTCTGTCAAAAAATAAATAAAAAATCTTTAAAAAAAAAAAAAAAGATTGTGTTTTCCCCCACTACCATGTTTTTACATCGCTCTGTATTATTCTCACTTAATTTTTTTTCAAATTATATTTTAATAGCTGTTTGCCTATGATGGCTTCAAGAAACAGGGTCTGCTGCTTGCTTCTTTCTGTGTCCCTGGCGCATAGAATTCAGTTGCCACCTTTTGAATGGGTGTGAAGGCTTTGATAAAGATAATGAGCTGTAGCAAATACAGAATGTGGCAATTTTGTTACCTATATACAAATCTGTAAGAGACCAGTTCCATGGTTAGAGGGATCATTATAGAAAATGCACTTCTCCCTTAAGCATAAATGAGCTTTGGCATATCTTATATTAAAACTTCTAATTTTGATTTACATTTTTATAAAAGCATGTTTTTTTCCCTTCAAATCCTAAACAATATTCTTGATTTTTTTTTTCAGCTGTAGCCACAACCGTTTGCTTATCTAGGAATAAAAATGGAATTTTAAGATATAATTACATTTGCTTCCAACAGTGGTGTGCAAATGGTATTAGTGTAAAAACATTCAGGATTTCCGAATATCTATGACCAGTTGTGGTGGCCAGAGTTTATTTTAGCCTTGTGTGTATACAGTGAAAGAATATTCAAATGGATGTAGCTGTTATTTCTTTTTTTTCTTTTTCTTTTTTTAAGATGTCATTTATTTGAGAGAGAGAGTGTGTGTGCGAGGGATGGGAGAGGGGCAGAGGAGGAGGGAGAGGAAGAGGGAAAGAATCCCAAGCAGACTCCATGCTGAATGCAGAGCCTGACTCGGGGCTCAATCTCATGACCCTGAGATCATGACCTGAGCCAAAACCAGAGTTGGATGCTTAACTGACTGAGTCACACCGGTGCCCCTAGTTGTTATTCCTTGATGCGTTTCTTTCCAGTTGCAGAACCTTAGGCAAGTTGCGATGTCTCACTGTGCTTTAGTTTCTTCATCTATCATTTCGACCATGCAAGGTTGTGGAGAGGATACATTATGATAATTGATATGAAAGCACCTGAAATATACACTGCACATAGATGATGGTGATGATGACAGTAATAATGATTATGATGGTGGTGGTGTGCTGTAGCATCTTATTTTGTTATTCAATGCATATTACATACCATGTACTTGGAGAACATCTAACATGAATTAGCTCACTTAATCCACATAACAACCAGGTGGGTAGATGTTGTGACTATCTCCATTTTATGGATGGGAACTGTAGTTGCTCAGTAAGTGTGACTATAGGTGTCATGGTGCTGGCATGGGGTGTTAAGTAAATACTAGCTTTCTTCCTTTACATGGGTATTTTTTCTTGTCTCTATCCAAGTCAGTTGTAGATGTCCAGAGACCACTGTTTTGCTTTGTTTTGTTTTTTAATATGGAACACTTCACTAATTTGCATGTCATCCTTGCACAGGGGCCATGGTAATCTTCTCTGTAACGTTCCAACTTTAGTATATGTGCTGCTGAAGTGAGCATGAGACCACTCTGTTTTTATATGGGTATAGCATAAGCATCTAGGCAAATTGTGTTTAGGATATTGATTGATTGGTTAGTTGTGTTTAGGACATTTAATGAAAGTGAGGCACAGGGCCCCAGGCAGCCCAGTATTACTTAGCCCCATGAAAGGTCTCCAGACCACTCTAGTCCTCATCAGATAGAATATTGCCCTTTTCAACTTCCAAACTGCAGGAAGCAAGAACCACATTTCAGATCCACTATTTCCTCGTTGCCTAAGAAGTATGGAGAAGGAAGGGAAAAATGAAGGGGTGGAAATTGGAGGGGGAGACGAACCATGAGAGACTATGTACTCCGAGAAACAAACTGAGGGTGTTAGAGGGGAGGGGGCTGGGGGGATGCGTGAGCCTGGTGATGGGTACTAAGGAGGGCACGTACTGCATGGAGCACTGGGTGTTAACCTCAAACAGCGAATCATGGATCACTGCATCAAACACTAATGATGTACTGTATGGGGACTAACGTAACACGATAGAAAAAAAAAAAAAAAAAGAAGAAGTATGGAGAAAAAAGTACAGCTTTCCAGAGCTGAGAGGGGAAGAAAATTGTATCACTGTCCTCTCCTATCTACTTAGAGAGGGCATTGCATTTTCAACTTAGCTGATTATGCTTCTTGTAGTATGATGTTTCCTTTTTCTCACCCTCAGATGCCAGCTCCCACCTGGCTTTTTGTCATGCCTGTTTGCCCCTGGGAGAAAGCAGCTGAAGCTTGCTTCTCAGGGGAGGTTGAAGGTTAAACTGCTCCCTTTGCCAGGAACACACCAACCTAGTTTTCTGCAAGCTATGTTCATTTGTTTTCTCATTAGTTCGTTCATTCATTCATTCATTTATACATTCATTCATTTACAGGTTCAGTAAATATTTTTTAAAGGTTTATTTATTTTAGAGAGAGTGCACATGTGAGTGGGGGAGGAGCAGAGGGAGAGAATCTTCAAGCAGACTACCCCCTGAACCTGGAGCCCCATGCCGAGCTCAATCCCACAACCCATGACGTCATGACCTGAGCTGAAACCAAGAATTGGCCGCCTAACCCACTGAGCCACAGAGGCACCCCTGGGTTCAGCAAATATTTAACAGACACTACTTAGGAGCCAAGCCATGTGCTAGGCACTGGGAGTAGAACAGTAAACAACAACAAAAACAACTCTGCGACTCTCAAGGAATTGATAAAGATAAACAAGTGAACCCACAACCTGGTTCTGCTTTGAAAGCTAACTGTCTGGTGCTCCTGATCTCACGATCACAGAGAATTTAGCCTACATCTCATCCTCCTTCGGAGATAGGGCATTATTGAACCAAGTACTCAAGAGTCAGTCATTTGGAGACTAAATCATGGAATCCTAGAAAACTAGTACCAGGAGCAAGGCAGCAGAATGGAAGGAGCGTGGAACACATAGTCCGAAGTTACTGTGTCTAGGCCCAGCTGTGTTGCTCACTGGCTTAGCTCCTCTGACTCCTTTTGCTTATCTGGAGAATGGGATTAATGAAAATCTCTATATGGCAGGGTTGTTGGGGAAATTAAATAAGATACTTCTCAGTCAACTGTGTATCTCCTTACCCTGCTGTACTTATCAGTAGCTGAAATTATTTTTTGAGTCTTCATATGCTTGTTTCATGCACCTCCCCCCAAATGGAAGCTTCCTAAAGGCAGTCATTCACTTCGTATGACTTTTTCATCACTGTATCCCTAATCTAATGGTGCCTGGTTTATGGTAGGTCCTGAATACATTCTTTTTTTTTTTTTTTTTAAAGATTTGATTTATTTATTTGAGAAAGAATGAGAGAGAGAGCACATGAGAGGGGGGAGGGTGAGAGGGAGAAGCAGACTCCCTGCCGAGCAGGGAGCCCGATGCGGGACTTGATCCCGGGACTCCAGGATCATGACCTGAGCCGAAGGCAGTCGCTTAACCAACTGAGCCACCCAGGCGCCCCGGTCCTGAATACATTCTTATTGACGGAATGGATGATAATGAATGTGAAGGTATTTTAAAATTTATGAAATGCTGTTCATATAATTGTTAAATTAAACATCTCTAATCCAACACCCTTGTTTTATAGATACCAGAAAGCAGTTTGGTATATTAGAAAGAGTGCCAGATTAGGAATTAAAACCAGAGTTCAAATTACAACCCTGCTACTTTCTAGCTGTACCACTTCAGACAACTTGCTTAACCTCCCCAAACTTCCCCTGACTCATCTGTTTGCCTCATAAAGTGGTTATGCAGATCTCAGGAGACAAAGGTGTATCAGTGAGCTTTATGTACTTGATAATGCAGGTTTTATAAGATGAGACAACTGAGGGTCAAGATAAAAGGTGACTGGTCCAAGGTTGGTATGGCAACAAGTTAGTATCACAGTTTATCATGGAATCTCAGGCTTCCAACTCCTAGTCTAGTATACCAAAACAGATTCCAGAGCAGAAACTGTGGAGGAAAGTAAACAGTGGCCAAGGATAAGGGAAAGCAGGCTCTGCCTGACAGCAACTTATCTGTTCGTAATAATGGCGAAGGGGAACTAGGAAGGTACTGTGTCAGAGACCACATGATCACTTTGCAGAATGGAAAGAGCTTGTTCATCAAGTTGAACAATTCATCTATGTTTATCTAACAATGACAGTTCCACCAGCTCTTTACAACTTCACTGTCACCTAGTTCAAAAAGATGCCAAGTATGACACATTTTCCTTCTCAGGTTTTATCCTAGATTACATTTTGTTCAACTCTGTGTTTAATTGTACTATAGAAGGAAAGTAAGGCAAGGTAAGAGTATGTCAAGGAGCTGTTCTCCATTTCTGCTGAGGACAGAGGAAAAATATATTTTCAGGGATTTGGGTCAGATATGAGGAAGAATTTGTAGGCAGGAAGTGGGAGATACTATAATCAAATAGATATTGTTAAATATTTGGTATTTTTTAAGAGAGGTTTTCATATATCTGATATAGTTTAGCAGTGTCCTAATTAGAACTCAAAAGTTGTTTAGGATCTATCTTGGCCTTCAAACTGAGATGTTGTTTAAAAGGCAACATGGCTGTTTTCCAACTTTGTTGTGAGGCTTAAGAGTAAATCAAGGAGGAAAGAGGGAGGTGAGTTGAGTGGGAAGTGCTTAGGCAGTATCTGGGCTAGACACTGGAAATTCATCAATGAATGCCACATGATGGATGGGAAACAGACGCATACATAGATTATTTGTGATATAAAACATTATAGGTGCTTCTGAAAGAAGACTGTGCAAGTTGGGGGCATGATCATATTCCATCTAAAGCATACAGAGTCAAGAAGGGCTTCATGGGGGCGCCTGGGTGGCTCAGTCAGTTGGGTGTCCACCTTCAGCTAGGGTCATGATCTCAGGATCCTGGGATCGGGTCCCGCATCGGGCTCTCTGCTCAGCAGGGAGTCTACTTCTCCCTCTCTCTCTCTCTCCCATAAATAAATTAAATCTTTTTTTTTTTTTTTTTAAAGGCTTCATGGAGTAGGTGATGGCCTCTTGGGCTGGGACTTGAATTATGAGATAACATGGCAAGGGAGACAAATGGTTGGGAGCACTGCAATGTCATTCCAGTTGGAGGGAATGGCCATGTAAGCAAAGACACAGAGGGGTAAAATAGACTTAAGACAGAAGAACTGAAACAGGATGTGGTGGTATGGCTTGAAGTTCATATGGGAAAATTTGTGGAAGAGATAAGGAGCTAGAAATAGGCCTTGAATGCCAAGCTAATGCTTTGAATTTGTATCCTATAGGCCAAGTTATTTTTAGTGTCTGCCTAAGATCACTTAAGCATTTCATAAAATTACAGATACTCAGGTTTCACCTGTAGCTTCAGATTCAGACAACTCTGGGCTAAGTTAGGGTGGGATCAGAGCTCTGTAGCTCTTCCGGGGATTCTGATGCATCAGTGAATTAGGCCACTGCTGTAGACCATAGGGAATTATTAAAAAGTCTTAAGGAGGAGAGTTACAGAAGCAAATGTTTTAGATAGAATTCCTCTGGGGTCCTATGTAATTTATGGATTGGAGAGGATCAGACAGAAAGCAGAAAGACTTCAATAAGAGAGTTGCAGGTATTTTGAAGGTAAGGTTGTGTGGGGGGGAAGGGTGGGTGTTATTTAGGCAGTAAATTAAAAGATAGTAGTCACTGATAGGGGACTGCTAGGTGGGGATGGTAGGTGAAACACATTGAGGACGTATATTATTACATTATATCCAGACTAACTCATGGTTATATATATATATATATATATATATATATATGTGTGTATGTATATATATATATATATATATCCCAGTCTCTCTCTGTCTCTGTCTCTCTATCTCTCTCTGTCTCTCTCTGTCTCTGTCTCTGTCTCTCTCTCTCTATATATATATATGCGGTGAGAGGGGCAGAGAAGGAGGGAGACAAGCAGACTCCCCACTGAGTGGGGATTCCCAACACAGGGCTCAATCCCAGGACCCCAAGATCATGACCTGAGTCAAAACAGAGTCAGACGCTTAACCGACTAAGCCACCCAGGCGCCCCCCATAGGTTGACTCTTGCATATTCTAGGCCCTGGGAAAAGTTAGTCTACAGAATGTGACTAAAAACATTGCTCTACAGAACTCTGGCATAGAGGTTGTAACACCTGGCTTCTAGTCTCAGGCCTATCTCTGGGAAACTGTTTCTTCTAGTCAGTTCTCTGTCATTTTCTGGGCCCCAAATTTTCCCCTGAACAGTAAGAGAGACTAAATCAGTGGTTTGAATCCCTGATTTGACATTAATATCAATAACATCAACTTTTTAAAAAATAGGATGCCTGGACCCCACCTAAATTCAATTAAATCAGAATTGGGTGGTGGAAAGTTCCCCTAGCAATTTTACCATGCACCCAAGGGTGAAAAACACTGGGCTAGATGATCTCTGAGAACCATCCAGCCCTGACAGTCAATGACAGTGCTATGCCATATAGCATGGTAGACAAAGCATAGGTTTTGGAATTAGCCAGACATGCATTCAAATCCTTGCTGTTCTACTTTAATTAGCTCTGTGATCTTGAAAAAATTAATCAATGGCTCTGTACTTCTGGCTCCTCATTGTAAAATGGAGATAGTCTGTGTATCCTGTAGTAGTAGTTGTGAGGATGAAGCATCTTTGACAGTGCTTAATACATAGTAAGCCCTCAATCTCTAGTATCAGAAGTTCAAATGGAGGATGTGAAGAAAATATTGGTCCAGTAAGATTTAATGTAAATTAAAAACAAGTTGTTTTCTCATTTCCTGTTTTTTTGGTAATGGATTCCAGAAACAAAGAATGTGGAAACATCTCTCAGCCCTCAGATTTGATGACATTGCAGAAAGGAATCTGGCTAGTTCTTCCGTGGCTGATTGGCTGAGATGGCTAGGAAGCCATTGGAAAGATTTTGGCTCACGGAATACAGCAGATGTGGCTTGGGAGACGTAAAGGCATGACTGTAATAAGGATTAATCTGTTCAGCCCCATTTCTGAAAGTGATTTCAGAAGAAAAGGACAGCTTGGTCATTTTGGTGAGGCACACTGATAAAAACAGTCTTACTGCCCCCCTTCCAGCTGTCTTGGCATGTTTGTCAGTTGATATAAACTACAGGAAAATGTAAATCACCAGTAAGCCTACAACTACTGGATACATAGTGATAAGTAATTGTTCTATTCATACATGTCTCTGCATGTCAGGTCTGTGGCTTGAGTACACATTAGAACCGTGGGCATCCTCATCCAATCTATTCCAGAGTAAATGTTTGACAAGTATGTAAAACATCTAGCTAGATTGGTACGAGGATTTTAGTACCTGGTGGGCATTACTTTCTAAGACCCCCAGGCAAAACACACAATTTTCTTTTCCTGTAGTAATCAGTATCTTGGCCCCTTTTATAGTATTTTTTTCTTACAGATTGGATTAACCATTTGTGCACTCATATTAGCCCAAAACGAACCCATGAAAACTCCTTTGCAAACAGGGGCTGTGTCTTTCTCATCTTTACATACCCATCATTTAGCAGAGCTCCCCCTTCATAATGTATGAATGATATGAATTTTGAATGGATGAATGAATGGTATGAGTGATGTCTCTTCTTCCTCCCTTCATGACACACAATGAGGATTAGTGTGTGTGTGTATGTGTTGGGGGAAGGAGTGATTTTTGTAGCTTGTGAACTATAACCTGGCTTGGAATATAAGGAAGGCTTAAACAATGGTAGAGTGAAGACTGCCATAAAGCTACCTTTTCATAAAAGCAACAAACATACTAGCAAAAATTGTGAAAACCAATTTCTCCAGAACCCTGGAAAGGAAACAAAGTCTAGCAACAATCTGAAGTGCTCTTATTCAAGAAAAATGACTGTATGTTCTCTGATCACATGAAAGTAAGTAGAAATCAATAGCAGAAGGAAATATGTGAAATTCACAAATGTGTAGTATTAAATAACACACTCCTAAATAAGCAGTGGATCAAAGAAATCAAAGGAGAAATGAGAAAATTCCTGAATAACAGCAAAAATGTAATGTGTCAAAACCTATGAGATACAGATAAGCTAAAGCAGTACTTAAAGGGAAATTTATAGCTATAAATGCCTAATGCTGTAGTCTGAATGTGTTTCCCCTGCAAATTTGTATGTTGAGATCTTAATGCCTAATGTGATGGTATTAGGAAGTGAGGCCTTTAGGAGGTACTTAGATCATGAAGTGCACCCTCATGAATGTGATTAGTGCTTTTATAAAAGAAAGTGATTAGAGTTTGCTTGCCTTTCTACCCTGTGAGAATACAAGGAGAAGTCTGCATATTGGAAGAGGGCCCTCACACAACAATGCTGGCACCCTGATCGCAGACTTCCTGCCTCTAGAACCGTGAGAAATAAATTTCTGCTGTTTATAGGCCACCCAGTCTGTGGTATTTTATTGTACTAGCCAGAACAGATTAATACACCTATATTAATAAAGAAGAAAAATCTCACATCAATAATTTCACTGTTCACGTTAGGAAACTAGAAAAAAGCAAAATAAAAACAAAAATACAGGAAGAAATATTAATAAAGATTAGAGGGGAGATAAATTAGATAAAAGATAGGAAGAATCAATAGAATCAACGAAATCAAAAGTTACTTTGAAAAGATCAAAATTGGCAAACCATTAGATTGAGAAAAAAAGAAGACTCACATAAAATCAGCAATGCAAGTGAGGATATCACTACCTATCTTAAAACAATAAAACAGGATTAAAGGGCTTCTAGAGTTAAGATGGCAGAGTAGTAGGGGGACCCTGAACATACCTGGTCCTTTGAATACAGCTAGATCAACATTCAACTATTTTGAACAACTAGGAAGATGATCTGAGGATTAAGGAAAGGGTCTGCAAATTGGAGTGAGAGAACATGGCAGATGCAAGGCTTATCTTCACAAACAAATCAAAGCACACCTACTTAAAGGTCCAAACACTCCCCACTACAAGCAAGGAAGAACTCTGTAGAGGAAAGGCCAGTGGGAAAGAGCGGCCAAAACACAACAGCAGAGTGTACACAGCATACACCAGAATCAGTTCTTGAAGTTTTGGTTGTTGTTGTAGTTGTTGTTGTTGTTACTGCTGCTTTTGCTGGGTTTTTTTTCTTTCATCCTTCCTTACTGGAAACAATGACTAGAAGGAGAAATTCTCCCCAAAAGAAAGAATACACACCACCAGGGATATAATCACTACAGAAGTAAGTAAAATGTCTGAACTAGAACTTAAAATGATTATAAAGATACTAGCTAGGCTTGAAAAAAGGCATAGAAGAGGGGTGCCTGGGTGGCTCAGTCGTTAAGTGTCTGCCTTCAGCTCAGGTCATGATCCCGGAGTCCTGGGATCGAGCCCTGCATTGGGCTCCCTGCTCGGCGGGAAGCCTGCTTCTCCCTCTCTCACTCCCCCTGCTTGTGTTCCTTCTCTCACTGTGTCTCTCTCTATCAAATAAATAAAATCTTTAAAAAAAAAAAAGCATAGAAGACATGAGAGAATCCCTTACTATAGAAATAGAAGAACTAAAATCTAATCAGGCCAAAATTAAAAATGCTATTACTGAGATGCAGTCAAAAATGGAGGCTTTAACAGTGAGGATAAATCAGGCAGAAGAGAGAGTCAGTGATACAGAAGACAAAATGATGGAGAATAAGGAAGCTGAAAAAAAGAGAAAAAGACAACTATTGAATCACGACAGGAGACTTTGAGAAATCAGCAATTCAATAAAGTGAAATAATATCCAAATAATAGCTGTCCTAGGAGATGAAGAGTGGAAGAAAGGGACAGACAGTTTATTTGAACAAATTATACCTGAGAACTTCCTTAATCTGGGGAAGGAAACAGGCATGAAGTCCAGGAGGCAAAAAGAACCCCCCTCAAAATCAATAAAAATAGGTCAATACCTTGACATATAATAGTGAAACTTGCAAATTTCAAAAATAAAGAGAAAATCCTGAAAGCAGCTTGGGACAAGAGGTTCTTAACCTACAAAGGTAGACACATAAGGCTAGCAGCAGAAATGTCCACAGAGACCTGGCAGGCCAGAAAGGACTGGCATGATATATTCAATGTGAGAAATGGGAAAAATATGCAGCCAAGAATACTGTATCCAGCAAGGCTGTAATTCAGAATAGAAAGAGAGATAATTTCCAAGACAAAAACTAAAGGAATTTGTGAACACTAAACCAGCCCTGCAAGAAATATTAAAGAGGATCCTTTGAATGAAGAGAGAGCCCAAAAGTAACAAAGACCAGAAAGGAACAGAGACAATCTATAGGAACAGTGACTTTACAGGTAATACAATGGCACCAATTTCATATCCTTTAATAATTACTCTGAATGTAAATAGACTAAATGCTCTAATCAAAAGACATAGGGTATCAGATTGGATAAAAAAAAACAAGACTCATTCATATTCTGCTTACAAGAGACTCATTTTAGACCAAAAGACACCACAAGATTGAAAGTGAGGGAGAGGAGAACCATTTATCATGCCAATGGACATCAAAAGAAAGCTGGAGTAGCCATCCTTATATCAGACAAACTAGATTTTAAAACAAATATCATAATAAGAGATGAAGAAGGATACTATATCATAATAAAAGGGTCTATCCAACAAGATCTAACAATTGTAAATATTTATGCTCGTAACTTGGGAGCAGCCAAATATATAAACCAATTAATAACAAACATAAAGAAATTCATTGATAATAATACAATAATAGTAGATGACATTAACATCCCACTCACAGCAATGGACAGATCATTGAAGCAGATCAAGAAGGAAACGAGGGCTTTGAATGACACACTGGATCAGATGGAATTCATAGATATATTCAGAGAATTTTATCCTAAAGCAGTAGAATACTCCTTATTCTTGAGTGCACATGGAAGATTCTCCAGAACAGATCATACACTGGGTCACAAATCAGGTCTCAACCAGTACAAAAATATTGATATTATTCCATGCATATTTTCAGATCACAATGCTTTTTTAAAAAAGATTTTATTTATGTATTTGAGAGGGAGAGAGAGAGAGCAAGAGTGGGGGAGGAGGGGCAGAGGCAGAGGGAAAAGCAGACTCCCCGCTGAGCAGGGAACCCAACTTGGGGCTCTATCCCAGGACCCTGAGATCATGACGTGAGCCGAAGGCAGATGCTTAACCGACTGAGCCACCCAGGCACCCCAGACCACAATGTTTTAAAACTTAAAGTCAACTACAAGAAAAAAATTAGAAGGAACACAAATACATGGAGGTTAAAGCGCATCCTATTAAAGAATGAATGGTTCAACCAGGAAATGAAAAAGAATTAAAAAAAAATACATGTAAGCTAATGAAAATAAAAACACAATATTTCAGAACCTTTGGGATGCAGCAAAGGTGGTCCTAAGACAGAAGTATAGGGCAATACAAGTCTTTCTCAAGAAACAAGAAGTCTCAAATATACAACCTAACCTTACACCTAAAGGAGCTGGTAAAAGAACAGCAAATAAATAAATAAATAAGTAAATAAACAAATAAATAAACCTAAATCTAGCAGGAGAACAGAAATAATAAAGATAAGAGCAGAAATAAAACAAAACAAAACAAAAAAAACCAGTAGGGCAGAACAATGAAACTAGGAGCTTGTTCATTTAAAAGAATTAATAAGATTGATAAACCCCTAGCCACACATACCGAAAAGAGAAAGGACCCAAATAAATAAAATCAGGAATGAAAGAGGAGAGCTCACAACCATCCCTGAAGAAATAAAAACAATTATAAGACAATATTATGGGCACTTACATGCCAACAAATTCAGCAATCTAGAAGACATGGATGCATTCCTAGAAACATATAAACTACCAAAACTGAAACAGGAAGAAATAGAAAATCTGAACAGACCCATAACCAGCAAAGAAATTGAATCAGTAATCAAAAATCTCCCAACAAAGAGTCCAGGGCTATATGGCCTCCCAGCAGAATTCTTCCAAACATTTAAAAAAGAATTATTACCTATTCTGAAACTGTTTCCAAAAATAGAAATGGAAGGAAAACTTCAAACTCATTCTATGAGGCCAGCATTACCTTGATCCCAAAACCAGGCAAAGACCCCACCAAAAAGGAGAATTACAGACCAATATCCCTGATGAACATGCATACAGAAATTCTCACCAAGATACTAGCTAATAAGAGCCAACAGTACATCAAAAGGGTTATTCACTATGACCAAGTGGGATTTCTTCTTGGGCTGTAAGGGTGGTTCAGTATCTGCAAACCAATCAATGTGATACACCACATTAATAAAAGAAAGGACAAGAACCATTATGATCCTCTCAGTAGAAGCAGAAAGAGCACTCGACAAAATACTGCATCTTTTCTTGGTAAAAACTCTGCAGTGTAGGGATAGAGGGAACATACCTCAATATCATGAAAACCATATAAGAAAAACCCACAGTGAATATCGTCCTCTACAGGTAAAAACTGAGAACTTTCCCCTAATGTCAAGAACACGTCAGGGATGTCCATTCACACCACTTTTGTTCAACAAAGTGCTGGAAATCGTAGCCTCTGCAATCAGACAACAAAAAGAAATAAAAGGCATCCACATTGGAAAAGAAGAAGTCAAACTCTCACTCTTTGCAGACAACATGATACTCAATGTAGAAAACCCAAAAGACTCCACCACAAAATTGCTAGAACTGGTAGAGGAATTCAGCAAAGTCACAGGATATAAAATCAATGCACAGAAATCAGGTGCATTTCTATACACTAATAATGAGGCAGAATAAAGAGAAATCAAGAAATCCATCCCATTTACAATTGCACCAAAAACCAGAAGATACCCAGGAATAAACCTAATTAAAGAGGTGTAATATCTGTACTCTGAAAACTATAGAACACTTATGAAAGAAATTGAGGAAAACACAAAGAAATGGAGAAAACATTCCATGCTCATGGATTGGAAGAACAAATATTATTAAAATGTCTATGCTTCCCAAAGCTATCTACACATTCAATGCAATCCCTATCAATATACCATCAACATTTTTCACAGAGCTAGAACAAACAATCCTAAAATGTGTATGGCACCAGAAAAGACCAAAGGAATGTTGGAAAAGAAAACCAAAGCTGGAGGCATCACAATTCTGGACTTCAAGCCGTATTACAAAGCTGTAATCATCAAGACAGTATGGTACTGGGAAAATAGCAGACACATAGATCAGTGGAACAGAATAGAGAACACAGAAATGGACCTACAACTATATGGTACCCTAATCTTCAACATAGCAGGAAAGAATATCTAGTGGAAAAAAGACAGTCTCTTCAGCAAATGGTGTTGGGAAAATTGGATAGTCACATGCAGAAGAATGAAACTGGACCCCTTTCTTACACCATACACAAAAATAAACTTAAAACGAATAAAAGACTTAAATGTGAGACAGAATCCATTAAACTCTTGGAGGAGAACACAGGCAGAAACCTCTTTGACCTCAACCACAGCAAATTCTTGCTAGACATGTCTCCAGAAGCAAGAGAAATAAAAGCAAAAATGAACTATTGGGACTTCATCAAGATAAACAAACAAACAAAAATCACAGCAAAGGAAACAGTCAAAAAACTAAAAGGCAACCTATGGAATGGGAGAAGATATTTGCAAATGTCTATCAAATAAAGGGTTAGTATCCAAAATCTATAAAACACTTATCAACCTCAACACCCCCAAAAAACAAAACATCTGGTCAAGAAATGTGCAGAAGACATGAACAGACATTTCTTCAAAGAAGACATACAGACGGTCAACAGACACATGAAAAGTGCTCCATATCACTTGGCATCAGGGAAATACAAATCAAAACCACAGTGAGATACCACCTCACACCAGTCAGAATGGCTAAAGAAATTTTGGTATATATATACAATGGAGTATTATGCAGCCATCAAAAGAATGAAATTTTGCTGTTTGCAACGACGTGGATTGAACTAGATGGTATTATGCATACAAAATAAGTCAGAGAAAGACAAATACCGTATGATTTCACTCATATGTGGAATTAAAGAAACAAAATAGATGAACATTGGGGAAGGGAAGGAAAAATAAAATAAGAGGAAAACAGAGAGGGAGGCAAACCATAAGAGACTCTTAACTATAGGGAACCAACTGAGGATTGCTGGAGGAGAGGTGGGGGGGATGGCATAACTGGGTGATGGGCATTAAGGAGGGCACTTGATGTAATGACCAGTGATTGTCGTATGCAACTGATGAATCACTGAATTCCACCTCTGAAACTAATAATACAGTAATATGTTTCAGAGGTAGAATTCAGCTGAAACTAATAATACGGTAGTATGTTCACATGTTGTAATGAGCACAAGGTGTTATATGCAAATAATGAATCATTGAACACTACATCAAAAACTAATGATGTACTGAATGGTGACTAACATAACATAATAAAAAAATACAGTAATATGTTAATTAAAGTTAATTTAAATTAAAAATTTTAAAAAAAGGATTAAAGGGGAACACTATGAACAATGCATGACAACCGATTACATATCCTAGATGAAATGGGAAATAGTCAAGAAGACACAAACTATGTAAACTAACTTAAGAAATAGAAATTCTGGGGCGCCTGGGTGGCTCAGTTGGTTAAGCGACTGCCTTCGGCTCAGGTCATGATCCTGGAGTCCCGGGATCGAGTCCCGCATCGGGCTACCTGCTCAGCAGGGAGTCTGCTTCTCCCTCTCCCACTCCCCCCTCTTGTACTCTCTCTCTCAAATAAATAAATAAAATCTTTAAAAAAAGAAAAAAAAAGTTCTGAATATTTCTTTAACAAGTGAAGAGAATATAATATTACTTCATTATGTTAGTAATATAATAAAGAAGTTCCTGTACCATCTGCCACCATACAATGTTATTACAATATCATTGACTATATTCCTTATGCTGTACCTTTTTTTCCGGTGACTTATTCATTCCCTAACTGAAAGCCTGTGTGTGGGTAGCTACATTTGTGGTGAGCATAGCATAATGTATAAACTTGTAGAATCATTATGTTGGACACCTAAAGTGAATGTAACATTGTGTGTCAACTATAGTCAAAAAAATTGAAAAACAAAATGAACAAACAAAACCACAGTGTCAGAGAGAGCCAGTACAGTATGAATAGCTCAGACTTTGGAGGGAGGATGCCAGGACACTCTGTACCTCCACCTCTATCCTTGGAATGGAAATAATTATACTATCTGCTTCTACCAGGGCACCAGAACTTATACAGATAAATAAACATTGCCTTTCAAATTCAAAAAAAGAAAAAGAAAGAAAGAGAATGAACTTACCACAAAGGGAAGCCCAGATCTAGTTGTCTTCACTGGTGAATTCCATCAAACATTTACAGAAGAATTAGTATCAATCCTTTACAAAGTCTTCCAAAAAATAGAAGAGGTGGAAATGCTTCCCAACTAATTCTGTGGGTCCAGTGTTACCCAATAACAAAACCAAAGATATCACACAAAAAGAACACTACAGACCAATATCACTTTTGAATATTAATAAGAAAAAATTTCAATGAAATACCAAACCAAATCCAGCAACAAATAGAAAGGATTATAATTACCAAGATGGATTTATCTCAATCATATAAAACTGGTTATCTCAAGAAGGTAAGATTGGTTTAACTGCTGAAAATCAGTTATTTAATATATTATACTGTATTTAAGAGAATAAAGGTCCCATGATCATCTCAATAGATACAGAAAAAAATTGGCAAAAAATTGAACATTCTTTCACAATTAAAATAACAGGAATAGGAGGGAACATACTCAAACTGAAAATGGATACCTATGAAGAAACCACAACTAACATCATACTTGAGTGAAAAACTGAAAACTTTCCCAGTAAGATTGGGAACAAGACAAGGATGTCTGCTCTCACCATTTCTGTGCACCATTGTACTGGAGGTTTTATCCAGGGCAATTGGACAAAAAAAAAAAAAAGAACGAAAAGGCATCTATACTGGAAAGGAAGAAATAAAGATATCTTTATTCACAGATGATATAATCTTGTATATTGAAAATCCTAAAGAATCCATAATAAACTATCAGAACTAATAAATTAATTCAGCAAAGTTGCAGAATACGAGATTAATGTGCTGAAATCAATTGTATTTCTATATATTAGCAAGGAATAATTTAAAAGTGATAGAACACAGTTCATTCATAATATCAAATATAATAAAATACCAATAAATTTTGCAAAAAAGGTGTAAGACTTATACAGTTAAACCTATGAAACACTGTGGAATAATAAGATATAAATAAATGGAAAATCATTTCCATTTTCATTGATCATAAGCTTTTATATTGTTAAGATGACAATATTCCCCATAGATTCAAGGCAGTCCCTCTCAAAATTCCAGATTGCTTCTTAGCAGAAATTGAAATGTTGACTGTAAAATTCATATTGAAAAAACCTGGAATAGCCAAAACACATGAAAGGATGCTTAACATCACTAATCATCAGGGAAATGCAATTGAAAACCATAATGAGATGTCACCTCACATCTGTCAGAATGGCTAAAATAAAAAACACAAGAAACTACAAGTGTTGACAAGGATGTGGAGAAAAAGGAACCTTCATGAACTGTTGGTAAGAATGCAAACTGGTACAGCCACTCTGAAAAACAGTATGGAGGTTCTTCAGAAAGTTAAAAAAAGAACTACCCTACCATCCAGCAATTGCACTATTGGGTATTTGCCCAAAGAATAAAAAAAACAATTAATTCAAAGGGATACACGCACCCCTATGTTTATTGAAGCATTATTTACAATAGCCAAACTATGGAAAGAGCCCAACTGTCCATCCACAGATGAATAGATAAAGAAGATGTGGTAGATATCTATCTATCTATCTATCTATCTATCTATCTATCTATCTATCTATCTATCACACAGCCATAAAAAAGACTGAAATCTTTCCATTTGCAACAACATGGATGGAGCTAGAGAGTATTATGCTAAGTGAAATAAGTCAGAGAAAGACAAATAGCATATGATTTCACTCATATGTGGAATTTAAGAAACAAAACAAATGAACAAAGAAAAAAGAGAAACAAAAAAAATGGACTATTAACTATAGAGAACATATGTGGCTACCAGAGAGGAGGTGGGTGGGGGGATGGGTGAAATAGGTGAAAGGGTTTAAGAGTACACTTATTGTGATGAGCACTGGGTGATGTATAGAATTGTTGAATTACTGTATTGTACACCTGAAACTAATATAACACTGTATGTTAATTATACTGGAATTTTAAAAATAAATAATTAACAAAGAAACAAAAAACCAAAAAAGTCTTGAGATGGAAGAACAAAGTTGGAGGATTCACACTTCCTGATTCCAAACCTTACTAAGAGTTACAGCAATCAGGACTGTGTGGTACTGACCTAAGTGTGATACATAGAACAATGAAATACAGTTGAGAGGCCCCAAATAAACACTTACATTATGGTTAACTGATTTTCAACAATGATGCCATGATCATTCAATGGGAGAAAGAATAGTTTTTTCAACAAATAGGACAACTGGATATTCACATGCAAAGAAATGAATTTGGACCACTTATTTTTTTTGTTTGTTTCAAGTTTTTATTTAAATTCCAGTTAGTTAACATGCAGTTTAATATTGGTTTCAGGAGTAGAATTTAGTGATTCATCACTTACATATAACACCCAGTGCTCATCACAACATATACCCTCCTTAATACCCATCACCCATTTAGCCCATCCCCCACCCACCTCCCATCCAGCAACTCTCAGTTTGTTCTCTATAGTTAAGAGTCTCTTATGGTTTGCCTCCTTCTCTTTTTCCTTCCTTCCCCTATGTTCATCTGTTTTGTTTCTTAAATTCCACACATGAGTGAAATCATATGCTACCACTTCTTTATACCATGCACAGAAATTATCTCAATATATCATAGACCTGAATGCTGGAGCTAAGACATTACACCTCAAAGAAAATACAGGCATAAATCTTTGTGGCCTTATGTTAGGCTGGAGTTTCTTAGCTTGTAACACCAAAGGCACAGCAACAGCAGAAAAAAAAATGTTAAATCAGACTTAATCAAATTTTAAAACATTTGTGCTGCAAGTGATACCATCAAGAAAGTAAAACTTCAACCCACAGAGTGAGGAAAAACATTTGCAAGTCATATATCTGATAAGCGTATTGAATCTAGAATATATAAAGAACTTTTTTTTACAATTCAATGATAAAAAGGCAAATAACCCAATTTTAAAACATGCAAAAATTTTGAGTAGACATTTCTCCAAAGAGGATATACAAATGAAAAATGCTCAACACCATTACTCATTAGAGAAATGCAAATCAAGACTGAAATATGGTATCACTTCACACCCACTAAGATGACTAGTAAAAAAGACAAATAGCTTGGATGTGGAGAAATTAGAGCCATTATTATAAAACTGGTGGAAAAATGTGAAACGGTGCAGCCACTTTGGAAACTAGCCTGGAAGTTTCTGGAAGTGTTACCACTTGACCTCATATATATATATATATATATATATATATATATATATACACACACATACATATACATACATACATATATATATATATGCATATATATGACTTGTATATCAATATTCATTGCAGCATTATTCATAATAGCCAGAATGAAAGCAACTCAAATGTCCCCCAACTGATGAATGGATAAACAAAATGTGGTATATCCATGCAATGGAATATTACACAGAAATAACAAATAAAGCAATGATACATGCTACAATGTGGATGAATCTTAAAAACATGCTACACGTGTTGTGATGAGCACTGGGTGTTATACACAACAATGAATCGTTGAACACTACATCAAAAACTAATGATGTACTATTTGTTGGCTAATTAAAAATAATAAAAAAAATTATGCTAAATGAAAGAAGCAAGTCACAAAAGATTGTATTGTATAACTCCATTTATATTAAAAGCCCATAAAGGGCAAATCTTTAGAGACAAAGTAAATTAGGGTCTGAGAGAAGGAAGGAATGGGGAATGACTGCTAATGAATATGGAGTTTCTTTTTGGGGTGATGAAAATATTATAAAATTAGTTTGTGGTAATAGATGTGAATGTGCCAAAATAGGTGAATTTTATGGTATGTGAATTATATATCAATAAACTTATTAAAAACCTAACTAAATTAAACCTAGGTTATAACATAAGTATCCTATGACCTTGACAATTTAGGATAGTAGGAGAATATGGATTTGGGCAGAAATAATCCCAGGTATGAATTCTGGCTTTGCCACTTACTAGCCGTATGAACTCAGAAGTTATTTACCTTATCTAAGTTCCAGTTTGCATTATCTTCAAAGAGTAATGATACCTACCTCACAGCTGGCTTTTTAGAACCCAGTTCTTCTCTCATGTCTCCTTCCTACCACTTTCCTGTGAGATTATTATAATAATGGCCATTTGCTAAGCACTGTGCCAGCAACAGTGTGGACTGCTTAACCTCCAAAATCTCACTGAATCCTCATAGCAGTCTTGTGAGTTCTGTATTTCTGTATCCATTTTACACATGAAGAAGTTGAAGCCAAATGACTTGTTCAAGGTCATTCTGTTAGAAAGTGGCAATGAATGATGGGCATGAAAAACAGATCTTCTATCTATGTATCTTTCCACTTCAACAAGACATTACTAAAGAGAATTGGAGAGCTGTGAAGTAAAATCATGTAACTTTTTTTTTATTTTAAATTTTTTTAATTTAAATTTTAGCATACAATGCAGTATTGGTTCTTGGAGTAGAATTCAGTGAATCATCACTTACATATAACACTCAGTGTGTATCACAACAAATGCCCTCTTTAATACCCATTACTCATCTAGGCCATCCCCCATCCACCTCCCTTCATCCACCCTCAGTTTAAGAGCCTCTTAATGTTTCCTCCCCCCCCTTTTTTCTTTTCCCCCTTCCCATATGTTCACCTATTTTCTTTTTTAAATTCCACATTTGAAGGAAATCATATGGTATTTGTCTTTCTCTGACTGACTTATTTCACTTAGCATTATACTCTCTAGCTCCATCCATGTTGTTGCAAATGGCAAGATTTCATTTTTTTGATGGTTGAGTAATATTCCATTGTATATATTTACCACATTTTCTTTACCTGTTCATCAGTCGATGGACATTTGGGCTCTTTCCATAAACTGGTTATTGTTGAAAATGCTGCTATAAACATCGGGGTTCATGTGCCCCTTTGAATCCATATCCTTGTATCTTTTAGGTAGGTCATAGGGTAGTTGTATTTTTAACTTTTTAAGGAACAGCCATACTGTTCTCCAGTTTGCATTCCCACCAACAGTGCAAGAGGATTCCCTTTTCTCCACACCCTTGTCAACACCTGTTGTTTCTTGTGTTGTTAATTTTAGCCATTCTGACAGGTATGAGATGGTATCTCATCGTAGTTTTGATTTGGATTTCTCTGATGTTGAGTGATGTTCAGCATTTTTCATGTGTCTGGTAGCCATCTGGATGTCTTCTTTGGAAAAGTGTCTATTCATGTCTTCTGCCCATTTCTTAACTAGATTATTTGTTTCTGGCATGTTGAGTTTGGTAAGTTCTTTATAGATTTTGGATACTAGCCTTTTTTTTTTGATAGACATTTGCAAATATCTTCTCCCATTTTGTAGGCTGCCTTTAGTTTTGTTGATTGTTTCCTTTGCTGTGCAGAAGCCTTTTATCTTGGTGAAGTCCCAGTAGTTCATTTTTGCTTTTATTTCCCTTGCCTCTGGAGACGCGTCTAGTAAGTTGTTATGGCCAAGGTCAAAGAGGTTTCTGCCTGTGTTCTCCTCTAGAATTTTGATGGTTTCCTGTCTCACATTTAGGTCTTTCATCAGTTTTGAGTTTATTTTTGTGTATGGTGTAAGAAAGGGGTCCAGTTTCATTCTTCTGCATGTGGCTGTCCAATTTTCCCATCACTATTTGTTGAAGAGACTGTTTTTTTCCACTGGATATTCTTTCCTGCTATGTTGGAAATTAGTGGACCATATAGTTGTAGGTCCATTTCTGGGTTCTTTATTCTTTTCCACTGATCTATGTGTCTGCTATTTCGCCAGTACCATACTGTCTTGATGATTACAGCTTTGTAATACAGCTTAAAGTCCAGAATTGTGATGCCTCCAGCTTTGGTTTTCTTTTTCAATATTCCTTTGGCTATTCAGGGTCTTTTCTGGTGCCATACACATTTTAGTACTGTTCTAGCTCTGAAAAATACTGTTGTTATTTTGATAGGGATTGCATTGAATGTGTAGATAGCTTTGGTAACATAGACATTTTAATAATATTTGCTCTTCCAATCCATGAGCATGGAATGCTTTTCCATTTCTTTGTGTCTTCTTCAATTTCTTTCATAAGTGTTCTATGGTTTTCAGAGTATAAATATTATACCTCTTTAATTAGGTTTATTCCTAGGTATCTTATTGTTTTTAGTGCAATTGCAAATGGGATTGATTCCTTGATTTCTTTTTCCTACTGCTTCATTAATTGGTGTATAGAAATGCAACAGATTTCTGCACATTGATTTCATATCCTGCACCTTTGCTGAATTCATGTATTAGTTCTAGCAATCAGGTAGTACTTTTAAAAGAAAACATGACTGGGGCCGCCTGGGTGGCTCAGTCGGTTAAGCATCTGCTTTAGGTTCAGGTCATGATCCTGCGGTCCTGGGATCGAGCCCCACATTGGGCTCCCTGCTCAGCCGGGGAAGCCTGCTTCTCCCTCTCCCTCTAAATCGGCCCCCTGCTCGTGCTCTCAGTCTCTCTCTCTCTCTCTCACACACACACACATACAGATAAATAACAAATCTTAAAAAAAAGAAAGAAAACCCAACTGTCCTCTTGGACAGACAGTCATCAAATTTCAAATCTCAGGCTTGCAGGGAGAAAAGAAGCTCCCAGTCTTACATTGTTACTTTGTCAGTTTCTCCACTGAAATAACCCTTGTGCCCATAAGGAAATAGGCACAAGAGATTTATGAGGGGAGAATAATTTTTTATGAATTTTTATCTTAAAAACTCATGTAAAGTTGTCATTATATTCCACAGTGTGATTAACAAAAAATATTTCAAGTTGCTAAACATCAGGAAAAATATGATGCTTTTATAAAGATGTTTAGTGGTTTTCTAAATTTCTTCTTGTTTAAAAAGTACAGAGATAAGTATGAAAAAGATACACTTTTACATATCTAACCTTTCTTCTTTTACTCTCCACTTGTATTTACCTTTCCCCAAATGCATTGTATAACCAAGAAAGATGATCTTTTTTTATTTTAAGGTTATTAGACATTTCTCCCCCTTTTTTATGGTAAGGCAAAAGGTGAAGGCAACCTGTACTTACAATGCAGCTATCATGTGCCAGGCACAGGAGGAAGGGCTTAACATGTACTATTTAATGTAATTCTCACAAAAGCCCTTTAGGTTAGAAAGTATCCCCAATCTCCAGATGAGACAAATAGAGCTCAGAGAGCCTTAATGACTGGGACCAAGTTTCAGTGGTGGATGCAGGATTCCAGCCCAGCTCTGCTGGGCTCCAAAGCCCTGCTGAGTTGACATTCATCTTCCAAACAAGGAAAACTAGTCTGTGAGTTTTGCATTTCACCTTGGTTCCACAATCCTTGGGGAACTTGCTTAAAGTAGTCAGACACTTTAATGTATTTTCAAGTCTGAGAGACAGACTGAGATGATAGCTCGGTGCTGAAGATTTCTGAGCCTAACTTCCCCATAGTTGAGCTGGCATTTGTAGTCCTGTAGCTTATAGTAATCCACTTTTATTTAATTAATTGTGGAACTGTTGAGGAAAAGCAAGTGGTATTCTGGTTTGGGAAACTTCCATTTTTTATGGCAGTGTTTTTCCTTCGGACTCATAAAGCTGAATGTCCTGCATAGGTATAAGTGAGCATGGAACCCAGGGGAGGCAAGAAGAAATACAAATGTTGCATGCAAATTCTGAACTTACTTGTTCTCAAAGCAAACCTCTGCTGTTCTTGCACTTCGGCTGTTATTTAGGATGATGTTAGAAACTTCTCAGGTTGTTATTTTTTCTTTCACTATGTGCTGTTACAGCCATACAAAGCATGCGTGTATCATATAAGTTAGTTATACAGCATAATAATAAAATGAACACTCATGAGCCCTGATTAAAGAATAAGAACATTAAAACCAGTTTTTGTTTGTTTACTGCTCTAACTCCAGGACCTGGTATGGTGCCTCGTATGTGATAGACACTTAATATTTTTAAATGAATGCATAAATCAGCTTGTATCCTCCTTCCTTATATCATTAACCACAGTCTCCCCTTAGAAATAACCACTATCCTATATTTGGGGTTTATTATTCCCTTGCGTGAATATGTTATTATATAGATAGATAGATAGATAGATATAGATATAGATATAGATAGATATTCCCAAAATATATATTGATTACTTTTGCCTTTTTTTTGGAACTGTATGTAATGGAATCATATCATATGTAGGCTATTGTGATTTATGTCTTTTATGCAACATTAGCTTGTGAGATTTACCTATGTGTACCTGTATTCTCTTTCTTGTTATTGCTGAATTGTGGTTTATTGAATGAGCGTGATGTAATTTATCCTTTCTCCTCTTAGTGGATTTTTTTAAGATTTTTATTTATTTATTTGAGAGAGAGATGGCGAGAGAGAGAGAGAGAGAGCATGAGGGGGGAGCGGGGAGGGGAGAGTGGGAGCCTGATCCCAGGACCCTGGGATCATGACCCGAGCCGAAGGCAGATGCTTGACGACTGAGCCACCCAGGCGCCCCCTCTTAGTGGATGTTTATCATTTCTGCTTTTGTAAATAAAGCTGCTGTGACCATTCCCACACATGCTTCCCGGTACAAATGTGCATGAGTTTCTCTAGGGTATAAGCCTGGGATAGGGACTCTGGTTGCACTTTTCATTTCCAATACCCAAAGTTCAGCCCATGAGGCAGAACTGAAATGTGCCTTTTGTCCACCCTAGGCCAGGCTCAGTGAGAGTGCTATCCAAAATATTTTGCCAGAAAAAGGAGGGGTACCTAGGTAGGCAGACACCAGCCTGGAGAGTTTAACAGATATCCTTTAGTCAAAATGGGTTGTAATTAGGAAAAGTTCAGATTCTAAAATTGTCTTTATTATTTCTTTTTCTTCTTCCTCCTCTTTTATAGTTATTTTTGTAAATAGTGCATTTTATTAAACTTATATCTAATAAAATATTGATGACTTTCTTCAGTCTTTAAGCATTGATTATAAATTTGATTAGATTATTTTGAACAATTTGAACTGTATTTTAAAATGGATGAAAATTTCTGTTCCTTAAAGGCTCTTTTCAAAAAGACCTCTTATTTGTGCAGGTTTCCATATTTTATATCTAATATTTATTTTCCAATCATATGATAAAAATTACTGTCATTACCATCGTCATCTCATTTACCCGTATATACCTTTATACCTTCCAAAAAACATTCGTGTCTTTAAGGTGCTTCCTCATCTGCAGCAATCTGTACTCTGCTTTATTATATCATCTACTATGTTATTTTACAGTTTCTTGCTTCCTGTCTGTCTTCTCTACTAGATAGTAGGTTTCTTAGAGGCAAGAATAATATATCGATTGTCATGATATCCCTAGCACCTAGCCCTTTGCTTGGTTCATAGAGCTAGGTGCTAGGAGTTGAGTCAATCTAATTTCAACCTTCAATTTTATAACATGGTTAGTCATGGGTTATGAATCGGCACTTTGGAGTCAGACTTACCTAGGATGGAATCTGGCATTCCCACTTATGAGATGAGTGATCTTGAACATGTTCAATTTTCCTGAACATCAGCTTCCTCTTCCTACAATATAGAGATGATACGGAGCTACCTGGCAGGGTTTTGGGGGGAGATTAAGTGAGATGATATATATGAAATGGCCGGGTACATAAAGTGCCTAAATACATGTTTTGTGTTTTCTTTTACTTTATTTGAATGGCTTTCATTAGTTCCAGAAGTCAAAAAAAGAGGGAAAAGGATGAAGACACTTGCAAAAATAAAAACAAAAAACTTCTGCTTCTCCTTGTTTCATGAATGAGGATGGGGATACATTTTTTACCCAAGGAAATGACATTTTTAGCCAAAGGAATGATGCTCTTAACATTTGGCCCATTTATACATGGGAAGTGAGCTATTTTCCTGTGGAACTTGTGGTCCTGCTAGTCTTGGTTTGGTGGACAAACTGCTGGCTTTCTAAAGTCAAATTAGGAAAAGGAGAGCTTGTCGGAGGGAAAAGATAGGCCACCGTAGCCAGCTGCTGGGTTTGCATATCAGCCAAACTTTTTGAGTGCTTTCTGTTGTACTTGGGACTTGAATAAAGGCGAATATTTGTGTCTTAGAGGTAAAGTGCTTGTCAACTATAGCTTAAGCAAAAATTTTCTTTGCTCTTGCCCTGCCAGGGCTGATCCATGGTTATTGAGGGGTGGATAACATTTCATGCTTTTTTGGATTATTTATTTTTTGGATTCTGATGACTATGCTGAGCATGATAATCAAAGAGCCATGTGTAGAAAGTGAGAGAATGGCAGGAAGATGATAGGGTAATGAAAACTGTATTGGATTCGGAGCCAGAGATCCTGGGCTTGCTGTCAAATCATTTTGGGTTTCACCTCTCTGAATCTTTCTTCATACGATATAATGAGAAAAAAAAAATGTTTCTCAGAGTTGTTTTGAAGTGTAGAAATCACCCAACACAGCAAGTAGGCTGTCATTAAGGCTTATTTTCCTTCCTTCCTTCCTTCCTTCCTTAGTAAGGAAGAAGTGCTCATAAAAAAATATGGCTGCATTCCTGTAGATGAGAATATGGGCAATTGTCATCTTCCTTAGGCAGATTAACCCAGGAGGTCCCTCGAGTTTTTTTTTTTTTAAAGATTTTATTTATTTATTTATTTGACAGAGACACAGCGAGAGAGGGAACACAAGCAGGGGGAGTGGGAGAGGGAGAAGCAGACTCCCCGCTGAGCAGGGAGCCCAATGTGGGGCTCGATCCCAGGACCCTGGGATCATGACCCAAGCCGAAGGCAGACGCTTAAGGACTGAGCCACCCAGGCGCCCCCCTCGAGTTTTGTTCAATGCTTAGACATAGAGCATCGGAGAGAAAAAAAATGTGACCTATGCTTAGAAGAAATAGGAAGTTTAAACTAGGTGACCCCTGAAGCTCCATCCTAGCCTAAAGACCCTATGAGTATTTTAATGGCCAAGTGTTGAGATGGTAGTGTGAGAAATTTCCAGCATCCCCGTGTATCATTTCCCAACAAGAGCCTCAGCCATAAGGATTCTGCCAGGGGCGCCTGGGTGGCTCAGTCGTTAAATGTCTGGTCATGATCTCGGGGTCCTGGGATCGACGAGCCCCACATCAGGCTCCCTGCTCAGCGGGAAGCCTGCTTCTCCCTCTCCCACTCCCCCTGCTTGTGTTCCCTCTCTCGCTGTGTCTCTCTCTGTCAAATAAATAAATAAATAAAATCTTTAAAAAGATAAGGATTCTGCTACTTTGTGTTGTAGAATGGTGAGGGGATGTTCACGTGATCTACAAGAGATGGCTAAGGAAAGTGAAGGAATGGGGGGCAGGGGAAGACCAAATCAGACTGGTATGATAACACGAATTGTGATCCCTCACTTGTGTATTCATTTTAAAGGATTTTTATCCTTTTATACAATTTATACTGCCGCTCAGAACAGTAGCTCAGTAGGATGGGCAATATTATTGACAGGTGAGAGTGAGGCTCAGAGCAAAGCATACCAAACTGTTTTGTTAAGACTTGTTTTGCCTTAGATCTCCTTTTGGATAAGGGAAGGCCATAGAGCTGGGTTCATACCATTTAACTGCTCTGAAATTTTTGCCAGAACTACCTTAAGTTAGATACCTTAACCTCAGGTTTCTGTCTTCATCCTTCCTTCATGTAAACTTAGCCCATGAGACTGGCTGATCCCAGAGAACCTCTCGAATTCCTTAGCAGGATGCAAAAAGGCTCTGTCTACATGACAGGAAACCCTACAAACATCATCCCTAGAAGTACCGGAAAAAATCAGCTTCACACTGACTCAATTAAGTAAGGAATAATTTTATTTTATAAAAATTAATAATTTACACATGTAAGTTTACTCCTGAAGACCTCAGACTTCTGTGCTCTTATCTCTGCCAGCCACTGCCATTTATTGCATTGTTTCTCATGTGTCTTTTCAGTTTGGAGACTGCCAGGGACCATGTTCTACCCATTGACTATTACTTTCCACCCCAGAAGACCTGCCTGATCTGCGGTGATGAAGCTTCTGGCTGTCACTATGGAGCTCTCACTTGTGGAAGCTGCAAAGTCTTCTTTAAAAGAGCCGCTGAAGGTAAAGGGTCTTGCACACTCACTTCTTTTTCCCTCTCTCCTTTATCATCTATAGAAAGACACCAATCTTCCAGAGCCCAGGATTTCATCATCTCAGAGACAAGGTCACTGGTGGGACCCTCTCAAAGAACCTAAAAACCTAAAGAAGAAGGTTTTGTTGTTGTTGTTGTTGTTTTTGTTTTTTGTTTTTTCTGTTCTTTTTTTTTTTTTTTTTTTTAATTTGCTGGTCCCCTGGTTTTGGCAACCTTGGTAGTACAGGCAGTGTAGTCAATGACGGTGATCCTATCTGGTGCTTAGGGCTTGGGGCAGTCTTAGAAATGGAAGAAAATTAATGATTCGAAAAGTTTTAACTCCTTCCCTGTTTGTGTTTCACTCTGCTGTGTAGTGAGGGGGAAAAATATCTTGATTAGAGAAGTTAGAAGTGGAGAAACCCCAACTGAGTCCCCACCCATTCTCTATAGTGTATATGGGAGTGTTCCTTCACAAAGTCTCCTTGGCCTCAGCCCCAGAAAGGAAGTGTTCTTGCTGTTCAGCAGACCATCAGTCTGGGCGCCTGCTCCCTCCTGCTGCTGGCTCATTGGGACTGCTTTGCATCAATAGCCCCTAGGTAAATAGGGAGCCCGAGTGATAAAAACTCCTTTATTCTCTCCATAGACTTTTCCTCAGGGCCTACCCATTGGTATAGCACCTCATGCTAAGTTGCATCTTATATTTGGCTAAGCAGGCTCAAGCCCTGGCTCCTTAGTCTTATTTAGCTTAGAACCATTCATGTCTGATCAGCTCCTAGAGGTGCTCAGCCTACATGCTACAGCAAGAACTCCCATTTCCAGACTTCCCATATATGCTAGTGATTCCTTCCTTCCCAATCAACCTGGGCTCAAACCTCCTACTCATCCTCTTCATTCCCCATCCTGTACTAAGGGCTTCTTTTCTCAATGGGACACTGATAAGCAGCCCCTAGACAGAGATGCTCTGCTCTGGGGGCAAACCCAGTTGCCAAACACCAGTATCTACTCCTATTTCCACTTTCCACAAAGGAAATACTTCCTGCCAAAACCTTTCCTTCTCTCTCACTGGCCTAGAGGTGTTGAGTTCCAAGTCAGAACCAAAACAGTCTTGCCTTAGTTAAGGGCTACAAACCCTGAGGACACTCTTAAAAGTGGCAGGTATATAAGCCACACCTTTCACTGGAAACGTCCACCAGAGGACAACAGAAGCTCCAAGCAGTTCTTAGCCTTTAGATAAAAGGTGCAAAGCAGGTGTCCTTTACTGGTTTTCCCATTGACAGCCAATTGGAATGGTTGCCTTTTCATCATTTTAGACTGGTGGCAGGAATACTTACAAAACAGAAAATTGTTATTTTGTTTTCTTCCAGTCCCCAAAGCAACAAGGAGACAGCTAGCTTTTAGTGTTACTGAAAACATGCTGCATGTTCCTTCCTACCCCCACGTGGCCTATTGCTACTGCTTGTGCTGAGCTAGTATAAGGTCCAGGGCCCCAGTACCTAGACCTGGGCAGTTTAGAAAGAGACACAGAGAGCAGTTCCTGCCTTTCTTAAGAGTACTTACGGAAGGATGGCTGTCAGAAAAGAAAGTGAGGAACAGCCCAAAGACAGCAGATCCCCCCCCCCAGTTTCCCCAGTGAGAATGTGCTTCCTCCCGCAACCCCAGCATCCAGTAGGCCCTGCCCGTAGAGCAGAGAATACACCAGAGCCCTCATCTAGGGCTAGTGGGTCAGTAAGCCCAGGGACCCAGTAATAGCAGCCGTATCAGTTGGGGAAAGAGTTCAAGTACGCAACTGAACAAGCAAACTCAACAGTCAGATCAATTCGATTGTAGTTGATACTGCCTCTGGGCTTTACAAATCTGGGTCACAATATTGATATTTTTAGAAAACCGGGAAAGTGATCAAACGTATTGTAAAAGGGACTATTTTGCTGTCATAACATATCCCACATGGGAGCTTTCTGCCAAAGTTAGGGCTGAAGGAGGGAGAAGGGCAGAATGGCAGTTGTCAGGGCTTCCTGGGAGGAGCTGGGCTAGATGTGGGTCTTGGGCTATTTGAGAATAAAGAAGCGGAAAGGGGTACTCACTCAACATACAGAATACTGGGAAATCCAGCAAGGTCTCAAAATGCTCTAGACCCTAGAATCGCTTAAGTTAGGGAAACTGGGTAATATTTTCTTTGAGAAAATGAGCCTCTGAGCTCATGGGGCCAAATACTCTCGACTGCTTAAAATACAGAAAGCCACAAATGGATTTCTTAAAAAGCTACAAACCCCTTGGTTCCTTTGGAATATGAACCCCAGGTTCCAGTCCTGAGTCCTTTGAGCGATAGAAGGTGGTTACACACACACACACACACACAAGAAAAACAAAGCAAAGCAAAAAAGAAAAAAAAAAAGGCATTTTCTTTCTCCTCCCACCTGTAAAGCTTGTTGGCTGGAGTTTACTTCTGTCATTATCTCTGTTTGAAGGCAAGGGGCTGTCTTATTATCCACAGAGAACATTTATTGATTTGTTTTTTTCCCCCATTTTTACAATGTGTCCTTATCACCCCAGTGGCCTTTATGAAAGTGATTCTGAATCTGCCTTGTTGAAACTTGGAATTCCACCTGTCTTGGAGAGAGTGGGAACACAAATCTTTCTTTTCCTCATTTGTTTGTTGTCAGTTAAGTCAGACTGAGTATTCAGAGTGTTGATTACCACTTTATTCATGGTTTCAGAAATCTCTAGACTGGGCACAGGTACAAGACTTAAAAGCCTGGCACGTCAGACAGAAATCCATTTCTAGCTTTGGTAGTTCATAAAGCATGAGGTTTTAATGCTGTCACTGGTGCAAGGCTCAGCACAGAGTCAATTGTAATCGAGCCAGGTTTTCCTATTGAGGAGAAGGAAGAGGAGGGAGCCCCACATTTTCTCACTGTCAGTGATTCTGGGAGTTTGGGGTGACGATTAGGCTAGTCAGGGAGATAGCTGCATATTTTGAGATTAAAAAAAAATAATGATGCTAGGCCATGGGGGTAAAATCACTAAAATCTGGTTGATGAAAACTCAGTGTGTGTTTGTCTGTGTCTGTGTGTGTGCGTGTGCATACATGCTCGTGCAGTTGGAGGATGTTCTGCGGGCTAGAAACAGGCATGAGGAGAATCAGCTAGTTGGTGGGGTGATGGGATGAGTAGGGAGGTGACAAGGGAAGGCATGTTGAATGCCATCTAAAAGGCCAGGAAATCAAAGGAAGGTGATGCCCATACACAGAAGTACGGGCTCAGAGGGGTTTTAGTTGTCTGGCTTTGAATAATTAAGTTTCCTATTTAGACTTCAGTTTTCTTTGTCTGTAAAATAAGGGACTTAAGCTAGATTTTTTTTTTTTTTTTTTTTAGAGAGAGTGTGAGCTTGAGTGGGGGGAAGGAGAAGAGAGAGAGAATCCCAAGCAGGCTCCACGCCCAGCGTGGAGCCTGATGCCGGGCTTGATTTCATGACCCCGAGATCACGACCTGAGCCAAAACCAAGAGCTGGATGCTTAATAGACTGAGCCACCCAGGCGCCCCTAGATATTTTTAATATGCCTTTCTAGCTTTGACTTTTTATGATGGTTCTACAAATTACATACATCATCACTGTCAAAACTATTACATCAGCAAACAAACATGTGTTTCTACCTATATGCACTTTTGATTTTGCCTCCCTGACAGTTGGTGAACCCTAGCTCCCATTCTTTTAAAAATCAATTTTCAGATGAGGATAGAGCCAGCTGAGAAAGTGCACTGTGGATGGGCTAGGTTAAAATTCAGGACTCCGAGATTCCCCCTTCCCCCAGCATTGTGACCATAGTTGGATAACTTCCTTTCTTTTCCATTTTCTCATCTGGACAATCAGGACATAAATCCCCATCTCTACCACATCATGTTTCAAAGAGGGTTAATTAGTTCATCATGTGCTCTGTGTGCTCAAGAATTTACTATTTTTCAGACATTTTCTAGTAAAACGTTGGAGATTGTACATCCATTTGTTTTGTACACATGGAGTGCTGTTTGGTACACATCATAAAATTGAAACTGTAGTTTACATTCTGGACTCAAAGAATTACACCATCGTCACTGATGTTTACAATATGTCCCAATTTAGTATTCTTGGCGAATTTTATATAAGTATGGCTTTGATTCCCTCTCTCACCCCAGGTTTTTGTGAGGGAAGAAATGTAAGTGAACCCTAATTGAACTCTCTCTGTCCTTTAAATCCACTCTTTCCCACCTCAACTCATGTGGAATTGAATATTACTTCTTGTTTGGAGTCTTGCAGAGAGTTTTTTGTGTCTTTCAGTGTCCTCTTCACTCCCTGGCTTTTTGAGTAACATTTCCCAGGGACAAATTAACTATGCTAGAAAGATCTGCTTGCAGCTTCAACAGAGCCTTGATCAGGTATATTTGGCCAAGAAATTGACTGATCCTGATTGCACCGATCCTAGATAACTTTTCACAAAGTTCCTCTTATCTTTTATCCGTCTCGGGTTTTTCTAAATGTCAAAGCCAGACTTTAGATTAGGGGGTCAGCCAAATTTTTCTGTAAAGGACCAGATAGTAAATATTGTAGGCTTTGTGGACCATATGGTCTCTGACTCAACTACTTAACTCTGCCTTTGTAGCCTGAAAGCAGCCCTAGACAATATGTAACATAAGCTAATGGGTATTACAATAAAACTTGACTTTCATTTAATTTTCACATGCCATTCAATATATATATATATTTTTGATATTTTTCAGCCATTTAAAATCTAAAAATCATTCTCAGCTCTTGATCCACACAGAAACAAGTGGCACACTGGTTTGGCTTGTGGACTGTAGTTTTTGACTCCTGCTTTAGATGGTCACTCCTGTGCTTGCAAATCTGCATAGTAAATTTCACTTTTTTTAGTAACTCTCTAGATTATCTAATTTTAAACATTCTTCCGAGTGGCCAAAGTTTGCATGTCTTGTTTGTCCAGAATGCCTGGTCTGGTGGCCTCTGGGTCTTGAGCATTATTTTAGTAAACCAGAAAAATGTAAATTAACATAGGGATGCTAGAAGAGGACACATTTTTTCTAATGATCTAGTAGCTCACTCCCCTTTACAATACACAGAAATTGAAAATATTTCATATGTTTTCTAGACTTTTGCACTGTAAGCTTGTGGATAGCTATCAAATATATATGAATGAGTTTTGCTCGATGCCACATAAAACCCAGATGGTAAAGAGGAAGGACTTTGGAGACTATCTGATACTAAGTGGTATGGAAAAACTCTCTGTCTGATAAAAAGCAGAGCCCAGGTGGTCAGCTGAGTTATGGATCTGCCATATATTGCCCCATAATTCTTTGTCTTTACACATTGGCTGGCTTAATTCTGGTTGTCCCCATAACAAGACTAGACCACAGGCCTTCAGAATAAATAATTTAGCTCTGTAACGCATTGCAGTTGATATCCACTCAAGTCTCTTATTAGTGCCCAGTTTGGGAGCCATGTCAAGAATTTGCCATTACTGGGCACCTGCGTGGCTCAGTTGGTTAAGCGACTGCCTTCAGCTCAGGTCATGGTCCCGGAGTCCCAGGATCGAGTCCCGCGTCGGGCTCCCTGCTCAGCGGGGAGTCTGCTTCTTCCTCTGACTCTACCCCCTCTTGTGTGCTCTCTCTCTCTCTCAAATAAATAAATAAAATCTTAAAAAAACTAAATTTCAAAAAAAAAAATTTGCCATTGCTGTTATATAGTGCTCTGTGCCTGTCTATTTATAGCATGTACATTTTATGAAGTAACGATTAACAAGAAGTTGCTATGTCACTTGCAAGATCCTCTGAATCCATTGCCTGCTTTCCACCTTGTGTTACTATTCCCCAATCTGTTATATTTTTAAAGCCCATATACTCTAGCCAGAACTTTTTTTCCTCTCCTTCACAGAATCTCTTGGTAATTGTGAAACTGTGTGTGGTAGATCTTTGCAGTTTGGCTTCTGTTGAAAGGGTAAATGTTAGAACCACATTTTCTCCAAAGGTAGGAGTTATTTCTTACTTCTGTGGCCTCTAGTCCCATAGCAAGAAACACACTATCCTTCAAAATGATCGAACTCAGTGATGAGCCATTATTTCACCAAACAATCTCTTCAGTTACAATAGCTATGTGTGCATACTTCTGGAACCTATTATTCAGGTGTCGACACTCCTTTTCATGGCTAGGCAACTGCTCTCAGCATTTCAAGTAAGCAGGTGAGCTTGTACCTGCCAGAAGAGTGTAGAGAAGAAGAAACTTCCTCCTATACAAAAGAAGAAACAGATTTGGGAGGTGAATGAATCTTTATAAAGGGAATAAATATTAGAATTCTCAGTCCCTTTGCTTCCAGGCTTTGTTGCAGTTCCTAGGGCACCGCAGTGGAATCTCCTCAGCTCCTGGCTAGACTAGGGCCTGTCTTCTACTGAATGCCTCATAAGAACAGGCCTGGTAGTAATCTGCTCGTGCATTCAGCCAGTAAACATTTACTGGGTGCTTACTACATGTGGGGTATTGGGCTCACATACTCAAGATATAGAGCTTTCCTCAAAGAGCTTAGTGACCATAATCCTGGACATCTTTTTTTTTTTTTTTTTTAGAGAGAGAGAGAGAGAGAGAGCATGCATGTGCAAGTGGAGGGGAGGGAGAGAGAGAGAGAGAGAGAGAGACTCTTAAGCAGGCCCTTCACCTGGCCCAGAGCCTGACCCGGGACTCCATCTCGTGACCCTGAGATCATGACCTGAGCCGAAATCAAGAGTCAGATGCTTAACTGACTGAGCCACCCAGGTGCCCCGATCCTGGACATCTTTAAATCTCTTCAATGAATGCAGGGCCACAATATCCACTGCTCATTTGAACTTCACAATCATCTGGGACAGAAGGCAAAGTCATCCTTGTGGTTGTCCACATAAGCGCAAACTGAGGCATTGCCAGTTAATCAACAGATCGTAAATGGAATAGCTGGAATTTGATTCCAGGTGTTCTGAGTCCAAAGTCACTCTGCTATAGCGCGGCTGCCCCTCAAATATAAAAACATACTAACCCAAAGTAGAAAGAAAGGGTTATGCCTAGGCAAACAAGAAAAGCCAACAGTGAAGAGGAACAACAGAGTCAGAAATGACAGAAAGAAGTTAAGAAAGACATAAGTATTGTGGGGAGAAACCAAGGAGCCACTGAGTAGCACTAATTTGACAGGAGCTTGTCTTCTGAAGAAAGCCCCAAATACTTAAAAAGAGCTGGTGGCTCATCAGCAGTTTCTTCTTCAGGTAAGGCCAGGGAGATGCGAGCCATACTGCTTTCACCACCTCCTACTTTTCATAAGGAAAATTCTGATTCTGATACAACCAGCCTTGCTGGCTTTTAATTCACTCTCATCACACGGTCACAGAACAGAAAGCATAAAAGGTGTTAACCTTTTCGCAAGAGAATTTCGTTCATTAACAAGCTAAGGGAAGAGCTCAGAGACAGAGCATATGCATACAAATGGTAGAGGCCTGATTCCTTGACCCTTGGCTTTGAGCCTTCTCAGAATGTACCGCAGAATGTTTTCCATGGGGCCAGGAACAAGAGAAATTTATTTTCCTCCCCTTGGATGTCAGAAACAAAAAAAAAATGCTATATTTTAGGACAGAGGTAGAAAGTCACAAAGTCTTGTTGTCTTTTAAAATTGCTGTTTGATGAAAAGACAAAAGATTTGCAGTGCCTGCAGTCACAGGCTCTTAAAATGCTAATCTTTTAAAACTTGAAGAAAAGAAACAGAAATCTAAAAATCTGACCAAGCCATTTTATGGACAAGGAAACTGAGGCTGAGAGAGGAAATGGCTTTTCCAGGTTCACAGAACATATAACTGGCAGAAATTAGGGCTTCCTAGAGATTTCTTGTTTCTTATCTGAGGGGCTCTCTGGCCTCACAGCCAATTGGTAGAGTCACAGAGATTGTTACCTTGAAACCCCCAAGAATTATGTGAGGCAGCAAAATAAACATTTAGAACAACCCTTGGCTCCCAGAAAGTGCTCAGCCCCTGTGAGTCCCCTCTGCTTCTACCACGTGTAAGAGCATCTTTGTTAAGTATATGTTTTTCCCTTCGGCCGGGGAACGAGTACTAATGCTAGTCTATAGTAGAAGGGCTCTATGAGACATTTTATGGTATGAAGATTCTTGCAAAGTCTCATGTGTATAAATGTGTATGGATTTTTTTGGGGGGGGCGGGGAGAGTTTCATAGCATGAGTTGTTTTACCTGGAACGTTTGAGAAGGCTCCACAGAAAAGTTAAGGATTGATTTAGGTCTGGAGGGATGCATAATAATTTGCTAGGTACAAAAAGGTAGGAAGGGAACTTCAGGAAGAGGGAACAGACTAACCAAAGACAGGACTACATGAAAGCAAGAGGCTTATTTGGGAAACATTATACAGTGCCGAGGTGGTTGAGTTCCCTTTATCACATGCAGCAGGTCCCTTGACCAGCCTTCAGTCAGCCTTTTATGCCTGCCCCACCCCATGCCGAGCTATGCATTCCTGTTCTACTCTAATCTCTGAGCTTTTTGGAAGTAGGCTACTGTCTAGGTAGTGGATCAAGAAGCAACGCAAGAGCGCCAGAGGGGCTCTGGTTCTGCCATTGACTTATCATGAGGCCTTAGGCATGTCTCATTCCATCTTTGCATCACAAAACCTCCATCTGAATAATAAAGTGGTTGGACTGTATGGTTCTGAAGAATTTAACAGTAAATCTGTAACAATCTAAATATTTAAAATAAATCTCTAAAATCTTATGGATACTACAGATGTGTCCTTTTGTCAGTGGTTCGCTTTATTATGCATCAGCCATGGGAAATGGGTAGACCTGAGTTCAATCCCAAGTCACTTAACTTCTCTGTGTTTCTGTGAGGAGAGTAATAGCTCACATGGCTATTGTAAGAACTAAATGATGTGTAACACAGCTCCTGGTGCCCAGTAAGTTTTGGTCCCTTCTCCTGGAGTGAAGCCTTAGTCACTGGCACACATACACTTATGGTGTCCTCTGGGTAGCCAGAAAGGAAAGATGGGAAATGGTATTTGTGGTAGTCCCCTGGTTAATGTAAGGTTCCCAGACACACACACACACACACACACACACCTCTTCAGTGTTACTTAATTACTGATCAGAAGGGCCAATAGTATTTGTATAAGAATATAGCAAAGGTTAGTCTCTTCCTTCCTTCTTTGCCTTCCAGGGCACTGTGTGTAACATTCCCCAGACAGCTAAGCAAGCACATGTTTCATTGCATCTCCTGGCTTCCAGGCTTTGGACTTGAAGGTGTTCGAGCTTTCTGTGTGTCTTCATCCTCAAGACTTGTCTGACCTCCCTGGTAAGCAGGTCCACAGCCATAGGCCAGGAGAAAAGCTAACAAAGGTCATAAATTATCCTCCATGTTCTTCAGCCATTGGTTTCCCTTGTCCAGCCAGAGGCATATTTTTAAAGTATGTTGAGGCCAGATTCAATAGAAACCTGAGCCAGCACCTGTGTAAATAAAATTTTAAGGCCTCTTTTCCTGAAGCCGGATGGATATTTTTTGAAACCAAGCCAGGTTGTCTTTTATGTAGAGTGCTGCCTTCTCTATTATTGGTGCCTTGGGACCTCTTGGAGGAATCTGGTTTGGATGTAGTGTTATTATTTTGGTGGTGGTGGTGGTGGTGGTGGTTGTTGTTGTGTGGGGTAAGGGGGATTTCTTTCAAAAATAGGATAATGTCTTGGTATGACCTATGACTCTACTGTGTTTAAAATGAACACTGGGGATATGCTGGAATTCATTCTGCTTCCCATAGATTGGCTGTACGTCCCTCCACCCCCACTCACTCTTCAATGTTGATCCTTCTAAAACCGATCCAACCAAAACCAGTGTGTAGCATACCGCTTATCTCTAACTCTTACCTGAATCACCTTCAGATCTTATCTAAAACCCTATGTGTTTGGGGGATGGTTAGTACCCTCTCAGGGGCTCCCAGGGCCCAGCAGTAGGTGGGTATCCAGTTCTTGAGGTTCCTTAGCTCTGCTCAGCTTCAAAATACAGACAGGGTTTGTCCTTTATTTGTGTTGATCATGACTAAAGGCCTCCTACTTCCCACTGCCCTGCCTCTTCTGCCACCCCACCTGTGTAGCCTCCATGACTCCTCAGAAACTCCTCTGTAGCCCATGTTACTTAGAAAACGTCTTTCTTTGGCCTTTATGCAAATTGATGAGGACTAGCCAGCAAATTTAGGTTCAGATTATGATTACAAGGGAGCAGAAATAGATGTAGAAAACAAAATAAAGGGATTTGGATATGTGGAATAACTTCTCATCTACCTAAGAGCCCTACAAAGATACTAAAATGCTCTCTACCTAGGAGCCCTATTGATATAGGGGTAAAATACTTAAGATTTAAGTCCGACGTTTGTTAACTGCGTGACCTTGGGAAAATGACGTCTCCCTGAGCTTTAGTCTTCTCACCTGTAAAATGAGGATAATGATGACCATCCCCAGAGTAGTTATAAGAATTACATGAGGTCGGGGTGCCTGAGTGGCTCAGTTGGCTGAGTGCCTGACTCTTGGTTTCAACTCAGGTTATGTTCTCAGGGTCATGAGATCGAGCCCTGCATCCAGCTCTGTACTCAGTGAGGAGTCTGCTTGGTTTTCTCTCCCTCCTCCCCCTCTCTGATAAATAAATAAAATATTTAAAAAAAGAGTTCCATGAAGTAAGCAACTGGAAGTTTCCTTGCACAGTGCCAGACTTTTTAAAAAATAAAGTGAACTGAACACTGTGGACAATGCCTCCTACTACATGAATGAAAAATCAGCCCCATATCAAATTATAGAATGTTTTTAGGGGTCCCATGATTTCACTGTAGAAATGCTAGTAATAATTAAATAATTCATGTGTTGCTATTTACATGGATAATTTGGTAGTAATTATTTTCAGACAGATGGCATATTTCAGACACAATTCAGAACATAATAGTTCGGCAGACGTGTACATTCTTAAGTACCAAAAAACCCAAAAGGAGTTGCCTAGAGCAATCAAGGGCAGCACAGAGCTCCCTAGGCCCTGTCTCCTAGTGAGAGGCAACTAGATTTTAGGTATTGGTATTCTCATGGTCTAGTGGCAGAGAAGAAGGGCTGGAGGTGAGTAGCTTTTACTCGTTCATTTTTTTCGACAAGAATATATTGTGTCAGGCCCTGTGTGGGCCCAGAGACAAGTGTGAGTTGGCCCTATTGTCAGGGAGTTTCTAGTCTAATGGACATACTCTGCAAGGTCAGCTAAGTTTTAAGACAACTCTGACCAAAACCAGCACGGTTTGAGGGGCCTATCCCTATCAGCAGGTCTGGAAGCCTTATCATCAACAACAAACAATAATGATGATGATAATCATAGCAGCTAATATTTACTGAACATCTTCTATGTGTTAAGCATTACACTAAGTGCTTACTTAATCTTCACAACACTTGCAAATGAGGAAACTGAGGTACAGAGGACTAAGAGGACAGGAAGGAAACTAATCCATCTCAGTTCAACATACATTCAACCTCTATTATATATCAGGCCTTGTGCTAAGAACTAAGGAGAGAAAAATGAGTAAAAATCTCAGTCCAGCAGGAGCAACAGATAAGCACACAGTGAGGCAAGCATATTCCAGGCTTTCTGCTTGATACTGGAAACTCACTGATGAATGAGACACAGTCCTCCTTTCAAAGATCTCAAAGTTTAGTGGGGGATATCAATGTGGACCCAAAACTTAAATACTGCTCTGATAAGTATCATAAGAGAGATTCAGTAAAAAAATGGGACATATTATACAGCAAATGATTATTTAAAATCAAAAGCCAAAAGAAACAATGTTATTAAGAATTATGGAGAGGGGCCCCTGGGTGGCTCAGTCAGTTGAGCATCCAACTCTTGGTTTGAGCTCAGGTCATGATCTCAGGGTCATGAGATGGAGCCCTGAGTCAGGCTCCATGCTGGACGTGAGGCCTGCATGAGTTTCTCTCTCTCTACCTCTCCTTCTGCCTCTCACCCTGACTCAGGTGGGCTCTCTCTCTCTCTCTCTCTCTAGGGTGACTAAATAATTCTTTAAAAAAAAAAGAATTATAGAGAAACTAATTGATTTAAATCAAAGCCTCCCCCCAAAAAAAGAATGTTAATCTAATTTTATTCCAGCTTGGTCATTTGTGTTCCTTTCATTTTTCATTTTTCATTCTGTTCCTAAAATGGATGATAAGTATTTGTTTTGCACCCAAGCATAACAAAATACTGCAGGAGGCTGTACTTACAATGTAGTTAAACTCTTCTGTTATCCCATTGCACGCCCACACTTTCTTCTTCCTCACCTTTACTCGGGCTACTCCCTCTGCTACAAGTGCTTTTTTTCCACATCCCCGTATCCTTAAGTCCTACATTCCTTAAAAGCTTCACTCAAATGCCTCCTCCTCCATGAAGCCTCCACCCCATCAAAAGGCACCAAACCCTTGTGTGTACTCCGACAGCACTTCATGAGCCCCTCTCTTGTGGTTCTTACCACTTTTTGCTTTACCTGTCAGTAATGTTATTACCTATATTTTTCCCTTTGTTAGAGTGATTTCTTCAGTGGAAGGCTCATTTTGATGAAACCATGATTTTATTCTAGATGCAATGGAAACCTCTTTTGGGTTGTATTGTGCCTCATGGGCTTCAGCCTTCAATCTTAAACATGTGAAATTACATCACCTATCCGGAGTTTTATACTTTGTACTAATGGCTTTTTTAAATGCCCACCACCTTCACACAACAACTGACTAAAATGTATCTCATTCTTTTAGGCCTTGCCCTCTTGCATGCATAATTTATAGAACAACAGGTTTTTTTTTCTTATGCATCTACTGTTAGATATTTAGATTGTTTACATGTACTTAGGTTGTATTCATGTGCATTACATTTTTTTCTTTTTATAATTTCCTTAGGACCCATTTCTACCAGTGGAAATACTGGGTCAAAAGCAGGGATTGTGGGTGGGAGCACGTGATAGGCAGATCTTTAGGAATGGCAGACACATTTGAGGAATTGGAGGGAGGCAGGTGGCTATATAGACAGCCAAAATCATATGCTTTGTGTTAAGAAATCATGAAAGGCCCCTCTGCTTGAAAGTATCTTGCTATGCATGATCTGTCACAGTGTCTGATACCCCGCCATATGTGGAACTGTTTTGGAAGACTTTACTTTCTGGGACACATTCAGCCATTATCAGGAAATATTATCGGGAATTAGGTTGTCGGTATATCCATTGGCAGGACTCTGGAGGCATGAAATACCAATCTCATAAATTCTGAAAGGCATAGGGGATTTGGAACAGGTTCTGTTATCTTTTATCTAGAATAGGAAGGCTTAGATAAAGCATCAAAGTGGCAAGCTCTGAGGAGCCAAGGGTCAAATGAAGGCATTGAGCATTTGGTAGGATGAAAGAACAGAAGGGGAAGAGAGAAGCAGAGGAAGGGCTGTGGAGAGAGAGAAATATGTTTCACTTAACAGGACTTGGAATTGTGCTAGGTTCGTGGGTACAACAGAAGCAGTGAGATCACTTTATGCTAGGGAGAGATGATTGAGTTCTGAGCAGCCAATAGCTGACTTTAGATAGAATTGTAGGGGTGATGGCCTGAGGGGATATCCAGGTCCAAATTAGCTTCTGTAGACATTAGAAAACCATGAGGATTTCGGACATCGGAAAACCAGCAGGGCAGGAGAACTTAGGGCAGCACAGCAGACTTAGTACATACAAGTCAGTTCACAGCAGCCATCACACAGGACTACAACCACTAATGTACGATGGAGGCCAGCTGTCATTACCTTTTGTGATGGGAAAACCTTTAGAAAAGGTAGGTGCCTTTGAGGAATTGGAGGGAGGCAGTTGTCTATATTCACCTATCAGCTGACTTCATTGACGTGGTGCGGGGGTTGTGGCTTTCAGATACTTTAGTTTTCTTTTTTGGTGGAGACTGCAAAATCTACCACAGAACTGTAAATTCTATACGGAAAAAAACAAAAAAACAGGCTCCCCAGGTTACAGTAGAACATGGAACCCTCTGTGTTTGAGGATAGGGAGGCTCTGTAAGAATCAAACTGCATTTTCCAGCTCTATCCCCCAGGGTTGTTGTTTGTCTTTTTGTCCCCCTTGGGACTCAGTTTCTCTTACTTTGGTTCCTCGTGCTACCACCCACTGTTCTTGGCCTCTTCACCCTCAATATAAGTATAGACCACATTCTTTGGGTTCCCACAAAACAAAAAAGATGAGCTCTTATTCATCAAAATGCATATTAGTAAATACTGAGGGAAAACAAACTGGATACCCGTACAGAAAATAAAGGTAGGAATCTGTTCCTTGGAATCCCAGATAAGACAATAAAGAACGTTCTTTGGGCATGAGATGTCTTCCCATAAGGTGGCTCTCCTTTGGCCATGTCACCTTGGCCCAGTCTTTACTTGGTAACATTCTTCCTTATTTGTGAACCCATCCACTATGCTCCTAGGGTGTCCTACGGAAATGGCAAAAACTTAAACACATATCCAGCCAAAGGAAGGTCACTTTCTAATAGCAAGCCCTTATACGACGCTGTGAACATTTGACACCGACGCTGCTCGGAACACTAGTGAGTGACCTGACCCCTCTTTGGAGCAGAATGTGATTGATAGGTTGCTTCACGGAGACCCTCACTGTTCTAGGAAATACAATCCAGAGTTTGCTGACTCACATCAGGGAGTATGTACAGACAATGGGTCCTGCAGATAAGCCTTGCTCTGATTAGCTTCAGAGATTTTAAAACAGCTAAGATGTGGTAGAGTGGGCCTTAGGAAATTCATTTGATCTCTCTAAGCTCAATTTCTTCATCTATAAAATGGAGATAACGCAGTTGGCTGAAAAGCCAAAGAAATTGATGCTTATAAAATCACTGTATAAATTGCAAAGTGTCATATGAGTATGAGTTTCTGTTTTTTAGGGGATCTCCTTACCATTGTTCAGGACAATCATGGCTATTGTTAAATAAATACTTGGCCTCTGACCACCCTGGAACCTTTTGTAAGGAGAGTTGCCTATAGAGGAAAAAGCTTTACTAGCAAATTACTTCATGGCTTACATGTTTTCTTTTTCTTTACTTCTTCTCTTTTTTTGGCTTTCATGTTTTTTATGCACATAGATCATTAATACATAAAGCATATCTCCTCCAATCTGCAGTCACATCACAATGATTACCTTTGAATCAGAGCTTCTCAAAGTGAAAGTACCCCCCCAATAGTCCATTACAAATATAACGTACAAATTGATATACAATATGTCCAACCACTTTTGCATGATACAGGGATAGGCAGATATATAATTTTATTTATGGAGATACTGTCTCCCAGCAAGTGAGCAGTGGCCAGAAAATGGCCAAGAAAGGCCATGAAGAGTGCCTTCCCATCAGGGCTCAGCTTCCAGCTTTCATTGGAAGGTTACTAAAATCCTGTGCAGATAAGTTGCAAGGTTTATAGAAAAACCAAAACTTGCTCCAAGAGCAAGCCCTTGTTTCTTTGCCTAGTGTTTTTAATTCCCAGCAGACATGACTTTGATCTGGCATTTGGCAACAGGGCAGTGTCCTAAGCTGCACACAAATTGGGGAAGAGAAGTGATATTATTGGAATGAATTTATTTGTTGTAAGTTATAAATATATGGTTTTTTTCAATTCCATCATCCTCAAAATTGTATCCGTTTTCCCCAGTGGAGCAGTTTCTCTGCCTTTAATATGCTTGCTTTGCGCTGGGCATTCTTGCCTGGCTAACACATGAACCTTGCGAAACTGATTCCAAGGTCTTTTTCTTTGGTTTTTTTTTTTTTCTCTTGATGCCCAAACTGCCAGGGTCAGTAGTGGCTGCGGTGGGCTGACAATGAGGTGGCAGTAAGCTGAGCTTTGTCCTCTGGCCTCCCTTGACCCATTCCATCCATCATCCAGAGGGCTCTAAGCCAGCATTCCACAGAGCAGCCTCACCAAACTCACTGAGACTGAAGGGGAACCATGTTTTCAGTCATTACAGAGAAAAGGAATGAGACTTAAAATTTGTAAAATTATGGTGCTCTCTTTGTTGATTCTTTTCATTCCAGAAAAATATTACTCTTCTTTAGGAAACTATCAAAACCTTATGAGCTTCCAGGACCTGGACTGCTTCCTTAAGAAGCACAATATAGGGAAGTCTCTTGGCCAACAAAATATGAAAAAAATCAATCATTTATTCATTTATGCATTCAACTAATGTATATGGAGATTTTTCTATTCATTCCAGTCTGGAATGACAAAAAAGAGTAAGTGTTCTCCTTGTCTCCCTCCCAATCTAATGAGGAAGATATCTATTACTTCATTTTATAATGATCTATCACATTTCATATACTGCTGGATATTTATATTTATTTCACATACCACAATATTTACCCTTTGTAAATGTGCCGCTCCATGGTTTTTAGTATGTTCAAGAAGTCATGCAAGCATCACTACTATCTAATTCTAGAGAATTTTCATCATCTTGAAAAGACACTCTGCACCTGTTAGCACATACTCGCAATTTCCTCTCTTCTCAGACTCAGGTAACCACTAAAATACTTTCTGTCTCTGTGGATTTATCAATTCTGGACATTTTATATAAAAGGAACAACACAATATGTGGACTTTTTACCTGGATCCTTTCATTTAGCATGGTGTTTTCAAGGTTAATCCATGGTTTATTATGCATCAGTACTTCATTCAATTTTCTGGCTAAGTAATAATTTTTGGGTTGTATGGTAACTCCATGTTTAACTGACCAGGTAGTTTTTTTTTTTTATAGATACTGCACTGTTGTACATTCTGATCAGCAGTGTATGAGGCCTCAAATTTCTCCACATACATGTTAATACCATATTATCTGTTACTTTATTATTAATTATTGTTATTATTCCCATCCTAGTTGGTATGAAATGGTATTTCATTGGGGTTTTAATTAGCATTTTGCTAATGGCTTATGATGTACATTTTTTCAAGTGGTTGTTGGGTGTCTGTATATCTTCTATAGATAAATGACTATTCATATTATTTGTCCATGTTTTAATTGTATTATTCCTTTTTTATTATTGATTTGTATGAGGTGGGGTCCAACCTCATTCTTTCCCATGTAGATATCTTGCTGTCCTAGCACCATTTGTTGAAAAGAGTATCTTTCTCCATAGAGTTGTCTTATTATCCTTGTTGAAAAACTATTAATCGTAAATGTATGAACTTATATCTGGACTCTTAGTTATATTCTGCTGAACTATATGTCTCTCCTTAGGCAACTACCATAGTATTTTGATTACTGTAGCTTTGTAGTAAGGTATGAAATTGAGAAGTGTGAGTCTTCTACATGTCTTTCATTTTCAAGATAATTGTGGCTATTCTAGGACACTTGCATTTCCATATACATTTTTGGGTCACTTTGTCAATTTCAGGAAAAGTGCTAGCTGGGTTTTTTGATACATATTATATTGAATCTGTAGATCAATATGGGTAGCATTGTCACGTTAACAACATTAAGTCTTTAAGTTCATCAACACAAGATGGCTGTCTATTTAATTGTTCTTTAATTTATTTCAGCTATGTTTTATAGTTTTCAGTGTCTAAGTGTTACAGTAATTTTGTCAAATTTACCCCTAATTATTTTATTCTTTTTGATGCTTTTGTAGATGGGGTTTTTTTCTTAATTTCATTTTGGATTATTCATTGCTACTCTGTAGGAATACAATTAATATTTGTATAGTGATCTATTATACTGCATCTTTGCTGAATTCATTTATAAGCTCTAATATTTATTTTGTGTATTTTTTAGAATTTTCTTCATATAAGATAATATCATCTGTGAAAAGAAATAGTTTAACATTTTCCTTTTCAATCTGTATGCCTTGTATTTCTTTTTCTTGTCTAATTGCCCCAACTAAAACATCTACTACCATGTTGAATAGTAGTGGTGAGAGCAGACATTGTTGCTGATCTTGGGGAGGAACTGAGGAAGCTTCTAGTCTTTCACCACCAGCTGTGGGTTTTTCATAGATACCTATTATCAGGTTGAGGAAGTTTCTATGTAGTCCTGGTATTTTTATCATGAAAACTTGTTGGACTTTGTCAAATGCTTTTCCTGCGTCTATTCAGATCACCAGGTGGTTGTGCATTTTATTCATTAAACTATAATATTACATTGATTGATTTTTGTTTATTGAAACAACCTTACATTCCTAGGATAAATCTCACTTGATTATGGGGTATAATCCTTTTTATACATTGCTGGATTTGGTTTGCAAGTATTTTGTTCAGATTTTACCTTTATATTCATAAGAGATAGTGGTCTTTAGTTTTCTTTTTGCACTGTCTTATTCTTGTTTTGTTATCAGGGTAATAATAGTTTCATAAAATGAATTGGAAAGCACTCCTTTATCTTTTTCTTTTTTGGAAGTGTTTGTAAATAATAAGTATTAGTTCTTTAAACATTTGGTAAAATTCCCTGGTAGAGCCATGTGTTCCTGGGCTTTTCTTTATGGGAAATAATAATAATTGTTATTATTATTAGTTATTATCATTACTAATTCAATATCTTGTTATAGGTCTATTCAGATTTTCTTTTTACTTCTGAGTCAGTTTTGGTGGTTTATATCTTTCCGGTGATTTCTTCATTTCATCAGTGTTGGCATACAATTGTTTGTAATATTCCCTAGTAATCTTTATTTCAGTAAGATTTATTTCAGGTAAGATGATTCAAGAAATTCTTTATTTCAGTAGTATTGTCTTTCATTCCTGATTTTCATAATTTGAGCTCTCTTTCTTTTTTATATTGGTTAGTTTATTAAAGGGTTTATCCATTTTTTGATCTTTCCAAAGGACCAAGATTTGGTTTTGTTCATTTTCTTTTTTGTTTTATATTCTCTACTTCATTTATTTCTTTTTTTAATGTATTTCTTTTTTTAGTAATCTCTACACCCAGTGTGGGGCTCAAACTCACAACCCCAAAGTCAAGGGTAACATGCTCCTCCAGCTGAGCCAGCCAGGCACCCCTACTTCATTTATTCCTGTTCTAATCTTTTTAAAGAAAAAAAATTCTATTTATTTATTTGAGAGAGAACACAAGTGGGAGGAAGAGCAGAGGGAGAAACAGGCTCCTGCGGATCAGGGAGCCCAACACAGGGCTGGATCCCAGGACCCTGGGATCATGACCTGAGCTGAAGGCAAACGCTTAACCGACTGAGCCACCCAGGCGCCCCTTCTATTCTAATCTTTATCACTTTTTCCTCCTGCTTTCTTTTAGTTAGTTCTCCCTCTTCTAGTTCTGTCTTTTGGGATGTTAGTAGGGAGAACTACATCTTTTTAATGTAGGCTTTTATAGCTATAAATTTCCCTCTAAGCATTGCTTTCATTGAATTTCATAAATTATGGCATGTTGTCTTTTCATTTCAATTCATTTTATATTTTCTTACTTTCCTTATATTTTCTTCTTTGACTCATTATACTGCATTGTTTAATTTTCATATATTTGTGAATTTCTGAAGCTCTCCTGTTACAGGTTTATAATTTTATTTTATTTTGATCAGAGCACATTCTTGGTATGACTTCAATCAATTTAAATTTATTGAGACTCATTTATGGCCTTGAATGTGTTCTTTCCTGGAGGATGTTTCATGTACACTTGAGAAGAATATGTATTGTGGTGTTTCAGGGTGGAGTGTTGTGTAGATGCCTGTTAGGTCTAATTTGTTTATGGTGTTCGTGACTTCCCTTTCCTTATCTTCTTACTTGTTCTATGCTTTATTGAAAGTGTGGTATTTAAGTCTCCAGCCTTTATTGTTGAATCATCTATTTTTCCATTCAATTCTGCCAGTTTTTACTTTATGTTTGGGGGGGCTCTGTTATTAGATGCATATGTTTACAACTATATGTCTTCCTAGTGGATTCAACATGTTACCATTATAACATGTCCATCTTTGTCTCTAGTCACATATTTTGTCTTAATGTTTATTTCATCTGATATTAGTATAACCAATCCAACTCTCCTTTGGTTACTGTTTGCATGGAATATCTTTTTCAGTCCCTTTGCGTTCAATCTATTTTTGTCTCTGAATTTATTTTTTTAAAGATTTTATTTATTTGAGAGAGAGAGTGCACGAGTGGGGGGGAAGAGCAGAGGGAGAGAGACAAGCAGACAGAGATCAAGACCTGAGCCAGAATCAAGAGTTGGATGCTCAACCAACTGAGCCACCCAGGCACCTCTATTTCTGTCTCTTAATTTAAAGTGTCTCCTATAAACAGCATAGTTGCATCTTGTTTTTTCAATCCATTCTGCAAATCTGTTTTTTAATGGCAGTGTTTACTCCAACTACATTTAACATAATTAGTTTATTTTTTTATTATGTTCAGTTAGCCACCATATAGTACATCATTAGTTTTTGATGTAGTGCTGAACTATAACACCTAGTGCTCATCACAACACGTGCCTTATTATAAGGTAGAATTTACACCTGCCAAAACTCATGGTTTGTTCTTGCTGGTGTTTGTTGTTGTTTCTGTTATTTGCTTGTTTAGTGACTCTTTGGAACTAATTCTAGATGCCTGGGAATATACTGAAGCTTTTCAAAGCCTCCTGTGAACATTTCATTTCCCCACTTTTTAAAAAAGATTTTATTTATTTATTTATTTATTTATTTATTTATTGGCACGTGGAGCTTAACATGGGGCTTGAACTCACGACCCTAAGATCAAGAGTCGGACGCTTTACTGACTGAGACACTTAGGAGCCCCTTAAGATTTTATTCTTAAGTAATCTCTGCACCCAACATGGGACTTGAACCCACAACCCCGAGGTCAAGAGTTGCATGTTCCACCAACTGAGCCAGCCAGGAGCCCCATCATTTCTCCACTTCCTCCAAGCATTTCAGTTAGCTCATTGACTGCCACACTTGCTATCTACCAACTTAGCCAGGTGGATAGTCAGCATTTGCCTCTGATTATTTTCTAGAAACTCCCCCAGGGAAAAAGCTGTTTATACCAAGCAGACTATAAGTCAGGTTAAATAAACACAGTCTTGAGAGTAGTGTTTCAGAATCCCCAGACAGGTCAAATAAAGGCAGTTCTCTAAGAAAGAGTATTTGAAGGAGTCCCAACGCCATTTTGTCTCCTCCTTTGGTTACCAGGCTGGTTTTTACCATGACTGGTTTTCACCATCACTGCAGGCTATTTTTCATGGTTACTATGCTACTGAGGAAGGAGTGACAGGGAATAGGGTAAATTTAAACACTGCAAAGTTTTGAGTAAATTCTCCCTAGCTACATGTGTTTGGTTAATTTCTAGAGTTCTTAAAATATTGATTCTGACCCCCCCCCCATTTTTTTGCCAGTTTTCTAATTTCCTTTATGGAGTAGAGAATTTTAGGAGTTCTTCCCTCCTTCATTTTCTCTGACATTACTCCAGTCTAAGATGTTTTGATTGAGAACTTCCCAACCTTTAAAAAAGTGAACATCTACAGTGTCCAAGAAAAATGACCCTGAAAGTTAATTGAATTTTCAGGATCCTTCAGCTATTCATAAGGTCACTCACCCCAATGTTGTTTTGTTTGTTTGTTTGTTTGTTTGTTTGACAAGCAAGAAGAAAAATGTTGTCTTTCACATGTGATTCATACAAAAATGTAGGCCAGGCCATGTTTCCCCCTCTACTCCAAGTCCTCCAGTCTCTCTCCATCTCACTCAGAATAAAAGTCCTTGACCTAAAAGTTATCGGCCTTTAAGATCACAAATGATCTGTACTGCTGTTACCTCTCAGACCTCATATACTACCACTTTTCCTCCTGCTATATAGTTGCACTGGCTTCTTTGCCAGTCCCCAAAAATGATAGGCATTCTCCCACATTGGGGCCTTTATATCACTTATTCCCTCTGCCTTGAATGCTCTTCCTTAAGATATGCGTGGCTTACTCCCTCACTTGCTTCAAGTTTTTTCCTAAATGTCACCCCAATGAAGCCTGCTTCCACCACTCAATTTAAAATCAGTCTGTCCCAGCACTCTCCTCCCCTTTACCATGCTTTTTGTCCATAGCAATTGTTGCTTTCTAACATACTACTTAATTTTTTAATTAATTGAGTCTAGTGTTTATTGTCAGCTTCCTTCCCTCCGGCGCCTCCTCACACACATTAAAATGAATATTAGTCAAGGTAATGATTTTTTTTATTATTTGTTCACTTACATGTTCTAAGCATCCAGAACACTGCCTGGCATAGAGTAGATATTTAATAAATATGTATTGAATTAATTAATTTTGTAATTCTGCCCAGATTTTTCTTAATATTTTATCTGTTTTATGGACTAGAAACCAGTGCCTAGTATAGATTCTGCAACTTAATAGGTGTTCAGTAATTTTTTGTTGAATGACATAATGAATATTATGCCCCATTTCCAACCCTTTGTTTATCCAGTATTGTCAGGTAAATGGAATGTTCCACCTAAATGAACTTTTCCAGATAACTGATCTCCAGAAAGTCGAGGTTTTAAAATTTTTATATATCTTAATGGAATAGGTAAAATGGTTTGCATGCCTTCCAAAACATAGCAGGGTGACTATAATTAACTTGTTTTGTTGCTATTTGGAAAACTATGGAGAAAACAATGGGAGTTAAGAGTCAAAATACTTGATTGTGGCACTGATTTCATCTCTTAACTGCATGAGCTTGGATGACTCTGTTAACCATTCTGAACCTCAGTTTTATCATTTGTAAAATGATAATAATTGCCCTGAATAGCTGTATTGTTGTGAGGTTCAGAGAAGACAGTGTGGATGGGAACACTATCTGTAAGTTGTAAAGCTACCTACAAATGCAAGGTGGAGGCTATATAAATGTTTATGATTTGGGAAGATGCTGGATATACATGAACTGATCCTTACTGGTGGATATTTAGGGAACAAAGAAGGGGTACACTCACTATGAGAATGACTAAGCCTGAATAACATCGGGGTCGCCTATCATTAGTTGAAGATAATTTTACATTCCTGATGTTCCAGAGTGGGCCTCTTTCAAAACTGGAATTTTGCAAGTCTCCTTGTCCTGGATTACTAATAATTATTGATGTTTTACATGTTTTAGAGCCAAGGATGACTCTTGTGTTTTTAGGAAAATTTCTTGTGCCCTTAGTGCTGAAAATGTACTCCAAAGTGCATCGACACTCAAATACCTAGGGGCCCTTGGGACCGTGAAAAAAGAACAGATGAAGTTAGACCTGTTTGTCAGCTGATGTTCCTCCAGTTGGCCTGGGTGGGTTTTTCTTTTTTTTTTTCTTTTTGGTTTTGTTTTGTTTTTCATTAAGGAAAGCCTAGCAACATGTACTCTTTGAGTTCTCCTGCGTTTTCTAGTCACAAATGGAAAGGAGTAATTTATTCATTTTTGGGGTTCTACATTATAGAGGAATTTTAAGATTAATGATAGACTTCTCATTTTGTCAGTAACCGTTATTTTTGTTCATAATTCAGTTGATTTTTTTTTACATTTTTGGTGAGAATTCTTTTGGGGAATTCAAATGTATAACAGGAAAATACATTATCTTTATGGCAAATGGAGGGTATGGATGGACCTTTCTCAATGGATGCAGTTTCCCTGCCTCATTCTCTGATGGTTGGAAGGTAAAGCCTAGGTGTGCTTTAACTAAGCAGTCAGCATGCCAGCCGTTCATTCTACCACCCCACTAACCTCCAGATGTCATTTTCCTAGCCATGCCTATTGGTCAGTTATGGTAACTGATCTTTCAGATAGTAATCACCAAAAGGCAGGCCAAAGCAGACGTTGGGGGAAGGAACGGTCATCTGTTTGTCTGTCTCAAGGTAGCTGTAAAAAGAAAAACCGTTGTTTTTGGTACACAGGGAGAGAAAAATGGATGGAATCAATGTGTTTGTGATATTTTAGAGTTTTTGATGACCAACAAATCATCAGTTTTACAGCCTGTTAAATTCATCAGTCTTGGCTCTTTCCAACCTTTGTGCCTTTTCAAATGTATCCTTTCCTCTGCCTGAAATGCTCTACATTGCCATTTTACAGTAAGCTAAATTGAGGTCCGGAGAAGTCAAGTGACTTGCCCCAAGTTGCAGCTAGTAAGAGGCAGAGCAAGGACCTGAAGGCAATCTGTGCAACTACAATGCCCCATTTTTTCCCTGCTGTACTACACTGGCTCCTTTCTTTATGGTTTCCACTGATTCCTCTGAGTGCCCCACCTCAAACGTTCAGCACCTTTGTGGGGCTTTGCTAGAGTCAGAAAGAAATTTTGGCTTCTTAGTGCTATGAGTCCATCACAGCGTGACTCTCCTAAGGCGGAAGTCACTCAGAACAGTCCTTGGGAGAGACTTGGAGAAGGTGGCCATGAAATAATTGGGATGCAGGCTCGCATCTTCCCTCCTCCAATTAATCATGCTTCAACCCTCACTAGGGATGGCCGTGACACCACAGGCAACCTTGACCTCAGTGAGGCAGCACTTAGGGGAGGCACTAAAAGCTTCTCCAGATTTTCTTGAAGCTGTCACACAGTTCAGCTAGTCCTTAATGGGGCCCAGGCTTGGGTTTTTCTTTCTATATACCTTTTCCTTTCCTTTTTGTTTTCTTTTCCTTTCATCTTTTCTCCTCCTCACCACATCCTTCCTTTCTCCTTCTCAGCCCCACCCGTTCCTCCTCCCTCTCCTCTCCTCCTTCTTTTCTTTTTCTTCTTTCTCTGTCTCTCTCATCTTTAATCTTGTCCAGAAGCATGTAAGTGTTTTGGTAAGGTCTACACTATAATCATCTTGCTATGTAGCTTTTGAACTTTCAGGACATCTGATCAGAACAACACCGAGAAGGAGAGCACAGTGCTCACACACAGATGTGTGTCTCAGCTGTAGATTATTATATTTCAGTTTTCAAATTTGATCTTGGGTATATAGGAAGGAGATATAAATAATTTGATTAAAGCTCTTTATTGTGGAACACTTGATAAATAAATAACATTAGAGCGCCCGGGTGGCTCAGTTGGTTAAGCGACTGCCTTCGGCTCAGGTCATGATCCTGGAGTCCCGGGATCGAGTCCCGCATCGGGCTCCCTGCTCAGCGGGGAGTCTGCTTCTCCTTCTGACCCTCCCCCCTCTCATGTGCTCTCTCTCTCTCTCTCTCAAATAAATAAATAAAATCTTAAAAGAAAAAAGAAAGTAAAATGACTATTAGGGAAGAACCAGTTGTGTGCCAGTAAGCTGGATTTCTGCCTGCAAGGGGTAAGGGTCAGTGGGGAGCCCGTGATATTGTAGTGTTTGCTAATTTCCATGCTGTAGATACTCCTATCAGGACTGATTTAAGCTACCAATATTATAGCACTGAATGTGAAATTGGGAAGTGATGCTCAGAATCGGTTTTTATGAGTCACTACAAGCCAACTCCAGCACAACAGTGGACAGAGCTCAAGGGAAGACAGCTTGAGAACATAAAACTTTGGTTTGACCAAATGTCAAATGACCTTGGCAGAAGTTAGCTGGCCATTCCTCATGGTGTTTTCCTTGGTGAGTTTGGAGCCTGTACCTCTCCCAGATGGTCTTTCCAAATCCCATCTGAAGGACATCATCTGTTTGATGCTCCCCAAAGTACTTATCTGAGTGGCCTGAACCTCACTAATCTCCAGAGTAGCAAAAACAGCAAGGGGCTTTGTAAACTGTCAAATGTTATTCCAGTGTTGAGCATTTGTCCTGTTATTAATCATGTGCCAGCTGTAAAAATCCATAAGCCATATTTTGGCTATTGTGGACATTGCTGGTATATATATAGTATACATTTTATATATATATATATACTATATATATACACGGAATATTACTCAGCCATCAAAAAGAATGGAATCTTGTCATTTGCAATGATGTGGGTGGAGCTAGAGGGTATTATGCTAAGCAAAATAAGTCAGTCAGAGAAAGACAAATATCATATGATTTCACTCATGTGGAATTTAAGAAGCAAAACATATGAATATAGGAGAAGGGAGGGAAAAATAAAGCAAGATGAAATCAGAGAGGGACACAAACCATAAGAGACTCTTAACTCTAGGAAACAAACTGAGGGTTGCTGAGGGGAGGTGGGTGAGGGCATTAAGGAGGGCACTTGATGGAATGAACACTGGGTGTTATATGCAACTGATGGATCACTAAATTCTACCTCTGAAACTAATCATACACTGTATGTTAATTAATTGATTTTAAATTAAAAAAAAAGAATAACGTTGGACCCTTATCTTTAAAAAAAATCCATAAGCTATTAAGTCACTTGCAAGTTTCCTCCCCTAGCTGCACATTAGAAGCAGTGGGGGGACATCTTAAAAAATCACAGTGCCCACCCTTACCCCCCAATCAATTGAATTAGAACTACTGGGAGTGAAACCAGGCATCAGTACTTTGTAAAATCTCTACAGGTGTTTCTGACTTGTACCCATGGTTGAGAATTACTACCCTGTACAACCTGGTTTTGCCACCCAGTCAACTTTCCCTGCCACATCCCCTCCCTTAACATATGCCAGCCCCACTGGCCACCTTGCTATTCCAAGAACACACCAAATTCATTTATTACATTTATTACATTTGAATTTGCTATTCCTTCTGCTGAGAATGTTCCTCCTCTGGCTCTTTGCATGTCTGGCTCCTATCATTCAGCTGTCAGCTCAAATGCCACATCCTCATAGAATCTTTCCCCACTCTACCTCAATTTATTTCCCCATTCTATCACAGTACCCCTTCCTTCATTGTATGTATCACCATCTGAAAATATTTAATTTATTATTCACCACTTATTTATTACTTGTCGGTTTTCACCAAAAGATCACCCAAGTTGCAGGCAAGGCCTTTGACTTATTATGCACTGTTGTTTCCCTGGTTGCCTAGAATAGTACCTGGAACATAGTAAGTGTACACTCAAAGATTATTTAATCATCAGAGGATAGTTATTAAACACCTTCTATGGATGAACTCAATGGATAAATTAAAAAACTTCTTTATGTTAAAATTTAAGCTGCATAGCATGGCATTCAGGGCTATTCACGATCCAGCCACTATCTAACTTGTCAGCTTTACCTTCTACTTCCTGTCCTCTTGAAGCAGGGGGCCCATGTGAATGGCAGTAGCTAGGGAAGATGGTTTGAAACTGAACACTGAAGAGTTCATTTTAGCAGAGAAGTGTGTGTGGGGGGGGGTGGGTGGGTGTTAAGACAGAGAGAAGATGGAATGTTTGTGACCAGCACAGGGACCAATGAAGAGAGCAGCATGGCCAGAAGATGGTTGCTGATGGAGGGAAATAGAAGACAAGATAAGTTCAGTAACATTACCTGTAAGTCTTCTAATGTTCTTCCTTTTACAGATCACTTGCACATGTATTCTGTACCATTTGTTTTGTATAACTTTATGAAGTAGATGATGCCATTATGGTTATCCTCATTTTTTAGGTGAGAAATCAAGGCTCAGACTTAATGAGGGCAATTGGAGCTGGGCTTTGACACCTGCTGTCTTTTTTTTTTTAAGATTTTATTTATTTATTTATTTATTTATTTATTTATTTATTTATTGAGCGAGAGAAAGCAGAGGGAGGAGCAGAGGGAGAGGGACGGTAGACTCCGTGCTCAGTGTGAAGCCCTACACAGGGCTCGATCCCAGGACCCTGAGATCATGACCTGAGCTGAAATCAAGAGTGGGACGCTCAACCAACTAAGCCACCCAGGTGCCCTGACACCTGCTCTTCTGATTGTCAGTCCAGTGGTCTTTACATTTTCATTTTGTGGAGCTTAGGTCAGATTGTGGAAGGTACTGAAAGCAAGGAAGATGGATCTGGGCTTGATCCCTGTCCCCTCTCACTAGAGTTAACCATTAGGTCAAAAGAAGTAAGAATTATTTTCATTATTTATAAACACTCTTAAAAAGCCTCCCAGTAAAGCATTAGCTGAGAGCCCATCTGTCGTACTGGATTAACTGATACCTGTGTTTCTGGGTGGGTAGGACAGGTGGGGAAACGGTCACATCCATGGAATCAAAGGGACTCTGCTATCTTTTAAGCCCTTTTCACAGAAGAACTTCCTTTTGCCAGGGTATAGACTGTGTGCCTGGTGTTGTCTAGCCTGTTCCATAGGCCCAAAAGCAGTATCTTGGGGAAAAATTTACTAGGAATCAACAATGCTTGGAATTGCATTTCAAAGAAGAGGACTCCTTGGACAATTAGGCCAGAGGTTCTAGGTTGTCTTGGCTCCAGAAAAAGTTACATCCGTAGGGTGCATGACCCTAAACAGGCCTTGGACTTGTTCCAGTCCATGTAGGACACTCGGGGAGAGGCGCTTAGCTCCTTTTTTCTATCGAGTAGTGTTGTTTTTCAGGGGAAGCCCTTAGAGACCTCCTTGAATCACACTCAGGAGAACTCTGAGACACCCATCAGAAATTCCAGTGTGAGTAAAAGACTTCTGAATCCACCTTCCTTAGGTTACTACTATTTTCTTAGTGCCTACCACACTCCTTTCTAAATTAAGGGAACCAAGGTCAAGAGAGAAGTAGAGATAACACACCAGGTCACATAGTGATTCAGTGAAACAGAAGGGCTAATCCTCAGGTCTTCCTCTTTCCTCCTCTGTACTCTTTGACTGTTCTGCCCTGCCTCTGTCTTTGAAGCGTAGTGTCAGGACCCGTTTGAGAAGAGATAACACATTGATAAGGGCAAACATCAACATCGCAGGTCATACAGACCTGGTTTCTGATCCTGCTTCTGCCACTTACTAACTGGTGACTGTAGGTGAGTCATTCAGCATCTCTGAGACTTAGTTTCCTCAATTCTAAAATAGGAATAGTAGTTACCTGGAAGAGTTTTGACAAGAATTAAATGAAGTAACATCTTTGAAGGCCGTTTGAATAGTACCCAATCAAAGCACAGTGGGATCCCCCCTTTCCTTTTATTGCTCTTGCCCAAGAAGTCAAGTTTTACTCATCCTTCACACTTTGAATAGGCAGTATAGGTAGTTGTAGCATTCAGGTCACATAAGTCAGGATAGAAGCAAAGAAGATATTTGTTCGGTTATAGTGGTTAAATAGAAAGCATATGCACCCTGGATTGAAACTGAGCTATATTCTTTGGTATCAGTAAGCACTCTGTATCTTGGGTTTCCTCATATATAAATTGAGGGTAATTGTCTGTACCTTCCCTCCTTTGAAGAAAGGCTCAGCAGTATAATGAATATGAAAATTATTTTGAAATAATAAAGCAAATGTGCAGAGAACATAGTGGGCAAGAGACTTGAGTTTTAATCCCATCACTGTCACTGACCGATTATTTAATCTTAGTCTTGTCCATTCTGCTTTCTGGATCTCAGTTTCCCCATTTGTAAAATGAGAACGTTGGATTAGATAATCTCTGCAGAGGCCCTTGCCTTTCTGACATCCAAGGAGTTTATTATTTAAATAAATAATATAGATAAGATCTGTATAATGCTTTATGCTTTTTATGTTATTTTCACATGTATTGTCTCATATGAGAATACCACTAGACTGCTGGATTATGAATAATAAGGCCTGGATTCTTGTCCCTGTTTTGACCTTGACTCATGCTGTATAGCCTTAAGCAAGGTTCCCCCCTGCCCCCATTCTCTGAGTCTCAGTTTCTTAATCCATAAAATAGGAGAGATGGGGTTTGGGTTAAATCAGTAGGTCTTAGCTTTTCCACAAAGCCCTGGGGACTCCTACAGAGTTTCTCTAAGGCATACCACAATGCTAAGGCTGCAGAGAAGGGGAGACAGGGAGAGGTGTGGCCGGACGAGTTCTAAGTTTCCTATGCCTACTTCAGGCAGATTAGGTTTAATTTCATCTGTTTTCTATATATGGGGTCTCTATGTAATATTTCACTTATAAAAAAAGTTTCACTGCAGTAGAAAAAAAAAACTTGAATAAATGTGCTCTAAAGCCTTAGGTATTAAAGGTGGGATTCAATAAAATATGTTGTTTGGTAACTTCATTTTTGTCGTTGTTTTAACAAAACAGAATATTGTGAACACCTTTCCGAGTTAAAAAGAAATGACTGTACAGCATCCTACTGCATAAAAATGGAATAATTTAACCGTCCCCTTAATGTTGGACATTTACATTTTCCCAATATTCCCTATTTACATAGTGCTATATTGAACTTTTTTGTACTTAAATAATTGTTTTCTTATAAAAAGATTCCAAGAAATGGAATTTCTGGTTAAAGGTTCTGTGTATTTAATTTTTTTGGATATGTTGCAAAATTGCTCTCTAAAAGTTTATACTCCTACGAGTAATACCTCTTTGCCAATATTTGGTATTTAATCTTTGCCAGTCTGACTTATGAAAAAGACATCTTATTTAATTTGTATTTCTATGATTTCTAGTGAAATTGAAGTTCAACAATTTTAATATATTTATTGTTCATTTATATTTCCTCTTTTAATTTATTTTTCATGTCTGTTGTCCATTTTTCTATTGCACAGATCATCTTTATATATCAAGGGAATTGACCACCACTTTTACGTGCTTGATGTCAACGTGTTTTCCTTAGTTTGTGGTTGTCTTTAAGTTTTATAAGAAAGTTTAAATGTTTTCTAGTCAAGTCTATCAAAATGTTCACTTACGTTTCTGTATTGCCATTCTTTAAAAAGCCTTTTTCTACCTTTAAAAATAATTTAAAAACCCTGTATTTCCTAACAGTACTTTGATGCTTTCCTTTCGTTTTTTTTTTTCCATTGACATCTTTAATTCATATGGAGTTTATTTTGGTTTCAACTAGTAATTTAAGTTTTTTCACTTTCCCAAATGATCTACCAATTGTTCTGACACCATTTAATGAATAAGTCATCCTTTCTTCACTGATTTAGAATAACATAGTATATATATGGAGTCTGTTTCTGTCTTTTCTGGTCTCTTCCACTGATCAAATCTATACTGGAGCCATTATCAAACTGCTGTAATTATTATGGCATTATAATACTTTAAATGTTTGATAGGAAATTTTTTCAAAAATATCTTGGCAATATCACCCATTTTACTCCTTCAGGTAAACTTTGAGGTTGTTTGGTCAAGATTTGTTTGGGTTGTTTTAAATTTGTAGATTTCACTGGGGAGAAGGGAACCAACATCTTTACAATATTATATCTTCCCATCCAGGAATACTGTACATCTTTCCATTTGATTCAGGTCTTCTCTTACATTCTTCAGTATTTTTTTTTCGTTCATATAAGTCTTGCATTCACACTCTAGTTATAAAGTATGAGAAGTCCTATGTTCTTCAGTCTTTTCTATAGCTTCATGGTGAACATGATGATTCAGTCCTCTCATTTGCATGATATGCTACTGCAGGTGGTGGGTAACTCTCCTGCCTTACCTGATCTGCTTTAAGTAGGATTTTTCAGAATGAACATATTGAAGGAAGCCTAGTCAAACATTGGCCTCAACTCATACTGCGTGGCAGCACCAATGGGGATGACCAAAAAAACCCCAAAAAACAATGAAATGGAAAGTCTGTGGAGAAAATATCTGAAGTTAGTCTCATGACCTCTGTTCCTGCTGGAGTTTTGGATCATACTTAAGCTTTCTGAGGGAAGAATAGGACCATGAAGAAACATGAAGAACACCATCAGGCAGTCAGGGATTTCAGAGCCAGCTGGCATACAGAGGACCTCATGCTATCCCATTATGTGACCATTCATGGTAGTCAAGGGTTTGCAGCTGTTCTAATAAGAGATTTATCAAGCATTAAATGTGCAACCTGTCTGCAATTCTAGAGTGTAGACTTACCTCCTTCAACGTGAAAGGGGATTTTTGTATTTTGCCAAAATTTTCACCATGACATTTTTTGTGAGACTGGTTATAGGTTGTTGATATAAGCTTGCTATTGAAGGTCAGCAGTGTCAAAGAGCTAGGTATAATATTTGCAGAATCTGAGGAGGGAGAGATGGAGAGGAGTTTGTGTTGTCTGTGTTAATTATTCAGTCACCTAGGCTACTGCATGGCAACAGAGGACTTTCTAAGACTACCTTGGAGCAGGCAGGCCCAGATCTTATACTTACACTTATATACGTATCTTATACACTTATACTTCTTCCAGCTGAACACTGAGAAGGCATTCACAGGGCCATATACTTGCTAGACAATGAACAAAGATCCTCAACACCCACAGAGTTCTCTGTCTTGAGGCTACACTCACCCACACTACATCTCCATTGGATGCAGGTGCCAGATTTTTCTCTAGCTCTATCACCAACTTCCTATGGCTTGGGACATGTCATTTCAATACTTCGTGTCCATTTTCATAAATGAAGAGTCAGGCATCACATTGGGGCATTTTGTTATAAGGCTTTTAATGTCCCTTACAGTCCAAAGATGATGTAGTTCTAATTAGACCCAATGGGTCAGAGCTCCAAGGAGACAAATACTGAGTTTCCTGGAAGGAATAGCCTTATAACAGAGTCCAGAAATGGAATGGGCTGCAATTCACAAAAGGTGTGGCAACCCTTTACAGGGATGTTGCAGAGGGGATTCAAGCCTTGTACAGAGGAGTGGGTGTATTGTGACCAAATACTGTTTAAAATTCTTTCCAATCTGTGAGATTCATAGCCTTATGGACTGTGATTTGTAGCACACTGACAGTGTGATGCCGGGCAGGTCAGTTTCATCTTAGTGAGCATCATTTTCTTCAGTTATATAATGGGGTATACAATAATCCCTACTATACTACTCTGTACAAGATTGATATTAACTTTTGTAAGCTAATCAAATGGGAGACATTTTTAATCTTATGTTATTGTATTTTATGTTTTCATTTATTACTATATATTATATGTTTTATAGTTATTATATAAAGGTAAGTATGTATAATATATATTATTATGTATTATATTTTATGTTTTTATTTTTTTTAAGATTTTATTTATTTATTTGAGAAAGAGAATGAGAGAGAGAGAGAGAGCATGAGAGGGGGAGGGTCAGAGGGAGAAGCAGACTCCCCGCTGAGCAGGGAGCCCAGTGCGGGATTCGATCCCAGGACTCCAGGATCATGACCTGAGCTGAAGGCAGTCGCTTAACCAACTGAGCCACCCAGGAGCCCCTATGTATTATATTTTAATCCACTGTTATAATTAAGAATGCTGACAACTTCAGCCATATTGGAGAAGTAGAATAAATAGAGAAGTAATAGCAACCCAGTGATTGTACATTGGCTCTGCCATCATTTGGGGAAGTTGGTAATTCAGGCGGGAGAAGTGGATTGGAAGCAACCTTGAGAGGGTAGTCCATCCCCTGTTTTTGTTCCTAATCCAAACTGTGCAGATGAGTCACAGTTCCATTTTTAGGAGATTCCTTCCATATCCATCTTTGGGACCCCCGACCACTTCGGTCACTATTAAGTGTCATTTAAAACTTTAACGTCACTATTCTGCTTCAAAGAAACACACATGTCATATGTATGCATTTATATGACTTAATATGTTATATACTTTATGTGCTCACACATACACATATATACAAAGATAATTCAGGAACCCTATTGTGGGTGTACACCCACACACAGGTGCATTCACACATACATGAGTCCACATATGTGAATAAACATGTTATTTATACATATGTTGCATATGGCTTGCAATAACACTGCCTCTCCAATACTGTTAAGTGCCTTGGTTTTTTGAAGGACTTTAGAAAACAAAGAGAAAAGACTGAATAACTGCAGATATAAGAGGCAATGTTACAGTAAGTTGCTATCCTAAAAGGAGAGAGTTGAGGGACAAGAGACCATTATTTTGGTAATGTCTTGCTTATGGATAATACTTGTGACCTTTATATGAAAGACTCCACAAATATATTATGGATAAAATCCAGATATCCTTTAAGACTCCTTGAGCTGGATATGGAATTGTTGAATTGTATTGTACAGCTGAAACTAATATAGCACTGTATGTTAACTACACTGGAATTAAAATAAAGTAATAAAATAAAGATTCTTTGAGCTGGAAAAGATTTTAGTGATTTTTCCAGTTCGAGCATTACATATTATCAATGGAGCCCAGAGAAGATAAAGGACTTGTCCAAGGTCATATAGTGAGTTAGTAATAAGACTGAACAAGGATTCAAGTCTTGTGATTTCCAGCCTAGTGCTCTCTCTGTTATCTGGGACTTAAACATTTTTCTTCAGCAGAGATTTTCCTCTGTATCCTCAACAGCTAGTACAAAACCCTGCCCATAATAAATGCTCAGTAAGTTAAATAAATGCACAATGGTATTGGTTGCAGTGGGCTTTGCACTTATTCCTGGGTTAATTGTAAAGGTTATCTGTGTTTTAGGTCATGTTGTTTTAGGCCAAGAGACACTCTGGGACCAAGTATGAACTATAGCTAGAGAGATGGTCCAAATTGAAAAACATGTTTTCATTTCCACTGTAACCTTCCTCATTCAGAGGGTGGTTTACTTTTAGCAGTGGAATCTAGAACTCCTCTGGGAGCCCTAATCCAGTGGCTCTGCAACCATTCCTTTGCAAACTTGGGTTCAGGAGCTAGTATTTTCCTGTGGAAGAAGAGATTCTTCAAAGAAGTATTCATAATGACCCTATTTTACTAATTAACGTGAAAACTAGTTCTGAGGGTTGCAGCAGCACAAAAACTGTGGGGATGTCCCTGTTCTAGAACACCCATGGCACTGGACGTGAACCCACTGGAATTGGATACAGGGCCTCCTTTCTAGGAGTTGATACTCAAAGACTGAATGGCACTCCTAACGCCGTCCTTTCCGTGCATATAACAATCCTCAGTTTGCAGCAGGACAAGGCTGTTAGTGGGGCGCCTGGGTGACTCAGTTGGTTAAGTGTCCAACTCTTGATCTCAGCTCAGGTCTTGATCTCAGCGTCATGAGTTTGAGCCCCACATTGGGCTCTATGCTGGGCGTGGAGCCTATTTAAAAAAAAAAAGGCTGTTAGTAAATTATGTGTTCTGTTTATACAAATAAAATCCTGTGGTATGGTAGAAAGAGTACTGGCTTAGAGGCCTTAGTTTTCTCATCTGTTAAGTAAAAGTAATGGTAGTATCTACCTCAAAACGCGGCTGAGGTTATTCATTTAAATGGCATATGTAAACTTGCCAACACAGGCTTGGTTCATAGTAGGTACCTATTAAATAGTGAGATTCTTCCTTCGTGGGCCTCCAGTTGAGTGTTCTTCAGGCAAGTCACCTTCCCAGAACTCATCCTTGGAATGAAAGGATTGTACTGGGGTGGTTTTTAACAGTCCCTTCAAGCCCAGCATTTTGGAATCTTTTGACAAAGGGAAGGTAATAAGAGAGGAAAGGGGCAGGGAAAGAGGAAGGGAGGGAGGGAGGAAGAGGGGGAAGGAGGAAAGAAGAAAAACAAAGGTCTTGCTGACCTGGCTACTACTGAATCTCCTACATAAAAAAACCTACTATAATACATGTGTTTTCTGTGCCTGATCTATACATTTTAGGTTGAACAGGGAGAGAAGAGACAAGCTATAGCTGAATTTATGTGTTTTTCTCCCTGCTATCAAATAGCAATTGCTTTTCAATTTTTCTTCCTTTTCCCTACCACAAACATGCCTCCTCTGCCAAAAGAAGCCTCCCTAAAATCCCAGTCTCTCCCATAAACTAAAGCGCAGCAGTAAATAAGAGGGACTTGGATAAAGAAAGGGGTGGAGTGAGGGGATGCACGAGCTCAGGCTGTCACAGGGCTCCAAGCATGAGAAGTTCTGCATGTTTCAGAGCAGCAGGGTATGTATCTCTATTTCTGCTGGTGACTCTGTGTGCCTGTGGATCTCCCTGTTCCACTTGTGTATTCATTCAGTGTTTCTTGAGGGCCTGCTGTATGCCAGGCCTATGTTAGGAGCGAGGAGGCAAAATATTGAGTAAAATATGTGCTTTTGAGTGGCCCTCCATGTCTTTCTTTGAACAGCTGTGATCCTGAGGCTCTCTGGGTCTGTGCATGTGTGTGAGCATGTTTCTGTGTATCTGTGACAACTCCCGATGAGCAGGACAGCAAGTGTTTTTCTTCTGCTGGCTTCAAAGGACTTCCTCTCACTTGTTGTGATTCACTTCACAAAGAGTGAGCTTTATCTCTGATTTTTATAAACTGCAGGATTGGGGATATGATCACTATCCATTTAAAGACAATTAGAAATCTCATGGAGTTCTCTTTTATAGAAGTTTTACCTGTATTATTATTATGAAATAAAGCACTGTATTAGCTTGAGTATGATCCTTTGAATGACTGCAGGGGTCAGGACGTAGAAGCATTGCCTAAGTCCAAGTCTCTGCTGTGTCATGCTAAAGGAGTGATAATTTCTGCCATTGATCACTTTCCCATGGACGTTCTTAGCTTTTTTTTTTTTTTTTAAGATTTTATTTTTTTTGTCACAGAGAGAGGGAGAGAGGGAGGGAGAGAGCACAAGCAGGGGGAGAGGCAGGCAGACGGAGAAGCGGGCTCCCTCCCCGCTGAGCAGGGAGCCCGATGCGGGGCTCGATCCCAGGACTCTGGGATCATGACCCGAGCCGAAGGCAGACGCTTAACTGACTGAACCTCCCAGGTGTCCCATTCTTAGCTTTTAGTAAAGGTAGAACATCTTTATTTTTATAAACCAGTGAGTAGTCCTTGTCATAAAGGAAGTATCAGCAGGACCTCAATTGTTCATCCCTACAAAAACACCTATGAAAACCAAACAATACAGCATCGAATTAAACCAGGCTGTGTGATTCTGTGTGATCAAATTGTTTAGGGCCATTCTCTGTCCACTTCTCTCATCCGGCAAGATATATCCTTATGCCCTTTCTGCCTAGAAATACTAAAGGAGAGAGACTCTGGAAATGCATTAATGGGGCATCTACTGTTCTGTTTGTTCTCCCAGGGAAACAGAAGTACCTGTGTGCCAGCAGAAATGATTGCACCATCGATAAATTCCGAAGGAAAAATTGTCCATCTTGTCGCCTCCGGAAATGCTATGAAGCAGGGATGACTCTGGGAGGTATGATACTTCTCTTCCTTTTTCTTTTTCTTCCTCTCCCTCCCTCATTCTCTCATTCTCTCTTTAAACCAGATTTTCCTCTTGGGTGCTTCTGAGGTGGCCAGCTCTACTCTAGATGCAAACTGACTCCTTCATCCGCAACGTGGCCATCAGCCAGCTGGTGCCTTTCTTTATCCTTAACCATGTCACACCCCAGTCTGGGGCTCAGCATAGGAACAGGAGGTGTGAAGCAGGGATCAGGACCCACCGGGGGTCAGTGAGTGTGGAGGTGATTATGAAGGATTCCCCAGGGGACACAGCAATACTGGCCCTATGTTGTTGCATGATGAGCAGGATGAGAGAACTGCAGAATCCAGAATAATCACAGGTGCAGAATGACCCAGGCACAGGCTGGCCCTGAATACCCAGGAATATTCTCAGTTAACTACCCCTATATTGTAGGGCTGGCCACCTGGAATGAAAAGCCGCTTCTCTTTGGAGCCTGTGACTAAGGTTGCCAAGCAGAACCAGTTTCCTATCCCGTATCTCCCAGGGTTGAGCAGGCCTTTTAATCATTTCCCATTATTTGCAAATCTATTGATAACTTCCAAAAGCATTTTCTCGTAGCACAGTAGCTTGACAGAAGGAAGATAGAGCTTTTTCAAGTGCAGCCGTTCATCATAAGGCTCTCTGTCCCCTAGTCTGTGTCTACTGTGAGCACTGTCACCATTCCAGAAAGGCTTGGCTTACACTTCTATTTTCCCCCTCCAAATCCCTCATTTCTTCATGTTTACAACTGCTCAGTGGCAGGGGGTACTCCCCGCTGCCTGCTGCTTCGAGAAAGAAGCACCTTTCATGAAAAAAAGCAAGCTCATTAGTCTACTTGGATTTGGAAATGGAACTTGAAGAAAAGCAAGCTCTTTTCCGAACGCCTGATACTATAGCTTCCTACCTGATTATTCATTATCAGCCTGGAAAACCCAAGTTCTTAGAATCCTGCCATTTTCCTTCCCCCTCTCAAGGCTCATTTAGAGCCCTTGTCCATCTCTGGCTCTCTGCAAGGTGCTCAATACCTTGTCTGCCTATGTACATGGTTATAGAGACCAACTTGTTTTCTCTGTGTGGGTCTTCACGTTGGTAACTGTATCCTCCCCCCCCCTTACAGGGCAACAATAGTCTTTAAACAGACCAAAGTACTACAAATGAATTGACTCAGGGTCAATTTGAGACAGTTGCAACAGAACCATCTCAAGTAGTGTCTAGTACTCGCAGACATCGCAGGCAGATGCTCTTGTGAGTTTTCCAGGCAGCCGCATTAAATGAGACTCAAATACCGGAGAAAGACCAACTTTGTTCTTATTTGCTTGGTATACTCCAGAGAAATCCTACAACTGTGGTCTACAGTGGGGAGGAAGAAGCAGGACTGGGGTGGAGAAGTGTGGAAGGAAAGCCAGGAAGGGTGACAAAGGGAGTGATAAGAGGAAGTTTTCTTCATATGAATGCTGCAGCCCTATGGTGAGAGTTCTGATACACTCAGCTCTCAATTTTTTAGCCCTCTGTGAATGGTGTGTAAGAGATGGAGGCTCCCAGGTAGAGAACCCCTTGGTTTTTCATCTGCTGCTATGAATTGTAAGCTTGCTTTGACACAGGTGAAATTTAATGGTAACAAAAGTTCTCCTAAAGTTTGGGTCCAAATCTTAAAATTAGTTTCATGTTTCAGCCAACATCCTCCATTATAAAACAGTCCGTGACATGATTATAGTGAACCTCTTTTGAAAAGGAGTAATTTCACTACTCCCTATATCAGTGAGGCATAAATCTGTGAATTAATTTCATGGAGAGAGCGGTACACTAAGTTTTCAAATTGATTTATTGGATAGAGTGCTCACATTTGAAATGGGCTTGGTCCCAACATAAGGAAAAGAAGGTAAGAAGTGCTGTGAATGGCTTTCGTTGCAGATCTTTTCCTGTGATAGTTATTGAGTGTCAATTGTATACAAAGGCACCATACTAGGCAATAGAGCTCAGGCTGGCAAACTTGAAGAAAGGTCTACAAGATACAAGGATTCTTGATATTGTGTATGTGGTCTTGCCTTTGGAGTCAGGCAGACCTAAGCTAAAGGTCCAGCTCCATTATTTACTGTGCCCCTCTAAGCCTCAATTTCTTCATCTGTAATCTAGTGGTATCATTCTGTGACATGAACGTGATGAACGTGAACATCCTTGGTTTTGACAATGTGCTTAGACAAATGTGAGGGCTTACTATGACAGTGAGGTCACTAGTAATTTAGATGGTGAGCACTTCCCAGTTGGCTTTTACCCTGAGTCACTTGGCATGCCCTATAATATGTAACAATTCCAACAGGCAGAGAGAACATCAGCAGAAATCACGCTTGATCGCCTCAAACTAAAAGTACCATCAAAATCCTGTTTGGAAGCCAATTCGTCGTTAAGGGAGTCATATATTATGTTCAAGTACCATGTCAGTAACATCCCAAGTGTTTACCCATTTAAACACCATTGTTTGAAAAACAAACCTTTCCATCTGCATAAACTTACCTTCACATTCCTTGATTCCCTGCTGCAAACCCTTCTCAAGTTTATGGTTAACTTGCAAATTCAGTGTACACTACACCTCTACTCAAAAAATGGGAAAAAGAAAGAAAACATAAATGTAGAGTGGCCCTTCTAAATACTTGAGCAATAGACTTCCCTTTTCATAAGATTTGGGTTTAGCATAGACATTCTGATCACACTGAAGGAGAATTCATATAATTTTGTTTTATTCTTCCCATCACTCAACTCAAAATGGTATAATATATTCTAAAATGGCAATGAGGAATGTGGCCTTGAGCAAGTCCCTTCTCCCCTCTGAGGCTGTTTTCCCATCATAAAACTGGGATAATGAGATTGACCAAGGACCTTTCTGGCACAATCGTTTTGTGATTCTGGGTCTAAGGTCACAGAAAAAGCCTATCGGTCTTTTTTTGGATCACATCTCCACTGCCCTCAGAAGTATAGGCTGTCTAGAGGTGAGTGTTTTGACTTGCCTGATCATTTTAGCTGCCTCAGGTTACACCTGTGTAAGATATATTACGTTTCTCAAAGTAGACTGGATGTATAGATTATTGAGGGAGTGGAGGGCAGAAGGGTTATCACCTTGGATCTTAAAGAAGCTGGCACTCTGTAGCTGATGCTTGCTTAGTGTTGAGGCCTCAAGGCTTTCTCTGTAGTGTTCCATCTACTCTTTGGTGATGGGATCTCCTTAACTCAGAGATATTTAAAACACATAGCCTTTTCCTTTCTCCTTCTAGGCTTATCTACATGTTCATTGCTTCTTTTCTTAGCAGCTCTTGGTGTTTCTTGGTGTTTTCCAAGGGTGGTTGGGTTCTCTGGGTGGGTCCTTTAAAGACTACCTTCAGGCTATTAACTGCCCATTCACAACAAGGATGGGCCTTTCTTTGTACCTCGTTCATTTCTGGCTGCTTTTGAAAAGCTTCACATTGCTAATTGCTTCAAGAATCTATTTAAGATTTTATTTATTTATTTGACAGAGAGAGAGACAGCGAGAGAGGGAACACAAGCAGGGGGAGTGGGAGAGGGAGAAGCAGGCTTCCCGCGGAGCAGGGAGCCCGATGCGGGGCTCGATCCCAGGACCCTGGGATCATGACCCGAGCCGAAGGCAGATGTCTAACGACTGAGCCACCCAGGTGCCCCTGCTTCAAGAATCTAAACCTCTTGCCTACTTTTAATGTAAAGAAAATACTTAGAAATATAACTGTCCAGAAAAGGACCTTCCCTCTAGTGAATTAACTGTGGCTTTTTCACGGCCCATAATTAGAATAAGTGCACAGCCCTCTCTCACTTTTCTCAGTACTTCCCAAGGATATACTTCCAGTTTCCAAGATGTAATGAGAAAGAAAGAATTGCCCTGACCTGCCATCTTCTCTCCTAACCCTTTCCTCCTTCTTACTTTCCCTCCTATTCCTTCCCAAACATTTTTTTTTTTTTTTTGCATTTTGCAACTCTTGAGTTCTCCGCTTTTAATAAATGGCATTAGCCCCTGCTTTTATTCCTTCCTCTCCTGGACCCTGGAAGATGGTAGGCCTTTCAGGAATTTCATGTAGCAGCCAAACCCCAGAAGAGGAAACCTGGAACATGTGAGAATCTCAAGTGTTTAGCGTTTTCTTCAGAGGTTAGTTTAGCACATTTGAGAAGTCTGTTTTCTACTAGAAGACTGAACTTTACATCTGAGACTCAAAACTGTTAACAGACCTGCAGGTTTTAATAGCCTCCAGGATTCTCTAGTTGGGAGGATGGCTCAAGGAGCCCATGGCCATAATCTGATGTCATCATGGATGCTGTGAACACCCTTGTGGTGTCCAGTGTTGAAGACCGTCTTGAGGCCAGCTCTTTCATCATTCTCCATGCTCGGGAGCAGCCCTACATTGGTACTTCTGGATCACATGTCCACACATGTCCAGATGCAAGAGAGTGATTCCAACAATGAAACACTATTCACAGCATGGTTCTTCAGGAGACAAATTTCACAGCATTTATCCATCCATCTATTTATCTGTTCATCCTTTCAGCCAGCCAACTAGCTAGTCCTTTTGTTTTTCCACCCGTTCACTCATCTATTTATCCATTTGGCAAATATTTATTTATTGAGTGCGAACTATGTGCCAGACCCTATGGTAGGCATGTTGGGGGAGCAGAGATGATTAAGATAAAATCCCTGACCCCAAAGAGTTAAATAGGCGACAGACAGTGATAATGAATACATCTTAACCTTAAAGGATGAAGAGGAAATGACTGGGAAGAAGTTGAATGAGATAGAAGGGACGGGGCATTCAAGGCAAAGGGCACAGTTTGAAGAAAGGCTCAGAGACATAAGAAAAAATGCATTGAGGGTTTGAGGAATAGCAAGTCGTTTAATATGACCAGATCTGGGGAAATGGGGGAGGTAAGGTAAAACCACATTGAAAAGGGACTTAGTTATTATGCTAAATGGTTTGGATTTCAGGCAGCTGAAGATCTGTGACATGGGATAGACATTCACATATCATTTTGTCTGTTTCTACATTTGGTTTTTTAAGACAATTACTGGCAGCATGAGTGTGGTATAGGTGAGGACCTAAACTTTAGAAAAATACATAGTAGGCCAGGGAGAGAGAGAGAGAGAAGAAAAAAAAAAGTCTAGCACCAAATTTTGCTTCACACTTAGGATTGCAGTCTTGGTTCCTCCATTTGGGTTGATACCTGCAAGTACTGACCACGTACATAAGTTCTTCCCTTATACAGACTCCTTGCCTTGGTCTAGGCTAGTGTTTCCTGGCATGGGTTCTGAGAAAACTAGGTCCATGGCATGGGACTGGTCTCTGTATCACCTTTGAATCAACTCTTGAAATCTGTTCTCCATGGTCTAGATCGCCATACTCCAGTTGATTGCATACATATTTGGTGACACATTGGAGGGAAAAAGGTATACTTCTCTCTAATTATAGTTCTCAAGCAAACTTGTATGTGGAGAAACCAGAGACTGTGTCTCATAATTCCCTCAAACCAAATTATCTGGGACAGCACATACATGTTGTAGTCTGTCTTTGAGTCTTTGCTTTTAGAGAACTACGGTTAGAAGTAAATAATTTTTTCAAGTCATCAAAATTGATGATACCCCATATCTGGTACTTGAATGAGTATCTTACTTATAAAATTTCCACTTAAAATCCTTGAGTTTTTAAAGTGTAACAGGAGCAGAAAGATTTTATTGTTGTTTACTTTTGCTGTAAGTGCTCTAAAATCCCTCAGTTGCTCTTGAGAGAGTAAAATGATGTCATAGGCAATATTTTTCGAAGGCAGTAGGCAGAAAGCTAGGAGTACACAGAACACAATAGGTCATATATACAAAGGCAAGTGTTTTCTAAATATAACAATTCAGAAACAAATTATTTGAAATAACAAAGCTGTTTGTTTGAAAACATTTAACTTTTGATCTAAAAAGATAGCCACCTGCTTTTACAAATTGTAGGATATAGTCCTTAAGATTACAAAAGCATTTAAAATATTTTCTTATTGAACTGAACTTATACATAGACAATTTACCTGAGCAAGATGCTTTTTTAGAGAATTTTGCCCATCCTTTGGGATCATGTTTGTATGAAGTAGAACTAAGGGAAAAAGTACGTGGCCACCCAGAAATCAGTAGAGCCTCCAGATTGTCTTTTATTGATAATATTTCCATGACAACAACAGGTATCTAGGAAGTAAACAGAATAGTATCACTACCCTGGGTCACCTTTTCTAAAATCAAGTTCTACTTTCCTCAGTCTAGTAAATCCTGGCTACACTTTTTAGATCTCTTAAGCCAGGCATAGAAATGGGTTTCTTTCCCCTGCTTAATACTCCGAACTCCTTAATACACAGAACCAATGGTTCTGTGGCTGAAGTGAAAACTGATTGTTGAGGGACATTTCAGCCTTCTAGCACTCAGCAATTTAAAAATGTAAGCACAAATCCTGAAGAAATCACCTGCAGAAAACTTGGACTCGCATTTAGAATTAAGAAGAAAATCTGGATCTTGACCAAGATAAAAAGGTCACCAGCCCAGGCCTGCACAGGGTGGTGTGTCATGTTGGCCACAGTGAAACTGGAAGAGACTGAGGACTCTCCCCAGGGTGGAAAATGAGGCATAGAAGCTTTGATTAGTGAGCTGTTAGGCACAGAGACATTAATTTCGAAGCATTCCCATCTCCAGGCTGAATAATAATGCTTTTAATATTATGGGAGTTTGGCTGCTGCAAGAAATTCAGAAGACCAAATAGGGAGGCTTTTTTGGTCTCTGAGTAACCGTAATGAGACTGTTAAATTCTGCCTCCTTCTTTTCCTCCAGATCCTCCACTCCCACTGACTAATTATTGCCCACGGTGTACAAAGAGGCACACACAAGCATATATATAAGCTCCTTAGTATATTTGTCAATGAGGCAGAAAAGAAAGGGGGGAGAAAACAAATCTAAGTAAAGAATTTTCCATTTTTTCCACCTTGCCTGACTTAACAGGTAGGTAGGAAAAGAGAAAAGAACCCCAGTCCAAAATGGCAGCCACCCCGTTTCCCCAATTTTGCATGCTGCCTCTTAAATCCGAGGACCTGTCTCAGGCATCTGATTATGGGAACTGCTAGGTGCAAGCCCATCTTTAAGTTGATACTTTCAACATCCCGATTTTCATATTAGAAAAATTCCGCGTTGGCAATTGCAAGCATCTCAAAACAACCAGACGCTGAAGAAAGGCTGACCTGCTTCATTCAGAATGAGGGTTCTAGAGGGTTCTAACTGATAACTTGGAAACACCTGGAATCTGAAGTTTAGGGCCTCAAGCCCTTGCTCCTCAATACAGACTCCATCCAGCATTGGGACTGGGGGCTACTCTTTTGGTTAACGACTCCCCAAAATGGGACTGATCGTTTCCCTACCTCACAGGGCGGTTGTGAGGACTAGCTCTAGAAGTAGCATCAATTATCATTCATGTAGTAATATCACGATTGTTGATTTCTGTAATATGACTTGGCATTAGCAGAGTGCTTTTTGATTATTCTTGATCATATGTGATAGCACTCAGGTGGATGGATGCAGTGAAGCTCTGGCTTGGTTGTTCGCTTTCCACAGCATGCTGTCAGGAAGAAGTTTTGCTGCCGGGGACTCAAGGTGCTACCTAGAACAAGAAGCTCCCGTGCCTATCTGAGGCTCCTGTGGCCATTTCTACTTGGTCATTATTCAGCTCGTGAATTTCCCCTTACCTCCATTCTGCTGGACCACTGCCAAGGACTTAAGATTTTTAACCTCAGGCCCCATCACAGAGCTGAAGGCACCTAAGTTTAGTAAACAAGGACCAAATTTCTGCTTCTCCTGGAGGAGCCCTAAGAAGCCAGCTGGCCCCTCTCTCCAAACAGATCAGGGGACTAGAGTCAGTTATTTTCTCCTTATTCCCAAAGTCAAGGTGATTCTGTTTTCAGAAACACATACTTTTAACCCTTTCATACAGAGGGAGGAAGGCAAAAATCTAAAAACCAGTGCCGACTTCTTATTTCCTGTTGATGAAGGAGGAAAGTGGATCCAACTCTACCCCTTACTTCTAGCCTTAGTGCCCCCACAATACCCCAGTACTCATTCACATCATCCACTTGCCTCTCCGTCACGTGTGAGGTCTTGTTCTTTTCTCAAGCTAGCCTCAAACTTTGCATTATTCTAAGAGGAGAGGCACTTAGAGTTCATAATATCTTGCTATTCTCTGTCTCTGCCCCAGAAGCTCCATATTGAAAGCAGTTTCCTTCTGGTGGATGTGGAGTCTCTGAGACTAGGGACCCACAGATATGAGAGAGCACTCTTTCTGCCTTGCCTGGGGCCTGCATTTTCCACCCTCTTCGTTCTCCAGTCTCCACCTACACACACACACACACACACACACACACACACACACCCTCTGTCTCTCTCTCTCTCTCTCTCTCCATCCATCCCTCTCCCCTCTCCCTCCCCCCTCTTCTCTCCCTCCCTCCTCTCTCTCAATCCCTCCTTCTCCCCTTGCCCTCTCCCTCCCCACCTCCTGTCTCCCTCCGCCCCCCCCCCCCTTCTCCTTCCCCTGACTCAGCAACATTCTGGAGAAAAGCCAAGGAAGGACTTTAGGAGGGAGGGGAGTTTCCCGCTCCTTGGGACAGAATTTTAATCTCCAGGCCAAGGAGAGGTTCCCTAATGTGGATTGAAAGGCTAATGTAGTTTATTTTTTAACTGCTTTCTATTTGTTTGAACGTTGCATATTTCTGCTAGTGAATTTTCCTTAATAAAGCCATTAATATATCAGTGGTATTTTCTTATTTACAACAGACTGACAGAATTAATGCTGTTAACTTTGGGCCTTTTTTGCTTTTGCTTTTTCTTTTTTTTTTTTTTTTTCTCTCGTTTGCTTTCCAGGTCATGCTGACCTGTTCGGCTTGGGCTGTTTCACATTTGTTTTTAATGTCAGTTTAAATGTAATTGTAAAAGCATGTATGCTCTAAATTCATGTAGTTACTTTTTCCAGTGGAAAAGCCTGGTATGTGAAAGCATTTTCAGGCTCTGCAATTTCACATGAACAGATTTTTGTTAATGACTCTGTGCCCCTCACCCAGGATGGCATCTGGACAGTGACCCCCTTTCTTCTGGCTGACTAGTCAGAGAGAGACTTGGAAATAGTTTCTGCCAGATCCTGTGCTTTGGGCAAGGCTGTGCAGCATTGCATATCATTCTATTATTAATTACATTTACTCCTCCATGAACTAAAAACCATTAGACTAAATAGTCCAACATAAACCTTGAAAGATAAAATTTGATATTCCTTTTGCAGACTATTTCTATGACTCAGAATTGGGACTGGGAGGAGAATGGTGGCACGGGGGAGAGGACCAAGGAGGCTTCTTGCCTGAGAAAATTTGGCCTACGCTTATTAGTGTACACTTATATTTGGATGCACCCCTTACTAATCTTTCATTCCATGCTTGCCAAGGACTGGCTTTGTTCCCTGCCTCTTGTCCCTGTCCTGCTTCTTCCCCACTCATCTCCAACTGACCCTCCTCCCCATTAACATGCTATTCAACCTGATGAAATGGAAAGAGTACCACCCAAGGAGTCAGGATACCTGAGTCTGTTTTGTGATCTGTTACTATCTAGCTGTGTGACTGGGGGCAAAACAGCTCTGGCCTTCATTCTACTCATCTTTTAAACAGGGATTGGTTTGAAGGGGAGAGGAGGGGTAGACAAGATCTGGGGCCTTCAAACATCCTCTTGGCAATGTGACCTTTTCTTCAAACAAAATCTGACGAAGAGTCCCAAATGTAGATACGGAATAAAGCACTGCTGTTCTAGTTTGAAAGAAGGAGCCACATCCTCAGGCCCACTTTGCCTCCTCTCAGAGGCCCTTAATGGAACTTGTAGACCTCTTGAGGCTCTACTGTCGTAGTAGGTTTGATGTCTGGGGCTCTTATAACTCTGATTCTCTCTCCTAATTGATTTCAGTCCCCTTGGAAACTCGGTATGGTTCATCAGGTAGCTTATTCAGAAAGAAGCTTACATGCTTAAGATAAAGGGGATGAAGCAGAGCAGTGTGGGGCCCAGCAGCCAGCAAAAGTAAAAGGCAGAATTTATTGGCTCACGGAATTTACTCTGTTCTAAGCACCTTTGTCTTAGCATGCTTTCTCTTAGGGAAAATTACAACAATGCTGTGAGACGATCCTATTATTATCTTAGGATTCTGAAACCTGTCAGTTTGGCCCTCAACCTTTGGCTTGAGACCAGATGCCCAAGGTGGAAGGCTATGCTTCCTATAGGTTGCCACCCTAGGCAGTTTTTCAGAATGTTTTCTAACTGAAGATCCATTATTGGAAAACATCATAGCCTGCCCAACGGCATACACTTTTACCAGATTCAGAGCACTTTCACTGAGATCGTTTCACTTCCTCCTAATAATAGTCCTATGCAGTAGTCAGGTCAGATTGGAGCCAATATATAGATGAGAAAATGGAGGTGCAGGAGACGTCAAGGGATATGTTCAAGGTCACATATCCCGTAAGACTCTGAATTCACCACCACAGTAATAAAAAGTCCTTTATTGCAAATAACATTTTAGAACTTTGAGGTCATCATTGCATTGTGCCTCCTTAAGTTTAGTGTATTTTTTTTTTCATCATGCTTCAGCCTTGGAGAGTCCTCCTGGTGGTGTAGAATCGTCCCTCCACTCACAGGTGCCACCACAGTAACTACATATTCCTCACTAAAAACTTTATTATTTAGGTATTAATAATATCTCCCACTTTAGAGATGAGGAAATTGAGGTACAGAGAGGCTAGGTCTTGTCCAAAGTCACACAGCTAGTAAGCGTCGAGCCAGGCTTACGACAGATGGTCTGGATCCAAATGCTCTGCTCTTAACTATTGCCTTTTATACATATATGAGAAAACCAAATGCAAAAGGAGGAAAAGGATGTGCTCAAGGTCATATAGTGAGCTCCCCTGAATCGTAATCCAGTGTTCATCTGATCTTCTAAGCCTAAAGTTGTACAGGGAGATCCTCAGACTGCAGCCCCAGTGGATGAAAAGATGGCTGGCGTGATGTAAGCCAGAGGGCACACACTGGCTTTCCCCAGGCCGATATTCACTTACAAAATTCTGTTTGCCCAGCACAGTCTTTGTTTAGAAAATTGACATAGACCGCCCCTAGGCAGGGCATCAATTACTTTCACTTTCCCCAGCCTACCCTATTTCTGTGCACTAGGCTATTTTACTCATTTACATATCTGCCTGACTAGTGAAGATATTTGAGTTCATGACCCCTTTATTTAAGCACTGTAAGATAGAAGCAGCTACACACACACACATACTCAAATACACGCATATACGTATGGCCTAGTCTGGCTTTCACAAAGAATTTGCAGCCCTGCACCGAACAGGTCTTCATGTTTACTTAGCATTTAGAATTACACTTAAGATCTGACTTCAGTCTTATAAGCAGTTATGTGCAGAAGAAACTGAGTTGCTGTTTTTCATTTTATAATGTGTTACTCTTCCCTTCTCTGCTATATCTGGTTCTCTTAATCCTGCTGTGTTCCTTCTTCCCCGTGCCTGAGTTAGGTCGCCCGCAGACCATTCACTCCCAGCTCTTTAGAAATGAACGGAGAGTAAAGGAGTCATTTTGGAGGGCTCATTATGGGCCAGGCATTCTCTCTCATTCCAGTAGTCATAACTGTCCTAAGAACTAGGTGGTGGTACCCCCATTTTACAAATGAGGAAACTGAATCTCAGAAAAGCTGAGAGAGCAAGGAGTTCAAACTTACAAAGCTAGTAATTGCCAGAGCTGGGATTTGAACTCAAGATCATCTGACTCTGAAGCCTATTATCTTGCCCTATACCACACTTCTGTAAGGAAAGTGTATTAGTTTTTTATTGCTGCATAACAAATGACCACAAACTTAGCAACTTCAAACAGTACCTATTTATCAGTTCACAGTTCTATAAGTCAAAAGTCTGACACAGCCTGACGGGCTGTTCTCAGCTCAGGGTTTCACAAGTATGAAATCAAGGTGTTGGCCAGCCTGCATTTTAATCTGGAGCTCAGGGTTCTCATCCAAGTTCATGTGATTATGACAGGATTCAGTTCCTTGCATTTGTAGGATTAAGGTTCCCATTTCCTTTCTGGCTGCCGTCCAGAGGCTGCTCTCAGCTCCTAGAGGCTGTTCTCGTTTCTTGGTGTATTGATCCCTCCACCTTCAAAGCCAGCAACAGAGAATCTTCCTTATGTTGAATTCCCCGGACTCCACAGATGTCTTTCCAGAAAGAGCCCTGTCCCTTTTAAGGGTTCATCTGATTAGGCCAGGCCCGTCGAGGATAACCAGCCTTAAAATTCAGTTGAATTATGACCTTAATTACATCTATCCAGCCCTTCCACAACCACAGGTAGATTAGTGTTTGACTAAATAACTGGAAGAAGATTGTGAGCAACCAGGGATTAGGACGCTTGGGTGCCATCTCAGAAGTCCACCTACAACAGAAAGTGATTCTTTTGTGCTCCAAATTTTATGGAGAAGAGAAATATCCTTGACCTTAGGGAGAGTGATTCCAGTTTTCTAAAACTTGTGGAACTTCACCTCACCTGCCTCTTCCCTGCCCAGGGATGAGAAGGCCTCTATCTTGAGGCGGCAAGGAATGAGGCTGGAACAGTACCCAAAGGTCACAGTGGCTACAGAAGCTGCATATAAATCACATCTACCTCTCCTTGGGGATGGGCCATGGAAACTGAACTGAAAAATCTGTCTCTGGTGCTATAGAGAGCCCTCACAAGGGGTCTAATGCCACCAGGCTGAAAAGTGAGTTCTCCACAGGATCCAGACATCATGTCAGGTGCTCCAATCCCTTAAAGAGCTGGTAGGGACAAGGAAGTAACTTGCCAGTGCCCTTTTGTTGTCACTGATCTGAGACTGAAAGATGGGGAAGAGATGCAAAGCAACTAAAACACTGTTAGATCATCCACCTTTACTGTCCCTTTTCTCCTGGCTTCTCAATGTAAGTGAACCAATGGGTCTCTCCTATAGCGGGGGCTGGCAGGCCTGTACCTCACATGAAAGAGTTAGAGCTGACTCTGGGGCTCAGGTGCAGGAGGAAGGAAGGCTGTGGGGGTGGCCTTCATGGAAGAAAACAAGGCCTTGGGCACTGAGTAACAGCTGAGACTAGCAAGCCTCATTGTCCAGCATTCCAAGTCGTCTAGCAACATGCTGGCCTCTGCTGCAGAAAGAGAACAGAGGATCCCCTGGCAGAATGAATGGAATCTGATTTCAATTATGTCCAGTACAGTCACCCTCTTCAGGCTGAGAGGCCAGAACACCTGGTGCAGCTTGGGCCACTGTGGCTGCAGGGACAGCACATTACCCAGGTCCTAGACGCAAGTGGGAATGCAGCTTCTTTTCTCAAGCAGATACCATATAAGTCTAGAGGAGGAGGATGTGAAAATACCAGCCAAGTTCTCATTAGCACTGTGCAGAAAAGGGGAATTATTTCATGTTGATGGACTCTCCCCACAGTCTCTGCACATATTGATCTTGCCTATAATGAGTTTGCTTAGGTCCACGAGTCATCACCCCACTGAGATCTGAGTCATTGGTGGGAGAGTCGAGGTGACAGAGTGTACTTCACTGATTGCACCAGCACCAATTGCTTTGTCCCCGTACCTTTGAGAAAAGCCCAAGGATTCATCTGTATAAAATTTATTTAGATTCTTTTCTTCTTTATCAATAGCATGAGTAGGGCATAACAAATGAGACAGCTGCCCCAGAGAACAGTCTAAGTTCACAGCATTATTCCATAGAACTTTCTGAGATGATGGAAATATTCTATGTCTGTATTGTTGAGCACTTGAAATGTGGCTAGTGAGACTAAGGAATTCTATTTTCATCTTCTTTAATTTTAATTAATTTCAATTTAAGTAGCCACATGTGGATAGCCGCTACTGTGTTGGACAGGGCATACCTAGAAGGAGCTCAGAGAGGTAAGTGCTGTGATAGAGTAGAAACGGGTTAGTCAAAAAGAGAGCCAATGTAGCACAGGGAACTCTGGATTAGGAATAAAAGCCCGGGTTTTAGTCTTAGCTCTACCACTAGGTGACCTCACTCTTTCTGGCTTCAGCCTCCCCAGCTTTGACGCGAAATGTTGGATCAAGGTCAGAAGTCCCAAAATGGTAGCTAAGGACTGAATTTAACTTTGGAATACAGATGAGTTCCAGGAAAATTTTTTAAATATTACATGAATGCCTTCTAGGGTTTTGTGTATGTGGGTGTCCACATGCATGTGCATGGCAAGGGCAGGACGGCCAGTAGTCGTTTACTCCAGTTCACCAGAGTTCCTCCCATTCCCCTACACACGCATGCACGCGCGCGCACACGCACATACCACTGCATTACCTGTGTAGACTCTGAAGGTATATTGAATCTGTGGCCCTTGGATGAGATGATTTCTAAAGGCCCTTCCTACTTTGTCATGCTGTGAATTTTTAGGCCACTACAGTGCTCCAAGCCTGGTTCTACTTTGGGCACGTGACTAGAGTATTTTCATAGTTTCCTGCCTCTTGTCTTCTGGATTTGATGCTAGTTCCTGAAGTTTGGAGTCAAGGGTGAGGATGGAAATCTGGGAGGATATAACCCCAGCCCCACTCCTCAACTCCACTGTTCAGCTAGAAGTAGGGTTCAGAGCTTCAGAGACCTTGAGGAGGCAGCATGATATATATAGTAGAAAGAACATAACCTTTGTAGTCAGCAGACCGGGTTCAGATTATTGGGTTCTCTTTCTTTCTTTTTTTAAAAAGATTTTATTTATTTGACAGAGAGCGAGAGAAAACACAAGCAGGGGGAGTGGCCGGCAGAGGGAGAAGTAAAAGGGGGGCTCGATCCCAGGACTCTGGGATCGTGACCTGAGCTGAAGGCAGATAGATGTTTAACCGACTGAGCCACCCAGGTGCCCCAGGGTTCTCTTTCTTTGATAGCTGTGTTTCCTAAGTTTATTCACTTGTAAAACAGGGATAGGAAATATTCCTAATCTCCTAAAATCATTGTGGAGTTAAATGATGTAATGTGTTCATAGACTGAGGCACGTAGAAGACCCTGAAAAAATAGTCACCCTCATTTTTCTTAGTTAGCCCTCAGGCAGAGGGCTAATTACATCTCTGTCCTCTTTCAGGTTGGAATGGGGGACTATGTGGTCTGTCAGCTCCTGAGCTCAAGGCCAGAAACTGCTAGTGATGAGAAAGATGGGGTCTCCCTCTAGAAACTGTACCAAAGGAACAGACCCAGTAGGCACGGCCAGTCTGTGGAGCTGCCTACAAGAAGCCATGTCAGCCATGGGTTCGCCAGATGCCAAGACATTTTGGAGGCCAGGCCTCTAAATCTGGGAGAAGATGGGCCCATACCTTCCATCCTGTGCCCTTGGTGGAAGGTGGGAGGTGGGAGGTGGGAGTTGACTGTGTGTGTGCATATCTCCTTATCACTGACTGTCCAAGCCCTGCAGAAATGGCTGCTGGACAATGTCGTCTTGCACTCTGGGCTGATTTTCCAGAGTACTCTGAGTACTCTGTGCTTCTCTTACACCACCAACCCCACCATTTTCTCCTTCTCTCTCCTGGTTGTTGATCTAAACATGTGATCCATTCTTGCGCTAACTTACTGAGTTGCACTATGACTGGAGTTTGCAGGACTTATTTTTCTAATTAGAGCCGAAAGTCAGTTCCAGATAAGTATCTTTTTCTATAGGATCCAGAAACATATCAGCGACAGGTTTTGTTGCATTTATCCATTTAAATTGAGCAATCAACTTATCTCTTTGTTTTATTTTTTATTTATTATTACTTTAAAGGGATTAGAGATAAAGTGGTTTAGGGTTCTCTCCGGTGCCACTGACTTTGCTAGGCCTCAAAGTTATGACCTCCCCAGTTATTTCTATTTCTGCCAATATGAACGCTAGTAAATATCAGGATGCCCAAGTACCTCTAAATTGTGTGTGTGCAAGCACGGCGGGGGGGGGGGCGGGGCGCGGGGGGTAGAGGATGTTTCTTAAGGTTCAAGTTTGGGATTATTGTTGTTTCAAAAGAAGCTATTTCTATCATCCTTTCTAATGGCTGCTTCTCAGGATGGGTCCCATTTCACAGACTGATAGAGTCAGGGATATTCTGTTACTCCTTTGATAATACTGGCGATTTCAGCCCTTTAGCTTCTCAATCTGCCCTTTGCTAAAGAAAAAAACTCACTATGTGTGTTACAGTGTATGTTCAACTATGGGCATAATGTCTGACAATATCTGAGGCTGTATAGTGTTCAGTAAAAAACGCTGTAACACCAGAGAATTCCCATTTATTAAATCCAGGGTGGGATTGAAGAGAAAGCAAGATATGAAAGTATGGGTTTAGTAGGGATTTGAAATGATAACTCATTCATTCAACCAGTGTTTAAACTGAGCACTTGTCCTTAAGGAGTTTAGATTCTGTGACCAGGCAGAATGAATATCCCTATTTTCTTAGCTTAGGCAACTTTTCTAACGGGGTAGCTGAGTTGGTGTGTTTTTGTCGTCGATAATAAATCCAAGGTTTCCTTTCCTTCCCTATAGCCCGGAAGCTGAAGAAACTTGGCAATCTGAAACTACAAGAGGAAGGGGAGGCTTCCAATGCCACCAGCCCCACTGAGGAGCCAACCCAGAAGCTGACTGTGTCACACATTGAAGGCTATGAGTGTCAGCCCATCTTTCTGAATGTCCTTGAAGCCATCGAGCCAGGAGTGGTGTGTGCTGGACATGACAACAACCAGCCTGACTCCTTTGCAGCCTTGCTCTCTAGCCTTAATGAGTTGGGCGAAAGACAGCTTGTACATGTGGTCAAGTGGGCCAAGGCCTTGCCTGGTAAGGAAATGGGAAGAGGGGGCATGGGATAAAGGAGATCATATTTAGTGAATTGCTCCTGTGGGCCAGCACCATGTCTTAACTCATGCAGTCCTCATCATAGCCCTATGGAGGGTAGAGATTGGTATAATTCCCACTTGAAAAATAAGGAAACTCCGGGTGCCTGGGTGGCTCAGATGGTTAAGCGTCTGCCTTCGGCTCAGGTCATGATCCCAGGGTCCTGGGATCGAGTCCCGCATCGGGCTCCCTGCTTAGCGGGAGGCCTGCTTCTCCCTCTGCTTCTCTCTCTCTCTCTCTCTGTGTCTCTCATGAATAAGTAAATAAAATCTTAAAAAAAAAAAAAGAAAAAGAAAAATAAGGAAACTCCTAAATCAAGGAGAAGAGCAGCATTATAGAGTATCCCATGTTCCTCACATCAGCACACAGCGGTCATGTTTGCATGTTCAACCTACAGACATAGTCAGCAAATTTCCCCATAATCACAGATCACATGGACATACCCTTATATGCCTTAAGACACTCTTGTACATGTGCACACACCGGCTTACCCGCAGAGATTGTCTTGAGCCTGACTGATATTCTGTCTTCAGTATTACCCGCAGGAGGCAAACCATGGGAACTCTTATAATACAGTATGGTAGAAAGAAAGAGTTGGGCGTCAGAACACTTAGGTTCTAGTCTTAGCTCTGCTGGTAACTCGTTGTGTGATCCCTTCCCTTTCTGGGTCTCAGTTTCTTCATCTATGCTGTGTGAGGAGTAGTTTGGACTAAATGGATGGTTGTCAAATTGTGCTTCAAGGAACTCTTAGTGCTCTTTAAACTGCCCTAGGAATTATAGTAAGAGGTAATATTAGGTGATAATGAAAGAAATACAAAGTGTTTGTCTAACTTCTGCTTGGTTACCACCAGTGATGGGGAACTCACTCTCTTCCTAGGCCATCTGATGTTTGAACGGGTCTGATTATTAACATATTAGAGGTTGAAGAAGCCTCAGAGCTCCTCTATCCAAGGATTCCCAACCTTTCCTTTATCAGCCCAACTGTTTACTTCTTAAAAACATTGTATACAGATCCAAGTGGAGCTGGTTGATTTAAAGCCAGTGCCTCTCCCTCACCACCCTGAGAGAAGCCTCAAGTCACTCTTGCAGAATCTTAGGGCTCCAAGGAACACAGTTTGGAAACAAGTGAAGCATAAATTCTTTAAGGGTTGTCTTAATACTAAAGTTCTATGACTCAAAGATTCTTTTGAAACATCAACAACCTAAACCTGTTATGGAGTCAAAGATTAACCTGCCTTCTAAGAAAAACTGCCATTCAGAAGGAAATTTATAGTGAACACAGCAGTTTCCTTTGTATTACCTGATTTCATCTTCCTAACAGTCCTATAAAGCAGGGATTCTTTTTCCCATTTAACAGATAAAGCCACTAAAGCTCTAAGAAGTCAGGTGCTTGGCCTACAGTTACACAGTCTGAAAGTAGCAGGGCCGCAACTTGAGCCCAGGTCCCCTCCTGATTCCAAATCCCCTCCTCATCCCACTCTACTGTGGGATGTGTCTGTGTGGTATCCCTGTAGTTCTGGAGCCCTGGGATTTACAGTGAGGGGCCAAAACCTCATCCAAGCCCACTTGGGTCATAATATGATCTTGTTGCCTTCGAAGACATTGTATGTTGGCTATCAAGCCTCTGTTTTGTCTTTCTAACTCACAAGGCCCAGTCATAGCCACCAGACCATCCTAACACCTTCCTCGTTTGAGAAGCTGAGGTCGACTAGCCAGTAAGATCACTGGGAAGATAGCCTGAGGACTCTGGTTGTGTATGCACTGTGACAAAACAGAGGGTTCACAAAGGGAAAAAAAATACAAAAAAGAATAAAAGAGAAAGTTGCTTGAATTCTTATTACTTATTCGGCTGGATGTCTTGATGTCGTGTATAACAGAGAATCAGCTTAATCTTTCCTAGCTGTTGCCAACCACTTAAATTATCCTATTTTATGGGATAGAGAACCTTTTCAAAGATGTGATTACACTTAATCCTCACAGCAGTCCTGTTATTCAGAGCAGCTATTACTTCCTTTTCAAATGACAAGGCTCAGAGAGGTTAACTAACTTGTTCCATTTGGTCATTTAACAAATGGAGCCAGAATTTGGGCTTACATTGTCTGATTTCTAATTTGGTGGTCTTAACAATAACCTAGTGCAAATCATTATGGCAGAATTTGTATGACCGGCAGTCACTGGCTTTGTTCAGCTCAACCTCCAGAATGGGAAACCGTCTCTTTACGTTAACAAGTCTGCAAGTCAGTGTCAGTTCACCATCTAGCTCATCCAAGGAGATGATTTCCAATCCTGAGTCATTTAAAGTGACAGCTTCAAAAGAAAGCCAATTGCCACACTCATAAGAACTATTATTCATATCATCAGTAATTACCTGCTAGTTCAAGTTATTTGCTCATCCAGCAGATTGAGTTCCTGTCCTGTGCGAGCCACTGTGCTAGGCATCTACTCCAATAAAATTTGTTATAAGTTTTCTGTGATGGTGATGATATATGTAAATCACCTAGTATAGTACCTGGACATTAATATGTAACAACTGTCAACTGAGGGTGGGTGAGTAGGTTGTATACAAGTACATTTATCATCAGTTGCTTCTGGTTTGGAATCTCAGCTAAACACTAGCTGTGTGACTTTGAGCAAATCACATGTTTGCATGTGCTTCTGGTTTCTCATTTGTAGAGGGGGTACAACAGTCACTGACTTGCTAATTGTTAGTAACATTGAGATCATGTCGAAAGAGGACCTAGCACAGTAGCTGAAACCACAGTAGATGCTGTGTAAATGATGGGTCATTATTATGAGGCGGGAATGCCAAGCCACTGCTTTCACCAAAATCAATTTAAGCTGCCACCAGCCTTGCCTAGAAGCTCATGCCTGGGTCCCAGGGATGCTTTATCTTACGTGAAGACCTTAGCTGTCAGATGCACTATAGCACTAAAGATTTCCCAGCGGGCCTTTCTTTGGACACGTCCTCCCAGACTAGATAGGGGACTACAGGTTTCCACTGCAGATTGCTAAGAAATTATAATTGACTGAATTTTATCGAGAAAACAGAATCTCAGTGAAACTTTCTCTGCTCCCTAACCTGTTTGGTGTGTTTCAGAACCTGACAGTGACTCCTCTCTATTTCTCCAGAGTAGCCTAACACAGTGGCAAATAGGTGTTAAGTGAAGGTGTGCTGAAGGAAACCCGTAGGCTGGAGCTCCTGTTTGCTCAAGTCGTCCCTTACTTAATAGTCATGCTAGCTGGGCAGGCAACTTCAAAGGCTGGGCATTAAAAAACAGAGTTAGGTATTGTGATCATATTAGACCTATAGGAAAATTAGCCTGCTGTGTTGCTGATGTGGACACAGTAATTAGGATTGAGCAAGTCTCACTAAGGACCATTAGTATTATTACAATTAGTACTACAGCCAAACTAAGCTTTCCCTTTTTTCTCTTCTTTGTTAGTTCTCTGGCATCTCAAGGAAGGAAAAAAGCATCAGTATTGACAGCTTCCTTGGTACTTGTATAGTTTAATCCTCATTCCCCCTCGGCACCCTCGTATTCACAAACTAAGCAGTCAAGTCTTTCCTTGCTTCCACTGCAGAGGTTCAGGGTTCAAGCTCCCAGGCCCTTTCCCCAAGAGGTGTTCCATGCTTGGTCCCTGCTTTTTGTGTCCTACTAGGAAGAGTCAGTACCAGGAGCTCTGTGCTACAGAATGACTTCTGGCAGGAAATACTCTGGGGTCTGAGACTTCAGCTAGTCTGTCAGCATATCACTACAGTGAAGATGGGAGGCACAGGCCTGGGAGCTAAGATTGCAGCCAGTCCATTGAGCTGCAGAGGTGGTGATATGGGGACTCTACAGTCCCTGATGTCTGGTAGGCTTGGGACCTAAAAGAAAAGAAAAGCGAAATGGGTTTTTTGTGTGGGCAAGGACCAACCAAGCAGAACAATGTGTCTAGACAGTGTAGACTTCAGACCTGGGCCTATGGTTAAGAAACACTCACACTTGGTAGTTCTTGGGCTGTGTCCTTCAGCAGTAGAGTGGGAAAAGCACTGAAGTAGAGAATTAGAACACCTAAGTTCTAGTCCCAGTTCAGCCACATAAAGACTGTACGACCTTGGGGAAGTCGGTTAACTTGTCTGGCCCTCAGATTCTTTGTTGGCAAAATGAGTGTCACATTGTCTACCCTCCAGGGTTATTGTGAGACTTAAATTAGGTGATCAACAGGAAAGTTAGAAGCTTTATCTGAATTCATGGAAGCATTCCTAATGAGGTATAGCAATACAAACAGATAATTCTGGCTCTTTTGGGGAAAAGAGAAATCGGATACTGGTAGGAGATGAGCCCTGAGGTGATTCTCTAAACATCCAACTGTCTCGAAACTTCCAGAAGAATATAACTACATCTGTCCTACCTGTGCGGTATTGTGGAAGTAGCATCTAGGAGCCTCCGTTCTCTCAGACCAAGGGAGATAACTTGGAGATCATCTAATTCCCATTTTGTAAAATGAAAAAAAATGGGGGTCCTTATTCCATTTAATTACTATCAAATTAATATATATAATAAATATTAAATTAATATTTCAAAGGTGTGTACTCAAATATCTGAACTGTGCTATGTACTAGGGAGGAAAAGATGAAAAAAAGGGATGGTTCCTGTGTTCAGGAATCGACAAGTCTTGTGGAGGAGACAGATGTGTACATAAGTATACATAAGGGTACATAAGTAAATTCCAGTACTGTGTAATGAGTGCTGTAATTTGTAGGGCTACACAAAATTCAGTAAGAAGGTAAAAGAAGAATCATTAAGTCTTCTGCTTAGATGAATTGGAAAAGGCTTCACAGAGGAAGTAGCTTTTCAGTGAAGACTTAAAGATGAGTAGATATTTATCAGATGGAAAGCCTGGGGAAGGAGGAATGCATTCTAGGCAAAGGCAACTGCCTGTGCAGAGAGAGCAGAGATGCAGAGGCATAAGAAAGTATGGTGTGTTCAGCAAACTAAACATTTTAGAATAACTGGAACCTAAATTATGAGAAGTGGCAAGAAATCAGTCTAAGGAGGCAGGCCATAAAGCACTTGTTTGTGTAGAATAATGGCAATAGGGCAGGAATGGCAGAGTAGGAAACTAGCAGAGCCAGGTTACTTGCTGAGTAGAAAATAATGGACAGGAAGTGAGAGTCCAAAAGAGGATCAGAGAAAAAAGAGGGAGCCTGAAGGTGGTATAGAGAAGGCAGTGGCTATCAAAGGCATTCCAACGTATGCTGATATGTAATAATATCCATTTCTCAGGGTTGTTAGAAGGGACAATTAAGATTATAGCTAGAAAAGATCTTTGTAGAGTGAAAAGTGCTGTTCACACAGGAGAAGTGATTATTACACTGCATCTTCAGAAAAGCATAGTAAGCAAGAGCACAGGCTTTGGAGTCAGGCCGCTTGGCTTTGGAATGTGGTCTGCCAATTACTAGCCTTATGATCTTGGACAAGTTTTTAACCTTTCTGTCATTCACGTTTACTAATTCATGGAATGGGCTTACTGATAGTACCTACTTTATTGGATTGCTGTGAAGATTAAATGAGTTAATGTAAGTAACATACAAGAGTTCATCCATTGTAAGCAGCCAGTGTTAGATTATTATTCTCTTCCAAATGCAGTACCATTTTTGGCCTCCATCATCATCTCATTTGAGTAGCTTAGTGCAGTAGGGAGAGCAAGGAATATTATCCCCACCATATAGTTTGTTCTTCCCCTGCTCCTCAGCATTAATGGTCCCTGGGGCTCCTCAGGAGCTGCCTGAGTGCCAGAGGTTCTTGGCCCAGTAGAGGGCTGGGACTTCATTCAGCCCATCAACGCTCAGTCTGACCACCGCCTCTGCCCCATCTGCAGGCTTCCGCAACTTGCACGTGGATGACCAGATGGCAGTCATTCAGTACTCCTGGATGGGACTTATGGTGTTTGCCATGGGCTGGCGGTCCTTCACCAATGTCAACTCCAGGATGCTCTACTTCGCCCCTGACCTGGTTTTCAATGAGTAAGTGTCCGTGGGCCCAGAACTCACATAAACATAACATCCTGGCCAGACCTGGTCAGCGGTGATGATGATAATGGGAGTAACAGTGGGGGAGGGGGTAGCCCATTTGACCTGTAGGTGAGGCAGTAGAGGCTCCAGCCAGCCTCCCCAATCTGAGGCGCCTTTGCCCTGCTGAAAGGCCACCTGGTGGAAAGCAATGGCGGTGGAGGGGGGTGGTGGCTGGTGTGGAGCCATTCCTTTCCCACCCAAGACCTAGTATTTTGGCCATGTTTCTGACCTGTCCTGTAGATTATCTCAACCTCATGTCAAGGTCCCTCTCCTTCACTCTGAGCAACACAGGGAATGGGCAAAAAGACTAGCTGTGAGAGCTGAAGTTCCTGTGGTCCCCTTGCTACCACTGAGGGCTACTGCCAGTCACCATTTGTTGAGCAGCTCTGCTGTGCCAGGACTATACTAGATACTTCCTAAATCCTTTCTCATTGAGCCCTCAGGATGAGATTTCCCCTTTTTATAGGTAATATTTTTTAATGGATGGGTAAAAGTAGGCTCAGCAAAATAAAGTGGCTCACCCAAGGCATGATGGTGACAGAATTCAAAGTATGTCTGTATAACTCTCAGCTCTTATACTGCTTCATGGTGGTAAATGACAGGGAGGAGCAGTTCTACCACTCTCTGGCCATGTGACGTTGGCCCAGCCACTTCCCTTCTCTTTAAAAACAGGTTTAAGTGGCGCCTGAGTGGCTCAGTTGGTTAAGCGTCCAACTCTTGGTTTTGGCTCAGGTCATGATCTCAGGGTCATGAGACCTAGCCAGCCCCACATTGGGCTCCACGCTCAGCAAGGAGTCTGCTTCCCCTCTCCCTCTGCCCCTACCCCCACTTGTGCTCTCTGTCTCTCTCTCAAATAAATAATACATCTTAAAAGAAATAGCCCATATGTCTATCGACAGATGAATGGATAAAGAAGATGTCGTGTGTGTGTGTGTGTGTGTGTGTGTGTGTGTGTGTGTGTGTGTGTAATGGAATATTACTCAGCCATCAAAAAGAATGAAATCTTACCATTTGCAAGTAGTGCATGGATGGAACTAAAAGGTATTATGCTAACCAAAATAAGTCAATTAGAGAAAGACAGTTATCATATGATTTCACTCATGCGTGGAATTCAGTATACAAAACAGAGGATCATAGGGGAAGGGAGGGAAAAATAAAATAAGATTTTGAAATCAGAGAGGAAGACAAACCATAAGAGACTCTTAACTACAGGAACAAACTGAGGGTTGCTGGAGGGAAGTGGGGTAGGGGATGAGGGTAACTGGGTGATGGGCATTAAGGAGGGCACATGATGGAATGAGCACTGGGTGTTATATGCAACCGATGAATCACTGAACTCTACCTTTGAAATTAATAATACACTGTATGTTAATTAACTGCATTTAAATAAAATAATATTTTTTAAAAATAATAAATAAAAATAAAAACTAAAAACAGATTTAATTAATCCTTGTCCTGCCCACCAGCTCTATTTATCCTTCATGAATTTGGCCAAGGGCTCAGACTTTGGAATTACACTTACCTCAACTAAAATATCTGTTCTATAATTTCCTGAATCACTGTCTTTGGGCAAGACTTGACTTCTGTGACCTTCAATTTCCCTGTCTGTTAATAAAATATAACTTTCTTAAATGGTTTGTTATGATGACTAAAATGGGAGCTAATGGATGTGAAATGCCTGGCCCATGATAGGCAAGAAATAAAAAAGAAGGACCTTTCTGATCCTCTTTCCCTAATAGTGATAATCTTCTCTCTGTCTGTTGTTCGAGGTCCCCCGATAGCATGTGACTGGAGCTGGCCAAAAAAATCTCCCCAAGGACCTTGAGCTAGTCTCACCACAGAGAATCCTTTTGGATAGGGCAGGAATTGACCTTCCTTCCCCTCCAGCCCTCTAACCCAGAAGAGCCTTAAAATAAAATGTACAGGCTACTGGTTCCTTCCAGTACAGCAAGGCCATATGGGGGAAAATGAGTATCCCCAGCTGCCCTCTTCCAACCCAGCTAACCCTGGTAGCCAGGAGCTAAGAATAACCATTGGGCTTTTGGCACAACCTGCTTTATGGTTTCAAGGTCTCCAAAGAGTTACTTACGATGCCATCTTCTGGGACAGGCCTTTAAAAGCCCTCTCCTGTGTATCTCTCACCCTTACTCTCCTGCTGCCCTCTAGTGACTGAATTAACACTCTGGGCACCTGCACCACCCTCCCCATCCAGAGCCCTAAGACCCTTGAATCTTTGCAAGATGATAATTGGTGTTTTCTAAATCCTCATTCCCTTTTCTGCCTCCGTGGAAGTAATGAGGCACTCCTTCTCAGCTTTCTGGCCCACTCCCATGTAGCTCTTCAGAAGGCACAATGGGACTCCCAGCACGGGCAGGGTCCTAGACCCATCAAGCCCCAGCGCTCCTGAAACAACAGCGCCCCCCTTCCTCTTGTAGGAACCACCATGTTAGAGCTCTTAGAGTCCCTAGAAACATCTAAACCAATGTTTCTCAACAGGGATGCTGGTGACATTTTCAGAGGAATAATTTTGCATTGTGTAGGATATTCTTGCATATTGGAATATGTTTATGTTTAACATGCCTGGCACCAGCCCGCTAAATACCAATAGGATCTCTGTCACTGTAACAGGCCACACTTCCCCCACATATATCTAGCATCCACTAGGGAGGTAGTACACTCCAGTATCAGCCACTAATTTTTGCCAGCCTCCTCAAGATATTAATATGGAGACTGAAGCCCAAAAAGAGAGAGAGAGGGACTATGAGCCAGCCCATTTCCTGATCTCTCTGACACCAAGCCCTGTCATCAGCCCTGCTTTCTTCTCTCCTCCTCCCCTCTTTGTGGAGAACACATGTTGTGAGGGTAATAGGCTTGGACCCCAGCTGTGTGACCTTGACTAAATCACCTAATTTCTGAACCTCAGTCTTCTCATCTGTAGAATGGTGAATAGTATTAGAATGGCACCTTCCTACATGTCATTTATTGAACACTTACTATGTGCCAAGCACTGTGCTCAGTGTTTTCCAATTTTCATCTCTTCTGTTACCACTCTCTCTCATTCTCACCTATCTCTGCCCTCTTCCTGAATTCCATTCCTGCCCCTTGTCTTCTGCCTTCCACTCTCTTCTCCCTTTCCTTCCCATTAACTCTCTCCCTACTCTTTTTGTCCTTTCTCCTTCTTGTTCCCTTCCCCTCTGAATTCCTTCCCGTGCCTTTCCTTTTTTCTTCTTTTTTTCCCCCACATTTCTCTGTCCCTGGGACTTGCAGCAGTGTTACATCAATCCTCCACATCAGGACCATGATTTCAAATGGTAAAAAGACTGCAGTGTTATCATCAGCAGAGGCTTGGAAGTACAGTAGAGCCTGGAGCCAGATCAGGTCCAAGGGTCAGCAGATCTTACTCAAAAATTCTCTAGGGTGAAAGACCTTGGAGCAACACTGCTTTGGTCAGTTGACTTGTGATACTGTCTAAACACTTCCTCTTTTTAGCTGGTCTCCAGCCTGAATTGAATACACCATCTGCCCCCCTTCCCTTTTTCTTTAGGGCAGCCAAGATCTCTCTGAGATAGGATGCTGGGCTTCCACCCAACCAGTACCAGGCCTGCTTAGCCCATGGACAAGGCTAGTGGTTTGGGGACCAAAATGTCAAACCACAAACATCAAGCCTAATCTTGGTCTTTTTCTTCACCACTTAAGTGGGTGTTAAATGCCCTTTCCTTTCTCCACAAGATACAAAATCAGTTTCTCTCTCTCTCTCTCTCTCTCTCTCTCTCTCACACACACACACACACACACACACACACATGATTTCTGAAGTGCTGAAAACCAGGAAAACCAACTAGCAGGAAGATGGTGCATCTTCCTAGAGGCTTACGCTTGCCATGGCCACTCATAAAACAGAGAGGTTGTTCACCCCTTAGAAACTGTTCAAGCCTTGGCCACTTCTCTATATAATTTATAGGCGATAATGTGATGATTTGCTGACAAGTCACTATAGTACAAACAGCTCACATGTGTTTACAACTCTCGAACTGTGATAAGGAACCACCATTATATGAGGGAGTAGGCTCCCCTTCAAGGTACATTTAGATTGGACATTTGGAAACACTTCCTGGCTGATTTGATAAGTATTGGAACTCACTTTGTGAAGGGACAGTGGGGAATCTTCTTCCCTGGATTTTTTTTTTAAGTGACAAAATTTTTAGCAAAAGAAATGGTATTTATGCCAAGATACAGGGGAATTGACAGGATAAATTACTGTGGTCACTTGGAAATCCTGGTGTCCTTATGTTAGGAGTTGATTTCTAAAGCTTATCTCCTAGAAATACTCCGTGTTGGGATGCCTGGGAGGCAGGTTCTGGCTCTGGCTGTAGCTGGGATATTAGAACTGTAGTCAGGGAGACAAATGAGCCTGGCCCATTGTGTTGATTTGGTTAGGCTTTCCTGTCTCTGTCTCAGGAAACAGGAGGGGCACGGGGACCTGGAAATTCCATGTGCTAACCCGTATCCTGACCAGGGAAGATGAGTAGTTACCAGGATGTCAGGATTTGGGGGAAAAAAAAAAAAAGAAGAAGAACCTTGTTCCTTGTCAATGAAGCACCAGCAAGAGAAACAACGAGCTCTTCTTGGAGAACCTGGGCAGGGCAGGGCAACCAAAGACATTCTCTCTGAGCTTATTGTTAAGCCTTCCCTTACTCCTTTCCTTTCTCCGTCTGTCTCCTCTGCAGGTACCGCATGCACAAGTCCCGGATGTACAGCCAGTGTGTCCGAATGAGGCACCTCTCTCAAGAATTCGGATGGCTTCAGATCACCCCCCAAGAATTTTTGTGCATGAAGGCACTGCTGCTATTCAGCATTAGTAAGTGCCTGGAAAGACAAAAATGCCCCTGGGGTCAATAGGGGCTCAGAGGGGAGCTACTTTTTCCATTAAAGATTTATCAGGGAGAAGCCAGCCCCTAGGCATTTCCCTTCTTCGTTCACCCTCCCTCCTCCACTCTCCCTTTAGCATCCTTTTTTTCTACCAGGTATGAATTTCATGGCTCAGACTATTTTCTTTGCTAGAACTCAACCTCTGTTAGATCCCCAGCTACCTCCAGTCTCTCTTTGGAACAAGGCTTTTGGAGCTGGCTATAGCAGGTCTCTGAATTTTTCCATAGCTTCTATCATAGAAACAGGCAAAGACCACCTTATATTTATTGCAGAGCAGAAGGAATTGCCTCTGGAAGGAATTTCCTCTTCTGCCAATAATAGGAGGTCTGTGTGAGCAACTCAGATAGGGTTTATTAGGCAGCCAAGTAATGTTTCTTTAATGTCTCTTCTAAGCAGAATGTTATCTTAGCCCCCGTGAGGGAAAAAGGAGGTCAAATTTGATATTTGAAGCTATATATTTTAATTGTCTAAATCAGAGCTGGACTGTGACAACATAAAACCACAGGTTCTAAGAAATGTGTAGATGAGAAGACTAGAAAAAGGAAAGGCTCAGTAAATTTTGTTTACTCGATGCCCTTCAGATTGGGTCCAGCTAGCCTTTTTTCTAGAACTTCCTGGCAGACTGAAGGACCCAGGCATACAGACTTCAACTGACAGGAAACCAAGTAGATGGTTCCCTCTCTGTGGGGGTGGGGGTCAAGTTTGTGGTCAGAAAACTTGGTGCTTTGTCTAATGCTCCTTTGTGGGCATGCTTCCCCTCCCCATTCTGTCTTCATCCCACATCAGTTCCAGTGGATGGGCTGAAAAATCAAAAATTCTTTGATGAACTTCGAATGAACTACATCAAGGAACTTGATCGTATCATTGCTTGCAAGAGAAAAAATCCCACATCCTGCTCGAGGCGCTTCTACCAGCTCACCAAGCTCCTGGACTCTGTGCAACCTGTAAGCAAATGATGGAGGGTGCTTCGTCAGGGAGAAGCAAGTTGATAGAGCTAAGTGATCATATGCTCCTCTAGGATCCGGCACCACCTGTTGGGAGGTGCTTCCATTCTCCTCTGGCTTTGAGTGTGGTCCAGGAAGAAAATGCATTGGAGAAGAAAGGAACACAGGTCACATTGCCCCTGGATGTTGTGAAAGAGGTGGAGGAGTTGAGAACAGAGCAGTTGGGACTCAGGGAAAGGGCTTAGAGCAGATAAGTTCTCCAGGCAGACAAAACAGACCTGAATGTTTTTCCCCTCTCCCTTCAGTCATGTGTGTGTGTGTGTGTGTGTGTGTGTGTGCACGTGTGCGTGTGTGTGTGTGTGTGTGAGAAAGAGGCAGGAAGAGAATGTGTGTGGGGGGGGTGTGGGTGTGTGGGTGGGTGTGTGCATTCACATGCATGTGCTGGGGAAGAGGAACACAAGGTCCTGAGTCAGAGAGCTTGCAATGGTGTAAGGGATCTCTTGGGATCCCTCAGTAACTCCCTGGAGACCATTTAGTGTACATGTGTGCGAACATACACACATCCACAGGGAGGACCAAGGACAGGGAAGGAGGAAGAAATCAAAGGTGGGGGGAAGAGCCTGACGGAAGCCAACTCCTGGTCAAACCTGTTTTCTCCCTCTCATTGCTCCCCCTACAGATTGCGCGAGAGCTGCATCAGTTCACTTTTGACCTGCTAATCAAGTCCCACATGGTGAGCGTGGACTTTCCAGAAATGATGGCAGAAATCATCTCTGTGCAAGTGCCCAAGATTCTTTCTGGGAAAGTCAAGCCCATCTATTTCCACACGCAGTGAAGCTTTGGAAGCCCCCATTTTCTCACCCCACTCCACTCCCCTTTTCAGATATCTTCTGCTTGTTATAACTCTGCACTACTTCTCTGCAGTGCCTTGGGGAATTTCCTCTTTTGATGTACAGTCTGTCATGAAGATGTTCCTGAGTTCTATTTGCTGCACTTCCCCCCCCCCCCCGCTTTTCCTCCTTTCTCTTTTTTCCCTTCCTATCTGACCCTCCCATGGCACTTTCAGACTCTGCTCCCTGCCATGGCTCTTATCTGTGCTTTGAATGGTGTTGTATTTCTTTAAATCTGTGATGATCCTCATGTGGCTCAGTGTCAAGTTGTGCTTGTTTATAGCACTGCACTGTGTGCCAGCCACACAAAAGTTTACTCACCTAATGCCACGGGAAGTTTAGAGAGCTGAGTATCTGGAAAAACAAAAACAAAACAAACAACCCTCCTAAAACCAAAAATCCTGTAGGGTTTTTTCCGCTTAAAAAAATAGAAAAACAAACAGAATTCCCCCAACGAGGCCAACAGTGACTAGAATAAGGTGAAAATTGCAAGCCCATGGGGAGTCACTGCTTTTTTTTCTTTTTTCCCAAGTTCAGCCTCCCGGGGAGACTTTATTTTCTGCCAATGGCTATTGCCATTAGAGGGCAGGATGACCGCATAGATGAGTTAGGAGGGGGGAGACAGATTTAAGAGAGGACAAAAAGGACAGATGGATCACCAGTACCTGCCCACAGCCTTGGCCCCTGACGGCTAGACTGCTTAACTGCAGTGCAATTCATTGTACTGAAAATGTGCTTCTTGTTTGAAAACGTGTCTACATGTGAACGCCTCCCCTCCAGCCAATCCTTTTTCTCTCTCACCCTCTGCCTCCACCCTCAAATTGACTTTCAATAAGCTTTCCTAAGAGCTTTGGACTGAATGTTCTCTTTAGCCAAAACTTGGCCACTTCCACTGAAGAGTCAGACCAGTAAGAAAGAAAGGAGAGATCTGACCCTTTGGAAGGCCCTATCCAGAGCCAGGTCTGCTTTCCCATTTGTGGGTCAGGGAAGAGGCTGGGGCTGGAGTCAGCGGAAAAAGAATCGATGGGTTGGTTGTTTTCCTGCTTAGGACACTGAAGATTTGATCACTCTTTGCCCTTACCTTTAAAAGACCCCAATGTTTTCTGCCTGACTCCATGTGGCTGCAAGCTCCCTCTTACCCTCCCTTCAGTGTTTTGTGGGCCTGGACTTCACCAGATTGTATTACAGCCATGGTGGTGAGGTTTGTCCCATTTATTTGTGCATGTTCACAGACTCTCTGCTAAGAGCTGCTACCACCAGGAAGGCTAGCAAGCTATCAGTCTTGATGCCAGTAGGCTCAAAGACTTCTTACCAAATGTCGTTCATCAACTATTAGATCTCTGGAGCCCTTAGACAAACTGGAAAGAAGGCATCGATGGGACTGGACAAGCCGGACATCTTGCCCTTGTCCCCTAGAGATGATACCTTCCCACCAAGTGAAGAAATACCTACTTCTTCCTTCAGAGCAGCTAATGGGGCTATGCGGGTCAGGGTTAAAGAGAAAACTCAATTACCAGGGTGAGAAGAATGAAGGCACTAGAACCAGAAACCCTGTAAATGCTGTCCTTGCCCCCCAGCATATCCACCTGCAGAAGTCATGGGAAGAAGAGAGAAGAAACTAAGAGGAGACTGACTACTAAATTAAAGTCTTCAAAGGCAAAATCTAAAGCCAGATGGGCACCATCTGGTCGGTTTACTCATCATCCTCCTCTGCTGCTTATTCTGGGCTCTGACATCGGCCATACTCACTCAGACCCCCCACCTTTGTCACTGCCTCTCAGCCAGAGGGAGGCTGAAACATTTATACTACAGAACCATGACCTCCTTTGGAAAGGTCTGGTTTGCGTGGCTCCAATGGGCTGCCATCCATGAACTCAGGGTGTGCTCTTGGGACACTGGTTTCATATGGTCCTTTGGCACACCTCTCTTTTGCTGACTTTGTCCCCCAATCCTGAGTTCAGGGGCAATGTCCGCCTACTTTCTTATCTTGGCAACTGCCTCCTCACTTAGCTCTTACATTCATCTGCTAAATTCAAGAAATCAGGGGCCAGTTACCAAGCTGCCCATTTCAGTTGGTTCACTCTACTTATTGAGAAGATAGTTTCTGAGTGACACGCTATTATCTACATGGGTTTCCTCCCCTGATTTCTGTGCTGATATTAATAGCCAAATGAACTTACAAAACAGCTTCTTTAAATAACAAGGGACAGGGGAACCTAAGATGGGTGATACACCAATCCAAGACTGCTGAACAAAACTAAAACTGACAGGTTCTCTTTCTGGGGTAGGATAGACAAATCCTGGTTTTCTTCATTAGGACATCATTTGGCTTATGTAAGCTCACGAGATTACTTCTGGCTGTTTTAAACAGAAAAAAAAAAAAATCCATCACTCTTTTCAGTTACACTAGGCTATAGTTTAATAGCTCCTTTACATCTGTTTTAAAATTATTTTCCTCTTTTATGGTACATGGATTTGATTATATCATTCTAATATCTCTCCTTGTAAATACTAGATGCTCTCCTTTTTATTTCTCTGACTACCAAATTTTTCACCTTTATGGATTTCCCAATTGTGACTCTTGTCTTTATGAATATATATGTTTTGCATTTGTGAAAGCCAAAAATCAGTGAAACAGCAGTGTAAATTAAAAACAGCAACAACTAAACTACTCTGAAATTCTGAATGGCAAGACTAGGGAAAAACGGCCTAAACAAGGCTCTAGGCCTAGTGTTTTCGCACTGGGGTTTCAGTGAGTGAAGGAGATTTTAGCTTGGCTTTGTTCTCCTACAGATAAAAGGGGGATTCTCTTTTTTTCTTTTGGTCATTGATGTGCTCGCCAGTGTAACTGACAGAAGTCTCATTTGGCATGCGCTCTGCTGTACAAACAGTTGATGTGGTTGGTACACTGTGGCTCACCCGTGAAGGCTCGGCCACCTCGATCCACTGACCTGGTGAGCTGAAAGATGAGGCTCACTCCAGGCAAGTCGTGGTAACTGTCTCCAAAGCGGTTTGCAGTGCTCGATGGGGATGGAGCGAGGAAGAGAAAACGAAGGAGCACCAGGGACAAGGCCCCATCTGTGCTACACGGGAGACAGCCGCCAGAGCCGCAGACTCTGTGGCCAAAGAAAAGAGTCGTGTGGCAGTTTCAGCTCTTGGTCACTGAGCAGCTCTCCCAGGCCTGGCCTCTGAGCTGAAACAGGGGTTGGGTTCTTTGTTCTATAGCTTTTCTGTGCCACAGACAGTATCGTTCTTGGAGAGTTCATTATTTTTCTCGTGAGAATGGAATTTTCTGAAGGATTCTGTCATACATCTTTGAAAAAGAAAATCGGTAATACACATATTTTTATGTATGTTCACTGGCACTAAAAAAGAAGAAAACACTTTGCCCTGTCCTTTGGATAGTTGCTGAGGTGATTCCAGGTTGCGAAATAATGTGCTGATGCTAGCATCAGAGAGTCCCTCTCTGTCCATACGCTACTTCTAAATCCATATAGGCCTATATAGCAAGAAGTATTCTATTTGCATTTAAGAGAAAGTAGTTTCATCATCCACATGATAGTAACACTACACAAATGACCTAACTTTGAGCTTCAAGTAGCTTCTAAGTGTTTGTTTCATTAGCCACAGCACAGACATGGCCTTGCCCTCTTTTCTCTCTTGATAATTCTGCAGGGCTCAAAAGCCCAAGCCACTCCCATCTACCCCGTTCCATCCCTGTGCCAGGGTTGCACTTCATGAGACTCTCTCCAGACAGCCCTGTAACTATCCCTGCATGGCTCTGGGGAGACAAGAGGCTGACTACTAATTATCTTGTGCCAGTTGCCCAGGTGAGAGGGCACTGGGCCAAAAGAGTGGCCTTTGTGCTCAACCTCCTGTAAGGGGTCATGGGAACCAGGAATGCTTAAGCACAGGATTCAATCCCAAACTTAGGGTCAAAATAAGTCATTTAGCATGTGCATTTTCTTGTAAAAGGAAGTTTCTACCCCTGCTGCCTTTTATAGGCAGGTCTGTTTCTCACCACTAATCTCTTTGAAAATCTTTGAAAGCAGTTTTTTTTTTTTTTTTTTTTTTTTTTAAAGACAAAGAGATGAAAGCATCACATTATGTAACCAAAGATTACACTGTATCTGCTAGGATACCAAAATTTAAGAGCAGGGAGGGAACAAGCATTAGTGCCTCTTTGGTAAACTATCCAAAGACAGACTAAAGGACTTTGTTGTTGACTGACTTGTAAGAGTTTTGTGGGTTTTTCCCCCAACAATATAAATGCTTAGAAAAGTGGAAGATAATTTTGAAAAAACTGGGTTTATAGGTCCTTCACTAAGTGATTTTATAAGCAAAACTAGCTTTCCTTTTCTCTAGTAGTTGCTGAGCAAATTCTTAAAGCTCCATTGTTGCATGGTTGGAAACGGAGCTGTCTTGGCCACTGTGTTTGCTAGTGCCCGTGTTAGCGTATCTGAAGATGTGAAGCCCCTGATGAGAAGGGGAGCATTTAAAGGACTAGATTTTGCACTAGAGGGACAGCAGGCAGAAATTCTCATTTCTGCCCACTTTGGACGGCACAAAAAGTTCTCTTGGGTTTAAGGCAGAAGGTTGAAATATATTGTAAATGAGTATTTGTATCCATGTTTCAAAATTGAATTATATATGTATAGATATAATGTGTTCTGATAGCTTTATCTTTCTCTGCACCTTTATATTTGGTTCCAGGTCATAACTGATACCCTGTACTTGTAAGAGAGGCTACAGTTACATTTTGGAAGCTCTCTCAGAATGGAAAAGATACGTGGGTTGATCAGATAACTAAGAGATCTCTGCCTCTATTGGGGCCTTACCCACAGGCCTAACAGAGGAGCAGAGGGGGAAAAGAATAGGGTACATGATGTATTGCACTTTACTAGCCCAAGACAGATGAATGTTTAAAGGGTGGTGAAGACTCATTGGAATCAACTGGGATTTCCCATAGAGAAGGCCCAGACTTGGGGCCAAAGGCCCACCCAAATGATTAACCGATGGACCCCTGATGGGGCCTGAGCGTTGGAAGAAGGAGAAACATTCTTTGTTCTTCACCATCCTTGTGAGAAAAGGGCAGTTTCCTGCACTTGGGAACCTGGAGCAAGTGCTCCATCTTTTACACAATCCACTCACCTACGATTGAGGTGCTCTTGCTACTGGGTGTCTTGTGTGCTCTAATTTTGGTTTTGGATATGTTCTGTAAAGATTTCGACAATGAAAATGTGTTTTTATCTGTCAAAAAATTGTCAGTGTACTAGAAGTTGTATCTCTGTAGATGCAGGTCCATCTCTGCCCTTGGGTAGGGATGTTTTTCTTCAGTTAAGAAATTGACACTGGGGTCTGCTGCCCAGAGCCTCCCAACCTTAAACCATTTCTAGGTGAAGGCAGAAAATTCCACATTAGTCACTCCTCCTCTTCAGATGCTTAGGCTGAGGTAACAATTTGGAATGTTCCTGCACCCAGAAATTAGTGATAAGTATTTCAATTTGGCAGGTAGACTTTTAAAGGGAAAAACAGCCTTTGATGCAGTTTTGATTTATCCCCATTCGATTAAGCCAAAAAGTAATATGCATTGATTGGTTACCAACCCCAATTCAATATAGTGGGGGTGCTGATCCCTTTCCTTACCTCACCTGTCTCTTAGCCTTCTATGAAATTAAATGAAGAGCTATGGACTGAGTAGCCCCTGTAGCCTAAAACAGTCTCCACATGCACTAATTCATGAGGCTGTCTGTCATATGGCTGCAGATTCCACTGGCCACCAAAGACTGAAACACATACGTATCCCAACAGAAAGAAATTCCTAAAATGTTGCTGCTTCTCCGGTGGCCCCCCTCCCTGGCTGCTGTTTTACCTTTTGGGACTCTGTTTCCTGCATTGCAGGCAGGCCAGGCCTGCAGTCTTTCCCATCCTTAGCCCTTGGTGCTAACTGTCCTGCAGTGAAGTGCCTGTGGGATTGTCCTATTCCATAAGCCACTCAGGTGCTGAGAGTAGCCACCATTGGGATAACCCAAGCTAAAAAGAAAAAAAAAAAAGAGTCCCCTCACCATTCAGTGACACCTTTCTGCTTTCCCCTAGACTGGAACGTTGATTAGGGAGTGCCTTAGATGTGACATTCTTGTGCTGTCCTTGAGATTAATTTGGCAGCAAGAGGGAGCAGACAATGTAACCAGATGTAAGAATTAACTTTCAATGTTGGGGGAAAAAAGAAGAAAGCATCATATAAAGATTTTTTTTTTAAAGAAACATTAATTTTGCTTGGAAGTTCTTTTGATGGGGCTTCAGTTCTTACAGCGGCACTTGGCCTCCACTGGGTAGCAGGACCAGCCCCAAGCGCTAGTGCCGTGTTCTTCTTTTTGTAATCTTGGAATCTTTTGTTGCTCTAAATACAATTAAAAATGGTAGAAACTTGTTTGTTGGAATACATGTGTGACTCTGGGTTTGTCTCTGTCTCTGCTTTCAGAAATGTCATCCATTGTGTAAAATACTGGCTTGCTGGTCTGCCGGTTAAAACTTGGCCGCGGCCCCTGTTGTGGCTGCAGGCTCAAGTTATTGTTAACAAAGAGACTCGAGAAAAGCTGCTAATGTCCTCTTATCACCACTGTTAATTTGTTAAAACATAAAACCATCTAAAATTTCAGGGGAATGTCATCAGAGTTCTTTTAATTAGCTCTTTTTTTATTGGCTGTCTTTATTGAAGTCAAGAGTTGGTATCATGCCCAGTGGCCTTTTATGCTATGTTGATTTTCACATATTTTAAAAAATCTTTGCACAGGGGTTATAAATTTGCCCTGTGTTGGCCCTAGCATAGGTTGAGCTGGGACCACCAAAATATCAAAGAGTCTGGGCTAAGAAAGCACAGATGGACCCTGATGACCCATTACAACTTCTCATCAAAAACCCTGAGCTTGTCAAACAGGGGAAAGGCACACAAAACCCAGCTGTTTACCCTCATCTTCATCCTTATGGGAACATAAAATGATTGGGAGCTTCACTGCCCAGTTCTTGCCAAACTTCAGATAAGGAATGGGCATGTTCACATGTTCACATTTTCACTGTTTTTCAAGAGCCATATTGTCCTTGGCCACTCAAGTAAAATCTGAACCAGCTTTCTTTGAGGTTTTTAAAGGTTTAGGCAAAGTGGCCTCCTGTCTCTTCCCAGTTTGGATACCAACATGAGATCCCAAGTTGAATTTCTGAGCTAAAGATACAGACCATCAATGAGGTGTGACAGATGCATTAAGGAACAGTATGAAAGCACTCTGTGCCTCAGTGTCCTCACCTGTAACAGGGGTTGTCACAATGCCTCCCTCCTGGGCCAGGCTAGAGATTCAATAAGAATGTATGTGACCCAGCTGGTGAGACAAATGCTCTTGCTTCATTCCCTGTTAAAATGTGAGAACCCCTGAGAAGGATCCCAAGTTGAGATGTATTTGTCATCGACCCCCTCAGAGTGGATGGATTTCTCAAATTTTTCCTGAACACAATGCTTGACGGAGAGAAGAAGAAAACAAGAGATTTGGGGGATGTGTGTGTCTAAAAGAGAATACGTACGTTTGTGGGTTACGTGTGTCAGAACCTGCCTCCAGAAGACCCCTCTGACCACCATTGCTTAGTTCTCTTCTCTTGTACCTACAGAGAGTGGTCTAACAGCCACCCTACTTGGTTTTATTTACCACTCAGTCCCTGCCTAAAGTAACAAGGTAGTTAGCTTCCGCCATAAATTTTCCAAGGTGTAGCAAAGCACAGAGGTCAGGGAGACAATGACCAATCTGGTGGATTTTAAAAAGAGCCTGGAATCCGGAGTCCAGTGTGTGACTTGTTCATAGTCATATAGCTAGTGTATACCTAGGATTCTGACCTGCTGATTCACTTGCTATATGGTCCTGGGCAGCTCTCTGCCTTTTTCTAGATCTTAGTTTTCTCATCTATAAAATGAGTGTATCTGAAGATGTGGAATAAGACTAGACGAAATGGGAAGCCCCTTCCAATATGGAAACCATGCTTATTGCAAACTACAGTAACGCCTTTCTTAATCATGACATAAAAGGGGAAAGGAATGGGCGTTTCATTATCCCTAGAACGCGTAGTTTTGGAACTAAAATCCCCATATTTGTACTCAAGAAAAATTTACTGAATACCTGGAGAGCACAGGGTCAAAACAACAATTGAGTCCTGTGTTATCGATGTTGTCAACCCCTTGGTTGATGGGAAAGGGCTCAAAAGTGAAATAATTTGTTTACCATTTGGATGATCTCATAAATAGCAGAGATACTTAGGAGTTAAGCAAGCCACGGTCCATGCTTTCATGAGTTTATAGCCTATTAAATGCCTCAGGCCAGGCCAGTCTGGGACTTTTTATCAAATCCACCCCCAACCTCTTTACATCCATCCCTCAGACAAGATTAGGCTAACTTTTGATCGATAATTGCTGCCTTTTAGAGATAGAAAGGGTCTTAGCATCTAGCCCAAACATTCTTCACATGAGGAATCCAGGCCAAAAAAAAAAAAAATTAGGACTTGTGGCAATGGACTAGCCCTAAAACACCCTAAAACACCCAGCTTATAGTCCCTTCATATGCCTGCAGGCAAAATGCTAGGGTGACAGGGCACCTGAGAATCTTTACCATCCCTTTGCACACTGGTTCAGTACCCTGGTGTGAGAGCCTCTGCTTCTCATCTGTTTTTCCCATGTACACAGTTCAAGAATCTCTATTCCAACCACAGCAGGTACTTCGCCTACCATCCACTCCCCAAGAGGTTTTCTTCATGCCACTGCAGGGGTGGGGTGAGAGGAGGAGAGAATTATTGACAAAGCTGGAGAAGTAACTGCAGAAGCAATGAGAAACATTTAAAAGCACACTGAAGTATGACAATGTAGGCTTCTTAGTTAACAGGCAGATGCAGATGATTCACATTCTCAGATTCTCCTGCCACCATTTCTTCAGACCACAACTTCCATTCTTCCCTCAACTACTTCCCCAGGGTACTTCAAGCAAGGAGAAGGCCATTTGGGGAACTTGGACTGGCTGCCAACCAGGAAGACTGTGCCAAGAAAGCGGACTTAAACCAGACTCTGCAAATAGCCCCACCCCTCCCAATCGCCATTGGGTACTTCAAATCTCAGATCAGAAAATATACCATACCACCTCACACCAGTCAGAATGGCCAGCAGAGCAGCAGATAACTGTGAGAGGCACATCACCTGCCACCTGGGCAGTGACACTTGTCCCCAAAGGAAGTAAGGCCTTTTGGTGCTTATACATAGTGGTAAGAGTGGATATGAAACTTGTGAAAGAGCCCCACCACCTCTAAAGCCTGCAAGGATTCTTCACAGGGGTTCAATATCCAATTATTCCCTCATTCATTTGTTCTTTCATTTATTCACAAACTATTTGGGCAACCATTATGTACCCCACACAGGAACAAGACAGACATGGTCTCTGTCCTCATGGAGCTTCCAGTATTAGTGGGAGAGACAGAAAAAAACACAGACAATTGTAATATAATGTAATAGGTACTATGGTGAGGGAAGTTCAAGGTTCTGTTGGGGTACAGAAGAAGAATGCCTCTCATAGAGTAGTGGGAAGGTCTAGTCGGAATCCTTCTTAGAGCAGTCTAGGTTGTGACCCAAGCTGAATGAAGATGGGGCTGAGGGTAAAGAAAAAGGCGTTCTTCCTCAGTCAAGAGCAGCCTTGTTAGGGAAACTACGAATAGTTTAGCCTGAGGGAAAAGTTGGAAGAAGGGTGTAGCTGTGAGAGAAGAGGGTAGAGAGGAGGCGCAAGCAAAGCCAATGAGGGCCTACGTGTCACCCTAAAGAATTTGTGCCTTTACCCCAAGTTTAAAGGGGAACCGTAGAAATCCTTGCCAGCATTTCAATTCCCAGAACATAAGATCTCTTCTGAATCTCACCACATCCGGCGGAGGCAGGAAGGTCAGAGATCAAACCGATTTTGCAGATAAGGGAACTGAGGCTCTATATGGTAAATAATTGGCAAGGCTGTTCCTGAATAATTAAGGGCCGAAAGTATAAACTGAAAAAAACTGAATCTCCTTATTTCCAGTCTCAGGCTTCCCAGAGTAGACCAATCTATCAAAGACTTTAGGACCTGATGCAATTCTTAGAATGTGTCTAAACGTCTCTGTGGTGACAGTATGTGCTGTCTACTATCCCACCTGTACCTACCGTTGTCTTCCTGAGTGACACTCACTGGCATGGGGTTCCTAGATAGCAGACAGGGCATCCCAGAGAGTGGTAGCAGCATTTTAAAGAGTAATGCAGGCTGTGGGAAGTCAGCCAACTTGGTGTTCTGTGGGCACGGGGCATCACTGATTGATCAAAACAGGAATTCGGAAAAAAATGCCGAAGAAGAGACAACATTCCACATTTCTAGAGAAGATAGTATGTCCAGACTCAGGCCTTGAACAGTGAAAGGAAATTTCACAGGAGGGAAAGGTAGCTGAGCAGAGAAGCAAAGCAGAGGGAACAGCATAGATAAATATCAAAGAGGCAGGAAAGAGTATGGCTTTGACAAAGCAAATAGGAACTAGTAAGGAAAAATAAGATACAAACAGAGAGGGAGGCAAACCACAAGAGACTCTTAACTCTAGGGAACAAACTTGAGAGTTGCCAGAGGGGAAGTGGGTGGGGGGATGGGGTAACTGGGTGATGGGCATGAAGGAGGGCACTTGATGTAATGAGCACTGGGTGTTCTATGCAACTTATGAATTCTAGCCCTGAAACTAATAATACGCTATATGTTAACTAACTTAAATTTAAATAAAATCTAAAAAAAAAAAAAACAACTAGTGGGGAGTAAGTGCTAGAGATGAGTCTGGGCTAGAGCTCATTATGAAAAGCCCGTGTATCCTGTTAAGAAGTGGAACTTTTCTGTAGGCCGGTCATTCTCAGCTGCCACATGTGAAAGCTAAAGGCTGCATGTGACATACTCTAAGGGAGCTTCCAGTGTTCCATGCAATTGCTGACACACAGTTATTGCTCAGCCCCTCCCTCCCACTTACAAAAGCAAATACAGGTAAGCCTGACAGTATTGAAAGGAAAAATGTGAACCTCCTAGTGTATATTTTTTAAGAAAATATCCACCAACTTTAATGTTTAAGGTATTATCAACAATTTCTTTTTTGCCACAACTCACAGCTGATTATAGAACACCACTTGACATAATTAAGGATTTTTTTAAACAAAAATGTAACAATTAGTTTTGGGAGATGGAAGCTATACTAAAACATTATATAAGAATACAATAGAGGGTGACACAGAGATTGACTCAGGGAATAATAATAGAATGTACTAAGCACTTACTATGTGCCAAGAATTGCTAAAGCTAAACTTCTTATACTGAGAATTACATAATCCTCAAATCAACCCTATCAGTTGAGCATAGTTACTCCCATTATATCGATGAAGAACCTGAGGCTCTGACCCAACATGATTTCTGGCTCAGACCCAAGGTTACTTCTAAGTAATAAAGCCTGAACTCAAGCTAAAGTATGCTTGTTGCCAAAGCCTAAGATTTTGATCTCTGCATTATATCTTCTTTTTGGGAAAGGTTGGTTTATTTTCTAGGTCTTTGCAAAGAGGCTCAAAGAACTCAATTCACACAGCATTATACATAGGAATAAAGAAGGTACTATATCGTAATGGAATTGTCTTTACAAGCAGCTACTCCAAGAGTGACAGTGATTTCTGGTATACATGAGCCCACGATTTCCACAGAACTGCCTCCTCCCAAAACTTCAGATCAGTCCTGTTGGGAGAAAAAATGATCTTCTCCAGCCCTACTATCTCCCAAGTGCCTTGCCAAGTCTCTTGGTCTCCCTCCCTATCTTTCCTTAGAGGTACCTGGGCTACAGCAGTCTACTGAGTGTTCAGAGAATCTATGAGCATAGACATTTCTGCAAAGAAGACATCCAAATGGCCAACAGACACAGGGAAAAGTGCTCAACATCACTCAGCATCAGGGAAATACAAATCAAAACCTCAATGACATACCACCTCACACCAGTCAGAATGGCTAAAATTAACAAGTCAGGAAACGACAGATGTTGGCGGGGATGCGGAGAAAGGGGAACCCGCCTACACTGTTGGTGGGAATGCAAGCTGGTGCAGCCACTCTGGAAAACAGTATGGAGGTTCCTCAAAAAGTTGAAAATAGAGCTGCCCTATGACCCAGCAATTGCACTACTGGGTATTTACCCCAAAGATACAAATGTAGTCATCCGAAGGGGCACCCCAATGTTTATAGCAGCAATGTCCACAATAGCCGAACTAAGGAAAGAGCCTAGCTGTCCATCGGCAGATGAATGGATAAAGAAGATGTGGTATATATACAATGGAATATTATGCAGCCATCCACATAAGGCTGGCACTCTAAAGGGCTATACGCTTAATGTAAGAGTAAAGAATTAATCTGTCTCACAGAAGGAGATAGCAAGAAAACCTGCCTCGCTTGATCTTGGCACTGGGTGAAGAAGAAAAATAAATCTCTCATGAGAATTTATAGCCATAGATGGTCTTCATAGATTTTTGTAGTCATAATTCAACATATGTATGAGGTCTGAAAAACTAAAAGCTGGGATTTCAGATCAGCAGTTCCCACAGGTGATGGCAAAGGCAAATCCTCTATGGAAGAATGCATCCAAGCCTCAAAAATTCCTATATATAATGGCCCAAAGAAAATGAGCATCTCACAGTCAAAAGTTACAAAACACACACACACACAAAACAAGATACCCTGAGAAAAGCCCACAGAAACAACAAGCATCAGAATCAGACCCACAAACTAAAGAATGTAAAACCATCACACATAAAATATAAAGTTAATTTTATTTAGAGTGATTAAAGAGATTTATAAAATGCTTGAAATATAAGCAAGGAACAAGAGACTCTACAGAACCATCTAACCAAATTTTTCAAAATGTGAAAAAGAATAAAATAGAATCACTAGAACTAAAACATAGATAGTAGAATTAAATATAACTGAAGAGAGAATTAGGAAAGCGAGAGATAGGCAAACAAATTATCCATAATGTAAAACAGAAAGACAATAAAATGGAGAATATGAGAGGTTAAGAGATAGGAAATTAGAACAGTGGGGCGCCTGGCTGGCTCAGTCGTTAAGCGTCTGCCTTTGGCTCAGGTCACGATCCCAGAGTCCTGGGATCGAGCCCCGCATCGGGCTCCCTGCTCGGCGGGAAGCCTGCTTCTCCCTCTCCCACTCCCCCTGCTTGTGTTCCCTCTCTTGCTGTGTCTCTCTCTGTCAAATAAATAAATACATACATACATACATACATACATACATACAAGGAAATTAGAACAGATCTAATATATACCTAACTAGACTTCCAGAGCACTAGGAAAGAGGCATTATTCAAAAACACAATAGCTGAGAATCTTTTCAGCATTTCTCAAAAACATTTGTTCCTAAGACCTAGAGTCCTGACAAGTCCCAAGCTAGACAAATAAATCCAATCTAGATACATCATAGTGATTTTTCAGAACACTGAAGAAAAAAATATATAATAAAAGCAGACAGTGAGGAGGGGAAAACAGGAACAAAACAGATCATCTGCAAAGGTAGCCAATTACACTTCTTGATAATAATAATGGCATAGAAGACAGTCAAATATTAACCTTGATGTACTGAGAGAATTTTCTACCTGGCAGAACTATCTTTCAAGTTAAAGATATCTTTAAGCAGATGCTCAATGAAGGAAATTCTAAGTGATACAGTTCAGATAGATGGTAAAGGACATTGGATGGAAGGTCTGAGATGCAAGAGGCAATAATTAGCAAAGATATTGCTAAGCATGTGAATAAATCTAAAACTAAATTGACTATACTGACTAAAAAATAATGTCTAATGTGTGGGAATATAAGAAGAAAGAATTTGACAACAGCTTATATATTGAGAAAGGGTCATTAGAGTTAAAAAAAAAAAGCAAAGTCCTTAAGTTGTTGAGGAAGAAGATAAAGATGCTCATTAACTTTATTTTTGTCCAGTTGTTTTATTTTCCCCCATTTTATTAAAATGTAATCAATCAGCATACAGCATTGTATACGATGTACAGCATAATGACTCAACTTTCAAATACCATGAAATGATTTCCACAGTAAATTTAGTTAATATCCATCATCTCGTATAGATCACAAAAAGAAAGGAAAAAAAATGCTTTCTTCTTTGTGATGAGAACTCTTAATGTCTACTCTCAACAACTTTCAAACATACCATACCACAGTGGTAACTAGAATTATTATGTTGTACATTACATCCCCAGCACTTATTTATCTTATATTTGGAATTTTGTACCTTTTGAATGCCTCCATCTTATTCCCCCACCTCTTGCCCACCACCTCTGGTAACCACAAATCTGATTTTTTTTTTTTTTATGATTTTTGTTTTGTTTTTAGTTTCCACATATAAGTGAGGTCATACAGTATTTGTCTTTCTCCGTCTGACTTATTTCACTTAGCATAATGCCCTCAAGGTCCATCCATTTGTCACAAATGGCAGGATCTCTTTCTTTTTTATGGCTAAGTAATATTCTAATACAGACACATAAGTATACAACATCATTTTATCCATTAATCTGTTAGTGGACACTTAGGTTGTTTCCATGTCTTAAGTATTGTAAATAATGCTGCTATGAACATGGGGGTGCAGATATCTCTTCAACATAGCATTTTTGTTTCCTTCAGATATAGTTACAATAGTGCAATCATAATATGTTAGTTCTATTTTGAATTTTTGAATCTTTTGAAGAACCCCCATACTGTTTTCGGTAGTGGCTGTACCAATTTACAACCCCACCAACAATACACAAGGGTTCCCTTATCTCTGCATTATTATCAACATTTGTTTTCTCTTGTCTTTGATGATGGCTATTCTAACAGGTGTTAGAATGAGGTGACATCTCATTGTGGTTCTGACTTGCATTTATTTTTACAATACTAATGATTAATGGAGTTCAGCACATTTTCATGTACCTGTTGGACATTTGTACATTTTCTTTGGAAAAAAAAATGTCTATTCAGGTCATTTGCCCATTTTTAACGGATTATTTGGGGGGTTTTTGGTTGTTTTTTGTTCGTTTATTTGGTGCTATGGAGTTGTATGAGTTCTTTTTACATTTTGAATATTAACCCCTTATCAGATATATGGTTTGAAAGTATTTTTTTCATTCCATAAATTGCCTTTTCATTTTGTTCCTCATTTCTTTTGCTGTGCAAAAGCTTTTTAGTTTGATATAGTCCCATTTGTTTATTTTTTATTTTGTTGCTTGTGCCTCAGGTGTCATATCTAAAATATCATTGTCATAAACAATGTCAAGGAGCTTTTTCCTTGTGTTTTCTTCTAGGAGTTTTATGGTTTTTAGTCTTATGTTTAAGTTTTTAATCCATTTCACGTTAATTTTTGTGAGTGGTGTAAGACAGTGGTCTAGTTTCATTCTTTTACATGTGAATATCTAATTATTCCAGCACCATTTATTGAAGAGACTGTCTTTTCTCCATTAAGTATTCTTGGCTCCTTTGTCGAATATCAGTCGACTGTATATGCATGGGTTTATTTCTGCACTCTCAATTCTGTTCCATTGGTCTATGTGTCTGTTTTTATGTCAGTATAATACTGTCTGTTTTGATTACTATAGCTTTATAATATAGCTTGAAATCAAGAAGTGTGCATTGTTCTTTCTCAGGATTGCTTTGGCTATTTTTGGTCTTTTGTGATTTCATATAAGTTTTAGGATTGTTTTTTCTACTTCTGTAAAAAAAAATGCTATTGAAATCTTGATAGGGATTGCATTGAATTGAATCTATAGATGGCTTTGGGTAGTATGGACATTTTAACAACACTAATTCTCCCAACCCATGAACATGAGATACTTTTCCATTCATTTGTGTCTTCTTAAATTTCTTCCACTAATGTCTCGTAGTTTTTAATGTAGAGATCTTTCACTCCCTTGGTTAAATTTCTTGCTAAGTATTTTATTGTTTTTGATGCTATTGTAAATGGGATCATTTTCTTTATTTCTTTTTCATATAATTCATTGTTAGTATATAGAAACACACATTTTTGTATGCCAATACTGGAGAATGCATATTCTTTTCAAGCACATATTAAACATTTTTGAAAATGGTCCATGTGCTAGGCCTGGAGCCAGAAAAATTATAGCCCTTGGGAAAAACCCAGCCTGTTGCCTGATTTTGGTTTCCCTTTTTAAATAGCTTTATTGAGATATAATTCACATACCACACATTTCATTCATTTAAAGAGTATAATTCCATAGCTTTTAATAGTATTTACTGAGTTGTGCATCCATTAATAGTCAACTATAAAACACTTTAATTACTCCAAAAGGAAACCCCATACCTCTTAGCTATCACCCTCCAATCTCTCCATACCCACTTCTTTCAGCCCTAGGCAACCATTAATTTACTTTCTGTCTTCACAGATTTGCCTATTCTGGACATTCCATATAAACGGAATTATATTTGTCCTTTGTGACTGACTTCTTTCACTTAGCCTAATGTCTTCAAGGTTCATCCATGTTGTAGCCTGTGTCAGCATGTCATTATTTTTATTGCTAAATAATATTCCATTGCATGGACATACTATATTTTGTTTATCCATTCATCAGTTGATGAACAATTGGGTTGTTTATATGTTTTAGCTATTATGAATAATACTGCTATCAACATTCATGCACAAGATTTTGCCTGGACATCTGTTTCCATTTCTTTTGGGTGGATAGCTCAGAGTGGAATTTCTGAGTCACATGGCAACTGTGCCCAAATGGTAACTTAATTTGGTTGATTTCAAGCCCTCATTCATTTTCTTTATCTTTCTCATTTTTTCTCTTTGTCTCTCTCTTCTTCCTATCTCTGTCCCCTCTCTCCGTTGCTCTTTCTGCCTCGTACCCTCCTCTTTCTTCCTTTATTCTTTCTATCCATCTTTTCTTTCTCTCTCTATTGCTTTCCCTTCTCTTGATGCTCTTGTCCTTTCCCATTTCTACTGCCCCATTCCTTTCTGCCAGTTTAGTTCCTTTCATTTTCTCAAATCTCAATCTTTCTCCCTCTCCCTTCCCCTAATCTTCAGCTCAGAGCTGGAGCTAGGACCAGCTGGACCTAGGAGACTAGGAGACTAGGTCCTGTCTTTTAAGCCCTGGCTAATTTCTGCCAGGTGCCAGTGCAAAACAGTACAAAGAATGCAGTTAGGTTTTCTTATTATTATTATTTTACTTTATTTTAAATCCCAGTATAGTTAACATACAGTGTGATATTAGTTTCAGGGATACGATATAGTGATTCAACAACCCAGTGCCCATTATGATAAGTGCCCTGCTTAACCCCCATTGCCTATTTTACCCATCCCCCACCCACCTCCACTCTGGTAACCAGTTTGTTCTCTATAGCTAAGAGTCTGTTTCTTGGTTTCTCTTTCTCTCTTTTTTTCCCTTTCCTCGTTTTCTTTTTATATTTCTTAAATTCCACATATGAGTGATATCCTATGGAAAAAAAAAAAACAGAACTACCCTACAATCCAGTAATCCCGCTACTGGGTATTTATCCCCAAAATACAAAAACACTAAATCAAAGGGATACGTGCACTCCTATGTTTATAGCAGCATTATTTATTTTTTTAGTTTGTATTAAATTCCAGTTAGTTCACATACAGTGTAATAATATTTTCAGGGGGACCATATAATCATTCCACACTTCCATAATATAGCAGCATTATTTACAATAGCCAAATTATGGAAGCAGCCCAAGTGTCCATCGACAAAGGAATGAATAAAGAAGATGTGGTACATATACACAATGGAATATTATTCAGCCATAAAAAAGAAGAAATCTTGCCATTTACAAAAACATGGATGGAGCTAGAGAGTATAATGCTAAGTGAAATAAGTCAGTCAAAGAATGCAGTTAGTTTTGAATTGTATTAAGGCCAATGTGTACATCAAATAGATCCAAAATTTACCTCAAGTATTCCAATTCGACAAGTATTTATATAGCAACCAATTGTATCTAACATTATGCTTGATTTCATTATGCATAATTTTATTGACTCTTCACAACAACTTTGCAAAGAAAGAAGGGGATGTTACTCCCATTTTACAGATGAGGAAATTGAACAGAAAATTGAGGTTCAGGGAAGAAAAGAAGGCAGGACTAAAATTGCTTACTAGGAAGATGTAGAATTAAGATTTGTTTCTGGTTCCAAAGTCCATGCTATTATCACTGTACCAGGCTGGGAATGATTAACATCTATCTCTAGAGCTTGCAATTGAGAGCAGAAGTGGAGGGTAGGTGTGAGAAGGAGTTGGAAGGGAGAAAAATATCCAGGTGGTTCTAAGTCCTAGCTTTCCCCTTGCCCAATTTTCCAACCCAAATTTGCCACACTCTTGACCTCTTTCTCAGACCTCTTCCTGCCACAGATCCTGAGCCTGTCTTGATCAAGTTGGAGAGAATCTTAGAATTTTTATACCTTTCAGTCAGTGCAGTCTGGAAAGAAGTTACACTCCTCAGACCTGGTACCTGGCATTGGGTTACTATATTGTGTCTACTGCTTCCCCCAGTCTTCTTTGCTGCTAAGTGAATGACACTTGGTGAGTTAAGAGTGAGACATAAACATCTATGTAGCCCCTTAAGCTTCAGTATTCTGTTCCCTTACCTCATGCTTGTCCGGTGCATGAGCTTGGTTTCCTGCCTGGTTATCCTGTTTCATGTAGCGCTAGTCCTGGGACTCATAGCCACCTCCCACTTCAGCTTTCCTCCTCTAAGGGCAGGTTCCACTCTTGTGCCTCTCACTCCTCCCATAACCAAATCTCACATCACTAACCAAGTGAGTGGTAAAGTAGCTGCAATTCTTCCCTGCTTTGTCCTGCTTTGGATGGGCTACCTATATCTACTGGGCCTTAACATTGCAGTCAGGATAGTCTTCTCTCAGACTATTTTCTCTCCACTAAGCCCATGTTACCAAGGTCTTAGGGCCCCTGGAATTCTTGTAACTGAGTAATGAAGAAATCAGAGTTTAGCTTTCAAATGAAAGCCTGAGCCTGGTCTCCTCCCCCATCACATTATCTTTCTTCTACAGCCACAATCCAGACTGGAATTAATTAGGTAGTACACATTTTTCAGGTACAGCATAACCTTTCCATGGGGAACTCTGACTGACAGATTCTAATTTATAAGCTTTATTCTGGTGCATAGACAAATACTGCAGTGCTCAGACTGTATCTTTTGAAGGTTATAGCATTTAGACCCCAAAGCTCTTAATTTTATTGGAAATGAGAGAAAAATGTCATACAAATATTTCATTTTGAAGCATAATAATTCCAACACTCACCTCTTACTGCAGTAATTGCCATCCACCCACTTGCATCATGATCTGAGAGTCAGTCCCAGGACCCAGCTCCCTGCTTTGTCTGTTTTCAGTGTCCCAGGACAGCAGAAGTAGGCTTCCTCTTCCCCCATGATTGTTTGTATAATGAGCCCTTTTGGATGCAAGTTTAATATTTCGGTATATTCAGTGTAAACACAGAAGTGTCTTACAAATATAATGGAGCTATTAAGCCTTATTCCTAGCCAAGAGTCCCCTGCTGGGTTGGCTGGCAGAAGCCCCCTGATCATACCAGCCTATAAGGAGTAAATGTTGCCTAGAAGGAAGAGAAATCAACAAGCAGAGGGACACACATGTTTTGACACCAACAGAACTGAGGATAGAAAACTGGGGATCCCAAGAAGGAAACTAGACGGAGAACTCCGGTGAGAAAGGCTGAAAAGTGAACTTAGGGGGAAAGACGATGTTAGTTAAAGCAGAAGTGAGATGAGAACAGAATATGAAATGGAGTGGGGCAGGTGTCTGGGAAAGACATGAATTGAGAGAAACACTGGTCATGGGGACTAGAGAGAATAGCGTACAAATCAGAGGTGGAAGAGCTGCCTTGGAAGGAGGGGTGGGGGCAGTTGTACTCAGAACTCCAGTGCTGGCATCCAAACATCCCAGAAGGAAGCATGTTTCTTTGAAGATGAAAGGGGAAGAGTGAGCTGTCCTCAACAATGAACTAAAGACAGAGGAAATGAGAAAGCAGACTTTACAGTCTTTATAGCCAGAAGTTTGGTTTAAATTCTCTTTCAGAGTGAATACATGTGGGTCACCACAAGGAGAGAATCTGGCCTTTTTTTTTTTTTTTTTTTGAGAGGGAGAGAGGGGAGAAGGAGCAGAGAATCTTAAGCAGGCTCCATGTCCAGTGCGGAGCCCACCACGGGGCTTGATCTCACAACTCTGAGATCATGACCTGAGCCGAAATCAAGAGTTGGATGCTTTACTGACTGAGCCACCCAGGCACGCCCCCCGCCAAGAATTCGTCCTTTTTGGTACAAGAGGCCCTGACTTTTCCTACCAAAACTCTGGTCAAAGAGGAGTTTATGAATAAGGGCTTTGGGAAGGAGAGAAAAGGGATGGGGAAGATTTTCTCACCTTTTATCTCCATATGGAGCCTTCTATTTTAAGACTCCCCTAGAAATTTGCATCATAATCAGACATGCCCGAATTATCACCAGATGACTATGAATGTGTCACCTTATCTCTATGATCCTCAGTTTCCCCTTCTGGAAACTGAACATAATTTCACTATGTTATCCTTGAGGTTTCTCAATAAGTGCTAAGTGAATTTAATGCAGCTCTGACTCTCTGTTGCTGGCCATGAGAGGGCAGACACAGTAAATCTCAAGATTATAGCACCACTTACCCTTTGCTGCTGGGTGGTCTGGGCCATGGGCCAGCTGGCTCTTCCATTAGACAAGTGGTGCAAGGGTCTAGTGACCCTTGCCAGTTTGAGGATAAGATGGATGACAGGGTAATGGGGAAATTATCAAAGGTAGACTATTTTTAAGTGGAAGTAGAGAGGAGAGGGCAGGTACAAGAATGCCCAATGCAGCTGAGAGGTCACCTACTACCAACTCCCCATCTTTACAATTTCTTACACTGAAGTAGAAAGTGTCCTTGATCTCAATCAGGTGAGAGCTGTCCCTCTCTGAATCATTTAGGTTTCCTAACACTTGGCTCAAATCCCTCCACTGTTCCTTTCTCCCTCCTTTCCACTTCCCTGCTTCTACTCCCACCCATTAGAATAGCTATGGGAACAATCTTCTGTGGGGCTCTGCCAGGCCTCCAGCTTTCCATTCTTTGTACCAACATTTATGATTACGTTAGGGAGGATATATAGCTTCAAACCTCCTCACTTGTCTTTCTATCCTAGACTTTAGTAAATGAAGGGGGGCAGCAGGGACTAGAATTTTTTGAGTGCTAAGCATATGCTAGATACACTGCCAAATACATTACATCTGTTATCTCATTTACTCAGTGCAAAGGTCTTATAACCACTTTACAGATGAGAAAACTAAGGCCAAAAGGAAGGTTATATATATACTCATGCAAAATCACGTAGTTAAGAAGCAACAGAGTTAGGACTTTGGCTTTCTGTCTCCAAATCCAATGCCCTTGCCGCTATGAACATATCTAGGAAAGCCTAACCCTCTGCCTTTATTGCAATCAAGTCTATGTGGCAAAGATTCCTCTTCTTGTTTTATATATATGTAGGCCACCATGTATAGTAGAAATGAGGAAACATGTGTAAGTGACCTCCACTCACACTCATACTAGGCATTCTTTTGGTTATCATGCCTCATACCAGGTAATCAGGGAAAAAGTACTGATGACTGCTGTTTTCATTGCCACTCTATGGCTCTCTCAGCCTCTCAGCATCTTCCTGAATACAGTACCTTCCTGGCCTAGACCAGACCCCCCTTCTTTCTTATTCACAACCCGATGCCACTACTCCCTGGTAAGACCAGTTCTTACCCTTATTCTTAGCCTAGAGTCTTCTGGTAGGAGGACTGGCAGAAGCACCCTGATTGTTCCAGCCTGGATAGAGTAAATGCTGCCTGGAAGGAAAGCAACCTCGGTCCTGTACCTATGGATGCCAGAAAGTGAGCCTAAAGATGCACATCTTATACCCCTCATTATTTTCCCCCGTATAAAGTTAATCAGGATTTTTAATAAGATAGGCCACCAAAGTCAACTAATTTCTGCTATTTGGCTGTGGCCTGGCCCAAGTCTGCACCTTGAAAAGATGGTGAGCCATCTAGGCCTGAAAGCTTGGCCACAGCTGCTCTGGGAGCCCACAACCTGTGCCTGGCCCATTCCCTACTCCTGCAGTTTTATTAGCTTCATTTTTATGTGCTTTTTAATTCTCTGATTGCAGCCAAAACCAACATCAAATAACATCAAGGAACACAAGGTCATGATTCCCCCAACCTCCAGTGCTCAGCCCCCCAAATCACTTAGGGGTGGGGCAGGCAGAATGTGCTACAGTTTTCCTCGTGCTTGTCTTTTCAGAGGGTGGGGGAGACTGCTGCAGCTCCGTGAGCTATTCTCAGACACTGCTGCCTCAGAATTCACTGTGAGACACATTTCAGGTCACCATAACCCAAGGAGCAGAAGGAGGGGGAAAAGGGAGGGGGGAAGAAAACCCAGCCAGCAAACAATCCTCAAATTCTTGCCTCCTTGAGGCCACAAGCACTGGGCCTAATGGTCCTGGCCAGTGCCTGCTGGGAGGGATATTTGGAGAAACCACCTCCTTGCCTCTCTGCCTCTTTACCTCCCTCCCCCATTTCTTCCTCTTTCCTTTCTTATTTCCTTCCAGGGCCAGCTAGGAGCAAGCATTCCGACAGGCCTCCCAGATGCTGCAAATCTCAGCCACCCCAAGGGATTCACTCGTCCCTTCCCTTGAGCTCTTAGGTACGGAAACCAAGCGCGGCAGACAGGTCTGGGAAGTTTCCCAGCACAGCAAGCTCGGCATTGGGCCTGAAACCAGATGCAGGAGCCAAACTGCCCCAACTGAAGGAGTTCCCGAGCCTACAGAAATTCAGAAAACAAGTTCAGATCATAGCTTTCCCGACCCATCATGCTGGGACATAAGGACAGGACTCTAAGACTGACTGGACAGAGCCTTGGCCTTTCGGTCAGGAGTCATAGGTTCTAGTCCTGTGTGTCCTGGAAAAGTCTTTTTACTCTCTTGGTCTCAGAATCTCCCAGAAGCATAGCAACTCCTCCAGAACATATTCTCCTTAAGTGGAAATTTCTAATTTTTAAAAATAGATAATACGTTAACATTTTGTTTTCTAAGACTTCGATAAAGAGATCTTAAAGATAGCAATGTAAAGCAAGACCATGTGACAAAGGAAAGGTAATTCTAAAACTTTTGTTATATGCTTGCTCCCTTAGCAAACAAGGACTTGGGCCCTGATGCTGTGCCCACTCTGTCAGAATCTGACTTTTTGGTATTCCCATCTGTAATGTGGCTAAAGGGTCTCTAGATGCCCTACCACCCCAACATTCTATTATCTAGCTTCTGAGGTTTTTCTCTGCCCTTCTTAATGAGAATATTTAAAAGTTTAATATTTTCATCTGGGCATAATTATAAATATATATTTATCTCTATCTTTATCTATGTACCTACCTATGTATCTGCTTATCTACCTACCTACCTATCTGTCTGTGTTAAGCATAGCATTTAGAATTCCTCATACCAGTGAAGAATAAGATCAATTAACTACATAGCAATTCCTCTTCTGATTGTAATCTGTCTTTTGTGGACCTTTTTTTCTTATAAAATGAGCTCAAAATGTAAGTTAATGAGTTCATTTTGTACATTGGTAATAGGAACATATAAATAACATCTCCTTCAAATGAGAAACTATTACTAATATAGAGAAGATAAAGCTACTTTATTATGGTCCATGAAAAATTCACCCCCAATTGAGAGACTATAATAGATTCTTGGAGTTCCAGTCAAAAGCAGTATTTCTTCTGCAGATAGGTCAGGTATAGAAATGCTTGTCCAAGCTCCCTCCTGCACCCCCAAGCAGTAAGGAGTTTGATACAGGGAAGGAGAAAGTGGAATAAAGCTCTAGGCTGTCTTGCAGCTTGTATCATAGAACAGGGAGATGGGCAAGAGAGAAAGCAGTTAGGTCACCTTCCCATCTCTTCTTTTGGTTTATCAGGTTATACCAAAAGTTCCCAAACTTTCTTGGTTACCCTTAGCTTAGTGAAAAAATTTATTAATTTTTTAGAGCATCTCTGAGCCAAAAGAAATATCTAACAGTTCCATTTACTAAGCTGTTAAGTTCAAACAACTCAGTTAAGTACTTATAATTAGTAATTAGAATTAATTAGACTTAATTTAGTATCTGATTACAAAATAATACACATAAATAGAAAAATATTAATATACATATTAATAAACAGTAAAACATCATTTTAATTTATCTTAAATAGCCACACTTCATGCAGTGCATAACTTCTTAGATCTTTGAATCAGATTGGACATCACTTTCTTCATTTCCTGTTCCATATGGATTTTCGCACAGTACTTGATTTTTATCATCACCATCAAAAGAAATATAGCACAATATAATGTTGAAACTGTAAACTACCTGAAGCTAGTAGCTTGCAGAATGTCTGATAGATATCAAGTACTACTTGATGCTTCACTCAAAAAAATTAAAACATGCCACATTGTCCCTGTTTACTATGGTACGCTAAAGAACCTCAGCATTCATAATTTAGGAACCCAGGGCCACAAATTCCTGGACACTCTTAGTCATAACTTTCACCTTCTCCTCCACTTGCTGAAATGTCTTTCCTTAGTTGCACTTCCCCAACACATCCTTTGTTGTAATAGCAATCTAAAATAAGATGGGTATGTCTATATCATCCATAAAATTGCCATTGAAAATATGTTCTACTCACTCCTTCCAATGCATGCTTAACTTTGTACCTGGGAAGATCTTTTATTTTTCTTTTCGCCCCTTTTATTTATTTATTTATTTTTATTGAAGTATAATTAATATACAGTGTTTTATTAGTTTTAGATATGCAATATAATAATTCAACAACTCTATACATTACTCAGTGTTCATCAGGATAAGTGCACTCTTGAACCCCTTTATCTATTTCACCATGCCCCCTCCACCTTCTTCTGGCAACCACCAGGTGGTTCTTTCTATTTAGAGTCTGTTTTTTTTTTTTTTTTTTTTGTCTGTCTCTTTTTTTCTTTGTTTGTTCATCTGTTTTGTTTTTTAAATTCCAAATATGAGTAAAATCATATAGTATTTGTCTTTCTCTGACTTATTTCACTTAGCATTATACCCTCTAGGTCCATCCATGTTGTTGCAAAAAAAGAGCTTATTCTTTTTTGAAGGTTAGTATTTCATTTTATATATATATATATATATATACACACACACACACACACACACACACACACAACTTCTTTATGCTTTCCTTTATGATCGGACACGGACTGCTTCCATATCTTTGCTATTGTAAATAATGCTGCAATAAACATAGCGGAGCATTTATCTCTTTAAATTAGGGTTTTTGCTTTCTTTGGGTAAATATTACAATAGTGAATTACTGTATCGTATGGTTACTCTATTTTTTAAGGTTTTGAGAAACCTCCATCTTGTTTCTACAGTGGCTGCCCCAATTTGCATTCCCATTAACAGTGCACAAGGGTTCCTTGATAAATGAATTCAGTAAAGTCACAGGATACAAAATTAATATACAGAAATTGGTTGCATTTCTGGGGCACCTGGGTGGCTCAGTTGGTTAAGCAGCTGCCTTGGGCTCAGCTCATGATCTCGGGGTACTGGGATTGAGCCCTGCATCAGGCTCCCTGCTCAGCAGGGAGTCTCTTTCACCCTCTGCCCCTCCCCCCACTCATGCTCTCTCTCTCTCTCTCTCTCAAATAAATAAATAAAATCTTTTAAAAAATAAAAAAGAAATTGGTTGCATTTCTTTACACTAATAATGAAGTAGCAGAAAGAGAAATTAAGAAAAAAATTCCATTTACAATTACACCAAAATAATAAAATACTTAGAAATAAACTTAACCAAGGAGGTGAAAGACCTGTACTCTGAAAACTATGAGACATTGATGAAAGAAATTGAAGATGAAACAAACAAATGGAAAGATATTCCATGCTCATAGATTGGAAGAACCAATATTGTTAAAACGGCCATACTACCCAAAGCAATCTACCGACTTAATGCAATGCCTGTCACAATACCAACAACATTTGTTCACAAAACTAGAACAAATAATGCTGAAATTTGTGTGGAACCACAAAAGATCTCAAAAGGCCAAAGCAGTCTTGAGAAAGAACAAAGCTGGAGGTATCACAATCCCAGATTTCATGATATACAACAAAGTAATAGTGTTAGGCAGGAAGCTAGGCATTAGCAATAGGAGGATGGACCTTAGACCTCCTGATGCAGAGCCCCAACCGAAGACCACCCAGTAGTGCAATTGCTGGGTCATAGGGTAGCTCTATTTTCAACTTTTTGAGGAAACTCCATACTATTTTCCACAGTGGCTGCACCAGCTTGCATTCCCACCAACAGTGTAGGAGGGTTCCTCTTTCTCCGCATCCCCGCCAACATCTGTCATTTCCTGACTTGTTAATTTTAGCCATTCTGACTGGTGTGAGGTGGTATGTCATTGAGGTTTTGATTTGGATTTCCCTGATGCTGAGCGATGTTGAGCACTTTTTCATGTGTCTGTTGGCCATTTGGATGTCTTCTTTGGAGAAATGTCTGTTCATGTCTTCTGCCCATTTCTTGATTGGATCATTTGTTCCTTGGGGGTTGAGTTTGATAAGTTCTTTATAGATTTTGGATACTAGCCCTTTATCTGATATGTCATTTGCAAATATCTTCTCCCATTCCGTTGGTTGTCTTTTGGTTTTGTTGACTGTTTCTTTTCCTGTGCAAAAGCTTCTTATCTTGATGAGGTCCCAATAGTTCATTTTTGCCCTTGCTTCCCTTGCCTTTGGCGATGTTTCTAGGAAGAAGTTGCTGCGGCTGAGGTCGAAGAGGTTGCCGCCTGTGTTCTTCTTTAGGATTTTGATGGACTCCTGTCTCACATTGAGGTCTTTCAACCATTTGGAGTCTATTTTTGTGTGTGGTGTAAGGAAATGGTCCAGTTTCATTCTTCTGCATGTGGCTGTCCAATTTTCCCAACACCATTTGTTGAAGAGACTGTCTTTTTTCCATTGGACATTCTTTCCTGCTTTGTTGAAGATTAGTTGACCATAGAGTTGAGGGTCCATTTCTGGGCTCTCTATTCTGTTCCATTGATCTATGTGTCTGTTTTTGTGCCAGTACCATACTGTCTTGATGATGACAGCTTTGTAATAGAGCTGGAAGTCCAGAATTGTGAAGCCACCAGCTTTGCCTTTCTTTTTCAACATTCTTCTGGCTATTTGGGGTCTTTTCTGGTTCCATACAAATTTTAGGATTATTTGTTCCATTTCTTTGAAAAAAGTGGATGGTATTTTGATAGGGATTGCATTGAATGTGTAGATTGCTCTAGGTAGCATTGACATCTTCACAATATTTGTTCTTCCGATCCATGAGCATGGAACATTTTCCCATTTCTTTGTGTCTTCCTCAATTTCTTTCATGAGTATTTTATAGTTTTCTGAGTACAGAATCTTTGCCTCTTTGGTTAGATTTATTCCTAGGTATCTTATGGTTTTGGGTGCAATTGTAAATGGGATTGATTCCTTAATTTCTCTTCCTTCTGTCTTGTTGGTGTATAGGAATGCCACTGATTTCTGTGCATTGATTTTATATCCTGCCACTTCACTGAATTTCTGTATGAGTTCTAGCAGTTTTGGGGTGGAGTCCTTTGGGTTTTCCACATAAAGTATAATATCATCTGCAAAGAGTGAGAGTTTTAACTTCTTCTTTGCCACTTCGGATGCCATTTATTTCTTTTTGTTGTCTGATTGCTGTGGCTAGGACTTCTAATACTATGTTGAATAGCAGTGGTGATAGTGGATATCCCTGCCGTGTTCCTGACCTTGGGGGGAAAGCTCTCAGTTTTTCTCCATTGAGAATGATATTTGCTGTGGGTTTTTCATAGGTGGCTTTTATGATATTGAGGTATGTACCCTTTATCCCTATACTCTGAAGAGTTTTGATCAAGAAAGGATACTGTTCTTTGTCAAATGCTTTTTCTGCATCTATTGAGAGGATCATATGGTTCTTGTTCTTTCTTTTATTAATGTATTGTATCACATGGATTGATTTGCAGATGTTGAACCAACCTTGCAGCCCAGGGATAAATCCCACTTGGTCGTGGTGAATAATCCTTTTAATGTACTGTTGGATCCTATTGGCTAGTATTTTGGTGAGAATTTTTGCATCCATGTTCATCAGGGATATTGGTCTGTAATTCTTCTTTTTGATGGGGTCTTTGTCTGGTTTGGGGATCAAGGTAATGGTGGCTTCATTAAACGAGTTTGGAAGTTTTCCTTCCATTTCTATTTTTTGGAACATTTTCAGAAGGATAGGTATTAATTCTTCTTTTAAATGTTTGGTAGAGTTCCCCTGGGAAGCCATCTGGCCCTGGGCTTTTGTGTTTTGGGAGATTTTTGATTACTGCTTCAATTTCTTTAGTGGTTATAGGTTTGTTCAGGTTTTCTATTTCTTCCTGGTAAAGTTTTGGTAGTTGATACATCCCTAGGAATGCATCCATTTCTTCCAGATTATCTAATTTGCTGGCATAGAGTTGCTCATAATATGTTCTTATAACTGTTTGTATTTCTTTGGTGTTGGTTGTGATCTCTCCTCTTTCATTCATGATTTTGTTTATTTGGGTCATTTCTCTTTTCTTTTTGATAAGTCGGACCAGGGGTTTTTCAATCTTGTTAATTCTTTCAAAGAACCAGCTCTCAGTTTCATTGATCTGTTCTACTCTTCTTTTGGTTTCTATTTCATTGATTTCTGCTCTGATCTTCATTATTTCTCTTCTCCTGCTGGGTTTAGGCTTTATTTGCTGTTCTTTCTCCAGTTCCTTTAGATGTAGTGTTAGGGGCGCCTGGGTGGCTCAGATGGTTAAGCGTCTGCCTTCGGCTCAGGTCATGATCCCGGGGTCCTGGGATCGAGTCCCGCATCGGGCTCCCTGCTAGGCGGGGAGCCTGCTTCTCCCTCTGCCTCTGACTCTCTCTCTCTGACTCTCATGAATAAATAAATAAAAAACATTTAGATGTAGTGTTAGGTTGTGTATTTGAGGCCTTTCTTGTTTCTTGAGAAAGGTTTGTATTGCTATATACTTTCCTCTTAGGACTGCCTTTGCTGTATCCCAAAATTTTGAACAGTTGTGTTTTCATTTTCATTGGTTTCCATGAATTTTTTTTAATTCTTCTTTAATTTCCTGGTTGACCCATTCATTCTTTAGTAGGACGCTCTTTAGCCTCCATGTATTTGAGTTCTTTCCAACTTTCCTCTTGTGATTGAGTACTAGTTACAAAGCATTGTGGTCTGAAAATATGCAGGGAATGATCCCAATCTTTTGGTACCAGTTGAGACCTGATTTGTGCCCTAGGATGGGATCTATTCTGGAAAATGTTCCATGGGAGCTAGAGAAGAATGTGTATCCTGTTGCTTTGGGATGGAACATTCTGAATATATCTGTGAAGTTCATTTGGTCCAGTGTGTCATTTAAAGCCTTTATTTCCTTGTTGATCTTTTGCTTAGATGATCTGTCCATTTCAGTGAGGAGTGTGTTAAAGTCCCCCACTATTATTGTATTGTTGTCGATGTGTTTCTTTGCTTTTGTTATTAATTGCCTTATATAATTGGCTGCTCACATGTTAGGGGCATAGATATTTACAATTGTTAGATCTTCTTGTTGGATAGACCCTTTAAGGAGGATATAGTGTCCTTCCTCATCTCTTATTACAGTCTTTGGTTTAAAATCTAATTTGTCTGATACAAGGATTGCCACCCCAGCTTTCTTTTGGTGTCCATTAGCATGATAAATGGTTTTCCACCCCCTCACTTTCAATCTGGGGGTGTCTTTGGGTCTAAAATGAGTCTCTTGCAGACAGCATATCGATGGGTCTTGTTTTTTTCATCCAATCTGATAGCCTGTGTCTTTTGATTGGGGCATTTAGCCCATTTACATTCAGGGTAACTATTGAAAGATATGAATTTAGTGCCATTGTATTGCCTGTAAGGTGACTGTTACTGTATATTGTCTGTGTTCTTTCTGGTCTATGTTGCTTTTAGGCTCTCTCTTTGCTTAGAGGACCCCTTTCAATATTTCTTGTAGGGCTGGTTTTGTGTTTGCAAATTCCTTTAGTTTTTGTTTGTCCTGGAAGCTTTTTATCTCTCCTTCTATTTTCAATGACAGCCTAGCTGATATAGTATTCTTGGCTGCATATTTTTCTCATTTAGTGCTCTGAATATATCCTGCCAGTCCTTCCGGCCTGCCAGGTCTCTGTAGTTAGGTCTGTTGCCAATCTAATGTTTCTACCATTGTAGGTTACAGATCTCTTCTCCCAAGCTGCTTTCAGGATTTTCTCTTTGTCTGTGAGACTTGTAAGTTTTACTATTAGATGTTGGGGTGTTGACCTATTTTTATTGATTTTGAGAGGGGTTCTCTGTGCCTCCTGGATTTTGATGCCTGTTTCCTTCCCCAAATTAGGGAAGTTCTCTGCTATAATTTGCTCCAATATATCTTCTGCCCCTCTCTCTCTTTCTTCTTCTTCTGGGATCCCAATTATTCTAATATTGTTTCATCTTATGGTATCGCTTATCTCTTGAATTCTTCCCTCGTGATCCAGTAGTTGTTTATCTCTCTTTTTCTCAGCTTCTTTATTTTCCATCATTTGGTCTTCTATATCACTAATTCTCTCTTCTGCCTCATTTATCCTAGCAGTTAGAGCCTCTATTTTTTTTTGCACCTCATTAATAGCCTTTTTGATTTCAACTTGGTTAGATTTTAGTTCTTTTATTTCTCCAGAAAGGGTTTCTCTAATATCTTCCAAGCTTTTTTTAAGCCCAGCTAGTATCTTTAAAATTGTCATTCTGAACTCTAGTTCCAACATCTGACTAATGTCCATATTGATTAGGTCCCTGGCAGTCGGTACTGCCTCTTGTTCTTTTTTATTTGAGGTGATTTTTCCATCTTATCATTTTGCAGAGGAGAATAGATGAATGAGAGAACAAAATGCTAACAGGGTAACAATGTCCCCAGAAAAATATACACTAAACAAATCAGAAGAGACCTGAAACTGGGGGAAAAGAAAAGGAAAGAAAGAGAAAAGAAAAAAAAAAAAAGAAAAAGATAAAAACAAACAAATACAAAAAAAACCAAACAGAATATGATCAAATATGATCAGGTTGGTGCAGAGATCAGTTCCACACACTAGATTTTGATCTGTTAGAAGAAAGTGCCTCCCAAAATTTTAAAGAAAGAAAAACTTATATATGTACAAAAATAAGGGTTAATACGATGAAGGGATGGAATATGACTGTAAAGATGAAAATTATAAAAGATTTTATAAAAGGAATTGATAAAATAAGAAGTTGGTTGAAAAAAGAAAGAAGAGGATTTAAAAAAAATAAAAAGGGAGAGAATGTGATCAGGCAGGAGACTAGAACAAAGCCATACATTAGAGATTTAGGGTATATTTTGGTCTGTTAGAAGAAACTGTATCCCAGTATTTTAAAGAGAGAACAACTTATATATATACATCAAAAATTAGGCTAACTACAATGAAGGGATAGAATATGACTCTAAAAATAAAAAATAAAAAAAATTTTTAAAAAAGGGATTGATAAGATGTTGGTTGAAAAAGGGAAAAAGAAAAATTTTAAAAAAAGAAAGAAAGTTAAAAAAAAATTAACTTTGAAAGACTAAAGAATCATGGTAAAAAAGCCATGAATTCTATGTGTAGTATTCACCTAGCGCTGGAGTTCTGCTGTTCGCACTGATCAGTAAACTTGGTCTTGGCTGGCTGTTCTTGCTGATCTTCTGGGGGAGGGGCCTGTTGCCGTGGTTCCCAAATGTCTTTGCCAGAGATGGAATTGCCCCGCCTTTGCCAGTCCGGGCTAAGGCATCTGCTCAGGTTTGCTCTTGGGAGGTTTTGTTCCCTGCAAACTTTCTGCACAGCTTTGGAGGATGAGAGTGAAAATGGCGGCCACCCAATCTCCACCCCGGAGGAGCCGAGAACTCGGGCCCCGCTCCTCAGTGAGCCCCCAGAGAAAAGCAGTCAATCACTCCCGTCTCCCCGGTCTCCGGCCGCACTCTGTGCTCACCCAGCCTGTGACCGAGCATTTCTATCTCTGGCACCCGACCCCATTTGGAGTCTCCAAACCCAGCAGATCCCTGTGGTGTGCTCCTGCGCCGCTCCTCCTGGGGGAGGAAGGGGGGTCTCTCCGGATCTGCCACTTGTTGCATCCCTGCTGGAGGATCAGTGGCCCGACTGTGCCGTGGATCACAGTTTATGGCAACCCTGAGCTGAGAGCCCACTCCTCAGTTCCGTCTCTGCAGCTGGCTTCCCTCTCCGATACCTGGGAGTTCTGCTGCACTCAGGCATCCCTGGTCTTTCTGTGACCCCAAGGGTCCTGAGACCACACAGTCCCAGCGAGGGTTCCACCCCTTGCTTAGCCACTGGAGCGACGTCCCTCAGTGGAGCAGACTTCTTAAAAGTTCTGATTTTGTGCTCCGCTGCTCTATCACTTGCTGGTAGCACCTGATGGAGGCCCCCTCCCCTGCCATCTATCTTCCCGAATATCACCTGGGATTCACTTCTCCGCACATCCTACCTTCCAGAAAGTGGTTGCTTTTCTGTTCAGAGAGTTGCTGCTATTCTTTTCTTTGATCTACTGTTGAGTTCGTAGGTGTTCAGAATGGTTTGATCCCTATCTAGCTGAATTCCTGGGACCAGACAAAATTAGGTCTCCTACTCCTCCACCATCTCGCTCCTCCAATGGGATACATTTTTTGAATACTGAAAGAAAAGAACTATCAACCTAGATTTCTATATCTACCTAAATTATACTTCATGATGCAGGAAAAATAAAGAAATTCTCAAATAAAGGAAAATTGAGAGAATCTGTCATCAGCAGACCTACCCTAAAAGAATAGCTAAAAGAAGTTCTCTTAATAAAGAGTAAATGCTAGTGGAAGAAAGGTTGAAACCATAGAAAAGAAAGAAGAACATTGGAATGGGGGAAAATATGGATGAGTATAATAGACTCTTACTTCTCATTAGTTTCTTAGTATTTGATAAGTGAACTAAAAGTTATAAAATCTGATATAGTGCCCAATTTATGTAGAAGAAATACTTAACAAATTATATTTTTTAAGTGGGGAGGGTAAGGGGACATAAAGAAAGTAAGGTTTCTGCACTTAAATCAAAATAATTAAACTGCAATACCAGAAAGCTGAGATAAGTTATGTAGGTGTATTGTAATATCTACAGCAAACACTAAGAAAATGATACAAAGAAATATACTAAAAAGCACTACAAATAGATGAAGATAGAATCCTAAAAAAATGTTCAAATCACCCAGAGGAATGTAAGAAAAGAACAGAAGAAGAATAGGGAACAGAAAAATCAAACAGGAAAAAAAATGACACACTAACATAACAATAATTACCTTAAATATAAATGCCCCCAATATAATTAAGAGAGATTCACAGAGTAGGAAAAAAATAACTGATCCAACAAAATGCTTTCTATAAGACACTCATTTTAAATACAGTGACAGTGCTAAGTTGAAAGGCAAAGGAAGGATAAGATATGCTATACAAACATTAATTTAGAAAACAGGAATATGTATATCAATATGAGATAAAATATAGTTCAGAATAAAAAAAATGACTAGAAACAAAAAAGTTCATGAGATAATGATAAAAGGATTAGTCCACTAGGAAGGCATACACTCCTAAATGCATATACATCAAAGAACTGTGCATCAGAACACAAGATGCAAAAAAATGAAAAAGCTAAAAGAATAGACAAATTTACTACTGTAGTAGATGACTTCAACCCCTACTCTCAAAGCTTTATAGAGTACTAAACAGAAAAGAAACTAAACAATACAATCAACCCAAATGATTATATATACATACAACAAAGAATAATATCCATAACAAACTCTCAAAGCTCAACAGTGAACAAACAATCCAACTAGAAAATGGGCAAAAGACATGAGGTGGCATTTCCCTGAAGAGGATATACAGATGGCAAATAAGCACATGAAAAGATGTTCAATATAATCAGACATTTAGAAAATGCAAACTAAAACCACAATGAAACATCATGTGCATCCATCAGAATGGCTTAACTAAACAGTGGCAACACCAAATTCTGGTAAGGATATGAACAAACTGGCTAATTCATGCATTTCTGGTGAGAATGAAAATGATACAACTACTCTGGAAAAGAGTTTGGCAATATCTTAAAAAATTAAACATGTATTTACCATACATTGCAGAAATTGCACTTGTGGCCATTTATCCCAAAGAAATGAAAACTATGTTCACACAAAAACCTGTATATATACTGTATATATAGGTTTTCTGTGCATAAACAGAAAACCTACATACAAAACCTAGATATATAAACCACCTATATATATAAATAGGCAGTTTAGAATATATAGAATATAATAGAATATGTAAAATTCTGCCTATACAAAAACCTATATATATATATACAGGTCTATATCAACTTATTATTAATAACCCCCAACTGGAAATAATCCACTCATATTTCAGTGAGTGAATGGTTAAGCAAACTGTGCTATATCCATACCATGGAATCCAATAAAAAGGAACAAACTATTGATGCACTCAGCAATTTGGGTGAATCTCCAGGGAATTATGCTGAGTGAAAATAGCTATTCCAAAAAAGTCAAATACTGTATGATTCCATTCATATAACATTCTTGAAATGGAAAAAATTATAGAAATGGAGAACATAGAGAACAGGTTAGTGGTCGCCAGGGTATAGGAACGGGTAGGTCAGGGGGACAAGGAGGTAAGTATGGTCAAAAAAGGGCACCAGGAGGGACCCTTGTAGTGATATAACTGTTTTGTATCTTGACCATATCATTTTGAATATCCTGGTTGTGACACTGTGGCTTGCAAATTGCTATTATTGAGGGAAACTTGGTACAGGGATATCTCTATATCATTTCTTATGACATCTGAATTTACAATTACCATAAAATGGGAAGTTTAATTTTACAAAAAAAAAGACATGGATATCACAAAAGTCAAGTTAGTAAATTGCCACTGGGAGAAGGGAATGGATTATAATCAAGGAAGGTTACATGGAAGTATTTTTGTGGTTTTGGCAATGTATAATTTATTGACTTGGGTGATGGTTATATGCATTTCACTTCATAAATATTCATTGAATTGTACAAGTAAGTTTTATGCAGTTTTCTGCATATATGACATATATCATAATGGAAAAATATATTTTCAAAATATACATTTGCTCCTTTGCTTAAAATTCTCCAATTGCTGTTTTCCTTTGTTCGTAAGATAAAATCTAAACTCCTCATTGAGGCCTACAGGGTCTTCTTCATCAATTGTTCCCCTCCTCCTGTTCTGTACTCCTGACATATTGGACTTTTTTCAGGTCTTCTCATTATAGGATTTTTGCAAAGTTCTTCTGTTAGCTTGGGATGATTTAGCACTCTCCCTACCATTCTTCAACTACAGATTCAACTCAAACCTATCAGACTACATCAAACCCCTCCTCGATATGCTTTCCAAGCTCCCCATATTTTCCTTTATTAATATTTCCATAATTGATAATAACATTTTAAGTAATAATTTAACTACTGCCAGTGTCCCCCTTAACCCCTTGGCCTCTAGGCCATAAATTCCATGAGTACAAGAACCCCATCTACGTGTTCCTTACAGTGCCAGAACCATGCCTGGCACATAGGACACAACATATTTGTGGAATAAATGGAATACAATTCCATTACGTCATTCTGTGTTACATTGGAAGGCAACATAGTATGTTGGAAAGGTTCTTTAGAATAAAATTGATCAAATTGATCAAATCTTGACTCTATCACTTACTAGCTATTGACCTCAGGCAGGATCCTTTACCTCTCTAATATTTAATTTCATCATCTTCAAAATAAAATTAATAATTATTATCTTATAGGACTGTCACAAAGTTGAAAGGAAATAATTCATATCAAGATTCTTACCATATCATAATGTCAAAACAGAAGAAGCATGCAGTAAGCCTTTTCCTGCATAAATTCCCTTCCCATTTAATCCAGGAGAACCTTTTTTTTTAAATTATATTTTATTATGTTATGTTAATCACCATACATTACATCATTAGTTTTTGGTGTAGTGTTCCATGATTCATTGTTTGCATATAACACCCAGTGCTCCATTCAGTATGTGTCCTCCTTAATACCCATCACCAGGCTAACCCATTCCCCCACCCCCCTCCCCTCTAGAAATTCCAGGAGAACTTTTGTTCTCCAAAACAACTCAGTTTCTTTTCTCAAATATAGAAATTATATAGCTTACCACTTCCCCCCCTTTTTTATAGCTCAAGCACTAAACTTCTCAGCGCAAGCAATGTAAGTGCCTCAGTTACACTAAATGATATTTAAGGACCCTTTCAGGGCTGTAGTTTCTGGTTCTTTCCATGAGAGTGCTTGGTATAAATAGAAGATCATACACTGAATGAGCCCCTATAGACTGCTTGCAGCTTTCAATCACAGGATTTTGCATGCATGGAGCAGGTGGTTGCCTACTTAGTATGATCTGATAAGGCTAAACAGGGTTGCAAATAGATATAATTTTTTATTCCAATGCTTATCCACTGACAGAGGATGGTTCTGAGGCAGTGCTTATTTAAGTTGTACAGAAGACAATGGTATGATCAATTAGTGATTTGTGCTCAAGCACATAATGGAAGAATGGTGGCATTTTTACTGCATGATTATTATTCAAGATCTTGTAGTATATCTTCCCACCACCTGACCCAAAGCCTGGAATTCCACCATTGGTGTTTTATACCTCTGGGAGGGGCCAAAGGAGCAACCAAAGGCTCGTTAGTAGGCCTAGACTGATAGCAAGAGCTGATTGACAGGCAGCTCAAACCTGATGATAGTGGTACATAGGATAATACTGGTTGCTGAAAGTTCAGGGCATAGAAGAGAAATGAAGCTTCCTATCTGTAGGCCATGTTCATTGCTTTTCTGGGCTTTCTTGGGTCCCCGTACTCTTTAGAAGTCACGACAGAGAGGTGATAGATTTGGTGTTGATTCTCACCTTGGTCCTTTAGATCATGTCATGTTCTAAGGTAACTCACCCCATGCCTGTGGGTGTCAAGAACAAAATGACTATGGAGAACAGCTCAGTTCCTACATACTAGCTGGGAGGACTTCCCTCCCTCTCTCCCCTACTCTTCCTTTCCCTCCTTCCTTTCTTCCCTCCTATCCTCCTTTATCTCACCTCTTCCTTCCTGTCCCCAGTTGTCTCTCTGACCTCTCTTATTCTGTTTCCTGCCCAAATCCCCAGCTATGTCTGTGCTGTGCCATCAGGGGTGTCTCCAGTCCATCTTCCCTACCCTGAGTCCCTTTAAGAGCCTTGACTGAGGAACACTTATGGTTTGCAGACACCAAGTGATTATTATCCACCTGCCTGAGACCCAGGAAAGGTTAGTGTGGTCTTCCTGCCCTTGATAAAGTGGGAGCTCTGTGAGGGAGAGATTGTGTCTTGATTACATAGGGCCTGGCGTTGAGGTGATTATTGAGTGACCATATTTGAATGAACTGAATGAATGACCTGGAAGAAACTTGGGGTCAATCTAGTTGAAGCCCCTGGTCCATATCTCATTACATATTGTATTACAAATATGGAACCTGGGATCAGGAAAAGAGAAGATTACACAGTGACTTAGGGGAAAAACTAGGGTTTAATTCTAATTCTTTAAATTCTCGACAAGAGCTCATTCTGCTGCTTCCTAACTGGTAATTTGGGCTTTTCTCTGTTCCCGTTTCTTCATATGTAAATGAGGACTATAATAATACCTGACTCACTGGATAAATATGAAAATTAAATGGGTTCATCCACGTTTAGCATGTAGAATACTCTTGGCTCACAAAAAATGCTTAATAAATGTTGGCTATTATTATATTTCTTTCATTGTATATAATATATATATTATATTATTATATTGCTAAAATTCATCTTAAATAGAACTGCCTAACTTAATATGCTGTGATCACAGCTGATGAAAAGATCTCTTTGGGGAAATTGGGAGGCATCAAAAGTCAGGAAGGAGCTCTGCTCAGGAGTTCCTTCGGAGACTTACATGTAGAATTTAAGAAACAAAACAAGTGAACATGGAGGGGAAAGAGAGGCAAACCAAGAAACATACTCTTAACTATAGAAGACAAACTGATGGTTATCAGAGGGGAGGTGGGTGAGGGGGAATGGGTTAAAGAGGTGATGGGGATTAAGTAGGGCACTTGTGATGAGCACTGGGTGTTGTATGTAAGTGATGAATCACTAAATTTTACACCTGAAACTAATATTGCACTGTATGTTAACTAACAGGAATTTAAATAAAAACTTGGAAAGAAAAAAACCAGTTCTTTCTGAGAACCCCCTTCCCATACTCCTTTCCAAGAATCTCTGCCCACCCAACCCCCAGGAAACCCTGTAAACCAGATCCTATAGGTTTGCCTAGGGTATTAGAGGTGGGAGCAGAAAAATCACACCCTTTTCCTGGAATACTATCTTCCATATAGAATTCACATGGATACATATGTATCCATGACCCCTGAACTTTTTCCACCATGTGAAATCTGCTGAGCTTTCTACCACATGAAATCTCAAATGGTTGGGCTTTCTTGAGATATTTCTACTTTTTGGATGGAACTTCATAGAGAGAATTTTAGTTTAATTCTGTAGTCCCACAGCAGCTATTCCCAAGGTACCCTCATTACCTATCCTTTGGGGCTACCTGCCTATCCAGCCCATGATGAGAGAGTTGACGTGCACTACTTCAAAAAGCAGAGACAGTGCCAATGAGTGACAGCTTTGGAGATGCCAATTTAGATTCAGTTTAAGAAAGAATTTTCTTTTTTTTTTAAAGAAAGAGTTTTCTAATGATTTAAGTTGTCAGTCTAACAATAGATTGGGTAGACTTCCTTGTAATGTGGGGATGGTCTCACATTATGGTTAAGAACAGGGACTAGAAGGCCCTTTGGCAGGGATGTTGAAGAAGTGATTCTTGCCACTTTCATCTCTGAGATTTTATTATTTAGTAAGTTTAAAAAACTCAATCTTCAGGGCATCTGGGTGGCTCAGTCAGTTAAGTGTCTGCCTTAGGCTCATGTCATGATCCTAGGGTCCCGGGATCGAGCCCCACGTCGGGTTCCTTGCTCAGCGGAGAGCCTGCTTCTCCCTCTCCCTCTCCTTCTGCCTGACGCTCTGCCTACTTATGCTCTCTATCTTTCTGTCAAATAAATAAATAAAATCTTTAAAAAAACAAACAAACTCAATCTTCAGTGGACCCTGCTGCCTACCTCAGGGTCTCTCAAAGTGTGGTTTATGAATCCTTTGCATTAGCATAATGTGAGGCACCTATAAAATATTATGTTCCCAGCTCCATCCTTTGCTACTGAATCAGGATTGTTGGACAATAGTTGCCAGTAATTTGAGTGTTTAATAAATTACCTGGCTACTCCAGCTTGCTCCTACTACTTGTTGGGTTACAAATAAGTAACCCCAAAACTGTACCTTTTGCCATTCCAACCATTGACTCCTCTCCTTCCTTTCTGTATTTTCATAGTTCACCCAAACCTTTTGTGTCCTTTACTGCTCTCTTCAACTTTCTCCCCGGGCTTATTAGTCTTGTGATTCTGGGAAAGTTAACTCAACTTCTCAGAGACTAAGAAGCCTGGCATACAATAGGTGCTCCTTAAAATTCAATTCCTTTCTGCCCTTTTCTTATTTCTTTAGCACTTTCTTCATTCTGTACCCTTAGCTTTAAACTTTTTCTCCTCATTTGTTGTGATCCTCAGTACACTGATTCCCCACTCCTCCATCTTTATTAGCACATATGTGCTCACATATACATACCAAAAAAGAAAAGAAAAAATAGGGGAAAAAATCAACTTTAATCAATTATTTGGGTACTTACTATGTGGGAGACCCTCTGATAGGTACTGGAGCTACAGAATGAACATAGCATGATCCCTACTGTCAAAGGGATCACTTTCTAGCAGAGGAGACAGTCACATACACAAACTGCTCATCTCCAGAGTGCTATGGAAGCTGAGAGAAAAGGATCATGGATTCTGACCTGCATATGAGAAGAAAGGAGAATCAGGGAAGGCAATAAGGAGGTATATGTCAGAGTTGCAGGAAACAGAGCAGTGTAGGGGAAGAATGGAGAGTGCATCTGGACAAGCAAGTAGAAAATGTCCAGTGCAGATAGGGAATATTGACAGGGAGGTGGTTTGGAATGTACTCTGAGGTGTCTGTGTATTCTCCAGGTGGAGATGGTAGGTAGATAGTTGGATCATACCTGTCTGAAGTTCAGGAGTGAAGTTAGGGCTGAAGAACTGAATTAAGGATAGATCATCATATAGGTAAGACTTGGAGCCTTGAAGAAGAGAGTACCAGATGGTTAAAGTGAGTGAGAAGGGAAGACCTAGTTCACAGAGGCCTCTCTTTTTGGAACTCTGACCAGTCCAGAGAAACTTCTTAACTATTTCTTTCAAGAGGAGTTCTGGAGTCATCAGTGTTGCCCTAGGCTATGCAGTATGAGTTAGAAAAAAATCTTCTTTGGGCAGACCCACTACACAACGGTGTGCCTTCTGGGTGAGTGCAGCACTATGAGCAGCTATTTGATAAGCAGGACAATTGTAAGGCGTAAATGGTACAACCCTACAATGTGGCCTTGAGTACCACCACCAAGAAGATGGGTATAGGTGGAGAAGTTCATCAGGCGCCAGTCTAGCCTTTCTTGGAAGAGAGCTACCTAGACTCTCACACAAGGAATAGGGCTTCAAGTCCTTTGCTTTGGCTGGAAGAAAAATGGAAGATTTCCCCAGAATCTCATGGTTCTTATCTAAAGGCCACAGGCTTTGGTATTTGAGGTATTTCAGCAGGGGGAAGTTTTCCTGAGGCAATTGCAGAATAGTTAAATGGAAACTGTTGGATTTTGGGTATTGTTCTAAGAACCACCCACCAGAAGAGCCCTGATTGATCAGTTGCTCTTCTTTGAAGGTCCCAGTACCAAGCCTCCGGTAGATGCTTATCTATTTCACTCAACCTTCTGTGGCTGGGTAAGAGAACTTCATAGCAACCCAGGAGCCCAGCTACTCAGAGATGAGTTCAGATCCCCTGAATCCAGTCCTTAAAAACATGCTGCCTAATCAGGGTCATAATCACTGAGCAACCTGCTACCTGCTCAGATTCATAATCACTGAATGATCCCTGATCCTAGGCTGGAGGCACAAGGTAGGTGACCCAGACAGGAAATTAAATGTCAGATTAGGGGCCCCAAGATAGCATCATAGCAGTAACAAAAGGAAGACAAGTAGCACTTATTTTGGGCTGGTACTAAAGCCTCAGTTCAAAACAGTCTGAGCTTATTGGTCAGGTCAGAAGGTCCTAACTGTTCTTAGAGAAGGGAGGCAGAAATTGGAATCCAAGTAGGGTCTAATAAGAAAAATCCTGAGGGGACCCTGGATGGCTCAGTCAGTTGAGCGTCTGCCTCTTGGTTTCTGCTTATATGATGATGTCATGGGTCATGGGATCGAGCCCTTCATTGGTTTCCCTGCTCAGCTGGGGGAGTCTGCTTGAAGATTCTCTCCCTCTGCCCCTCCTCCCTCAAATAGATAAATACATCTTTTAAAAAAATGAAGAAAAATCCTGAGAGCCTGTTGTCTATAGCTGCTCCCATTAGTCCATAAGCCATCTCTTCCTTGTCCAAACCAGAGAGCTGGCTTGAGGGACAGTTATGCATGTGGGCTGCATTCCTCTTCCCTGTCCTTGTCTTAGCTAGGATGAGCATGTAACCAGACACTGGTTCTGCTGACAGGAGCTGTCAGCAGCAGAATAGGTTGCTGATGACAAGGCATGTCAAACAGACTAGGGCTGATCTTCATGTACAGAATCCAACAGGAGTCTGATTAAATCTTGACCATTGGCTCATGTGCTAGGACACAAATCCTTGTGAGTACTTAGTGCCAGTTCTGGCCTATGGGGCTAGGCTAGATATGCCTATGGGAATAAGCCATGTATTGCCACAATTCCTCTTGGCAAGAAGAAGCCCAAGACTTTAGGTCAAGAGCCTCTAACCCTTTCCTTTCTCTTTTCTCCCTCTCTCCCTTCTCTCATCAGCACATTCTCTGGAGGAACCTCTGGCCTTAACCTATGGCATTATCTATCCCAAGGAAAATTCCTGTATTTTAAGAAGAGCCTTTAGTAGATAACACATTAAACCAGTGTTTTTCAAACTGTGAGTCACAACAAACTAGTAAATTATGAAATCAATTTAGTGGGTAACAACTGACATGTCTTGAAAATTACATAGAACAAAATAGAAAATATCACAGTGATTTCACATACTAAGGATCCTTATTGTTTAGTGAAACTTGTTTTTATATTTGGTTGAACAATATGAAATTGCCAATGTTTACCAATTTTTGACGTATAAAAACTATAATCCATATATACATGAAAATATATATGAATATACACACAAATACACATGCAAGTGAAAGCATTTACTGGTTCATACAATAAAATGTCTTCCTTACTATGGATCAATGGGTAAAAAATGTTTAAAGTCGCTGCCTTAAACAGAGGAGATGGCCAGAGACAAGCTGTAGGTAGTTCACTGGGGGAAACAACTTTGAGCAGAGGCCTTTTGGGATTCAGTACTTCTCAAATAAAGGTAGCAACCTTCTTTGTTAACTGTAGAATCTTCTGATTTTATTTGTACACTAGATCTGGTGCATTTTAGGTAGTCCTAGCCTCCCCACCAAGATAATGAGTGTATTCAGGGAGTCTTTTTTTATTTAAAATCAATTAATTACCATATAGTGTATTATTAGTTTCAGGGGTAGAATTTATTGATTCATCAGTTGCATAAACACCCAGTGCTCATTACATCAAGTGCCCTTTTTAAATGCACATCACCCAGTCACCCCACACCTCGATCCACCTCCCCTCCAGCAACCCTCAGTTGGTTTCCTATAGTTAAGAGTCTCTTATGGTTTGTTTCCCTTTCTGTTTTTGTCTTATTTTATTTTTCCTTCCCTTCTATGTTCATCTGTTTTGTTTCTTTAATTCCACATATGAGTGAAATCATATGGTATTTGTCTTTCTCTAACTGACTTATTTCGCTTAGCATAATACCCTCTAGTTCTATCCATGTCCCTGCAAATGGCAGGATTTCATTCTTTTTGATGGCTAATATTCTAATATATATATACCACTTCTTCTTTATCCATTCATCTGTCAATGGACATATGGGCTATTTCCACATTTTGGCTATTGTAGACATTGCTGCTATAAACATTGGGGTGCAGGTGCCCCTTCGAATCACTATGTTTGTATTCTTAGGATAAATAGTTAGTAGTGCGATTGCTGGGTCATAAGGTAGCTCTATTTTTAACTTTCTGAGGAACCTCCAACTATTTTCCAGAGTGGCTGCACCAGTTTGCATTCCCACCAACAGTGTAAGAAGGTTCTTCAGGGAGTCTTTTCTGCAGAAACACACCTAAGAGGAGAAAAGAACAAGGCCTTCTGGGATTGGTAAATTGGGGCTTCCATCTTTGGTCCTCAGTGTTTGCCTCTAGACTCCACTCACCCTGGTGTGCCATTGACAAGTATGAATAAACCATACAGGGCCCTCTAGCACTTCCTGTGTCTGCCTGGTTCTCAGAGCATAAATTCTTTTTTTCTAAATGAGGTATATTGACATATGACATTAAAATAGTTTCAGGTGTACCATATAATGACTCGATATTTGTATGTATTGTGAAATGATCACAATAAATCTAGTTAGTATCCTTCACCAAACATAGTTATAAAACTTTTCTCTTGTTATGAGGACTTTAAAGATCTACTGTCTTGGCAACTTTCAAATATGCAATACATTAACTATACTTATCAGGCTGCATATTACATCCTTATGACTTACTTATTTAATAATGGGAGTTTGTACCTTTTGACCGCCTTCAAGAATTTCGTGACTCCTCTCTCCATGGCCTCTGGCAACCACCAGTTTGTTCTCTGTATCTATGAGCTTTTTTTTTTATTTTTTAGATTCCACATATAAGTGAGATCATACAGTATTTGTCTTTCTCTGCCTGACTTATTTTACTTAGCATAATGCTCTAAGTGCATCCATGTTAATGCAAATGGCAAGATTTCATTCTTTATATGACCGAATAATATTCCATTGTATTGCTTTTCCATTCATCTGTTGATGGACACTTAGGTTGTTTCCATATCTTGGCTATTGTAAATAATGCTGCAACAAACATGGGGGTGAACATATCTTTTTGAGTTAGTGTTTTCATTTTTCTTTGGATAAATATCCAGAAGAGAAGTTGCTGGATCATATGGTAATTCTATTTTTAAGTTTTCAAGGAACCTTTGTTTTCAAGGAACCTTTGCTTTTTTCCATAGTTACTGAACCAATTTATGTCAGCACCAACACAAGGGAATTTTTAAGTGTGCAAGGTTTTCCTTTCTCCACATCCTCCCCAATTCTTTTTCTCTTTCTTTCCTTTTCTTTCTTTCTTTCTTTCTTTCTTTCTTTCTTTCTTTCTTTCTTTCTTTCTTTCTTTCTTTCTTTCTTTCTTTCTTCTTTCTCTTTCTTTCTTCCTTCCTTCCTTCCTTCCTTCCTCCCTCCCTCTCTCCCTCCTTTCCTTTCCTTTCTTTTCTTTCATTTCTTTCTTTCTTTTTGATAATAGGCATTCTAACAGGTGTGAGGTAATAGCTCATTGTGGTTTTGATTTGCATCTCCCTGATGGTTAGTGATGTTGATCATCTTTTCATGCACTTCTTGGCCATCTATATGTCTTCTTTGGAAAAATGTCTATTCAGATTGCCCGTTTTTATTGGATTTTTTTGGTTATTGAGTTGTATGAGTTCTTTATATATTTTGAATATTAATTCCTTATCAGAGATACGATTTGTAAATATTTTCTCCCATTCTGTAGGTTGCCTTTTCATTTTGTTGATTTTCTTTTTGTGCAGAATGTTTTTAGTTTGATGTAGTCTCATTTATTTTCCCTTTTGTTGCCTTTGCTTTTGGAGTCAGATCCAAAAAAAAAGCATTACCAAGACTGAGGTCAATGAGCTTACTGCCTATGTTTTCTTCTAGGAGTTTTATAGTTTCAGACCTTACATTCAAGTACTTAACTTTTTGTGAGTGGTGTAAGATAGTGGTCCAGTTTCATTCTTTTGCATGTAGCTGTCCAGTTTTCTCAACACCATTTATTAAAGGGACTGTCCTTTCCCATTTGTATATTCTTGGTTCCTTTGTCATAAATTAATTAACCATATATGTGTGGGTTTATTGCTAGGCTCTCTATTCTGTTCCATTGATATATGTATCTGTTTTTATGCCAATAATATATTGTTTTGATTATTATAGCTTTGTAATATAGCTTAAAATCAGAGAGTGTGATGCCTCCTGCTTTGTTCTTTCTCAAGTTTGCTTTGGCTATTTGGGTCTTTTGTGGTTCCACACAGATTTTAAGATTCTTTTTTCCGTTTCTGTGAAATTGCCATTGTAATTTTGATAGAACTTGCATTAAATCTGTAGGTAGCTTTGGGTAGTATGACCATTTTAACAATATTAAATTTTCCAATTCATGGGCATGGAATATCTTTCCATTTTAATTAATTAATTAATGTATTTATTTATTTATTTATATGTCTTCTTCAACTTTTTTCATCAGTGTCTTTTAGTTTTCAGTGTACAAGTCTTTCATGGGTTCTTTTTTGGACAAGAAGAGGGAATTTTTCAATCCCAAGAAAGAACTAAGAATCAATTCTGTTTCCAGGATTATATGGGATGGGATTGTCATCAGCATTTCTGCAGGTTAGGGAGTGCCAGGAACATGGTTAGAAAGCAAAATAAAGAAGGTTTTGGCATGAAAGGCTATCCTGAGGGGAGTGAGTAGAAGTGGCAGTTGTTACAATTTCTAGTCCGTTCAAGATGTAATTCACTGGCAGTCATTTTCTCTTCTTGGCTTTTCCATGTTGAGAGGACATAGGCCACTCTTAGAAGGATAGGGCCTTTCTGGCATTGAGTCTTCCACTCTCCTTAACAATTTCCCAAGGTGGAGCCTCTGAAGATAATAAAACTAATCAAATCCCAGATGCCTGACATATAATTTTAGCCCAGTGAAGGAGAATGGCCAATAACCTTTCACTTCCGTCAGGCTCTGAATGACCTTACTTGTTTCTTATCACAGAGAAGTAGGATAAGCAATGGCCAGGCTAGAAATTATGGGACATTCATGTAAGGTAATCTTAAAGTCTGGATATCATCATTCCCTGCCTCCAGAGTTCAAAGTTTCTGTTCTGGTCTCCCCTGTGTTTAAATACCTCAAAACCCACCTAACTTCTACCTCATCTAATAAAATTTCCTTCCCCCATCCTGAAGTGACAGCTTCATGCTCCACAGTGTCATAATACTTTCTCTGTCCCCTTATGATTCTCATCACTTTCTGACTCATTTATTAGCTACATGTGCCTATGTCCTAGCTATCAGAGTCAGAGCTGAGTTCAAATTCAAGCTCCACTACTTACTGAATGATCTTGGACAAATTCTTTAACATTTCTAAGCCTCAATTTCTTCATCTAGAAAATTGTCATGGCAATAATGTTTATCACATAAGTTTGTTTTATGGGCCAAAACACACACTTAAAATATTTTCCCAGACCTCTACTTTCAGATCTAACATCAATCTTGTCCTAACAACAAAAAAAGCCAAACTGAATATAAATGACTTTTCTTGGAGCCATCAGAGAATTGACATTTCAGGGCAAACCACTACACCAAAATCTGGAAAAACAGGTGAATCTACAGAATCACCACCCAGATCTAGAGCAGCAATCATTAGAGCCATAAACTTGTAAGAACACTTAAATGGTAATTTTGACAAATTGCTGGAATTTGAATGTGTATTAGTGTGAGTTGGAGCATCGGTTTTAGTAAGGAAACCCATAATCTTATAGAGTTTATCTCCAAGAATTCCATCATTTTCTCATATTGGAAAGTCAAAAAAAATCCCCCTTGCAGCTCTGGCAGGGTAGAGGAAAAATAAACATTTTAAGATGCACCTAGAGCATTTTCACAACAAAGGCCTGTTCTTCAGAGGAAAAGACTTTACCAGAGCTTTATCCCACTTGCAGGGATAAGGCATTTATTCAACTCCAGTCCCGTCAAGACTTTGTTTCACATAAGGGAGTTTTTAAAAAAGCTAAAACAAACAAACAAACAATGCTTGTGAAAGTCATATCCCAATAACACAGGTCCAATAAGAGAGTGAAATGTAATCATAAGGCCATAGAACACTTCCGCTTCATACCTTAGCACTACACCAATAGGGCTCCAGTATAATAACAGTGGATTACAACAGAAAGAACTGCAAAACACAGAGCTTACTTAAGGAGTAAGTCTTAGGGACACCTAAAGACAACAGGAGAGGGAAACACAAGGACAAGAGGAATTTGAAGCCTCTGGCACCTACTACTACAGAAAATGTTAAATGCAGCCCAACTTCTGGCCAGATAAACATAAAACCTCACACCGAAGACCTATTTATCTCCATTGCTGCTATCTGATACATTATTTCCTGCTTTCAACAAAACATTGCAATGTACACTAATTAAAGGCAGGAAGAAAACATGGTCTGAATAGACAAAGAAAGCATCAGAACCAAACTCAGATACGACACAGATTCTTTAATTATTAGGCAGAATATTTAAGATAACTATGACTAATATGTAACAGGCTATAAGGAAAAAAGTAGACAACATTCAAAAAGAGATCAGTATCAGAGGTAGAAAGATGGAAACTTTAATAAAGAAACAAAAAGAAATGCTCTAAATAAAAACTCAGAAATTAAGAATCAGTAGAATGGACACAACCAAGGAAAGAATTAATTAGCTTAAAAATATGTCAATAGAAATTTCCCAAATTGAAACACAAAAAGAAAAAGAAAAGCAGAATATCCAAAAACTATGAGGTAATGCCAAAAGGTGTAAGATACACTTACTCAGAATAACAGAATAAGAAAAAAGAACAGGGCAGAAGAAATATTTGAAATATTAATGGCTGAGAACTTTCCAAAATTAATAATAAACACTGAGTCACAGTTCCAAGAAGCACAAATGTCTTATCTAACCAGAATAAGTATCCCAAGAATGTACATCTAAACATATCATACTTAAAATGTAGAAAACCAAAGACAAAGAGAAAATCTTGAAGGAAGCTAGCGGTGATGGTGGTGTGATACAGAAGTTATTTTATCTATACAGGAACAAGGATAAGAATCACAGCAGACTTGTCATCAGAAACCTTGCAATCAAGAAGAGAGTGAACAATTTAGAGGGCCAAAAGAAAAACAAATCCACGAACATAGAATTTTTTATATCCAGCAAAATTATCTTTCAAAAGTAAAGGAAAAATAAAGACTTTCTTGGACACACAAGAAACTGAGGGAATTTATTGCCAGCAGACCTTCCCTGCAAGGAATTTTGAAGAACTTACTCAAGAAATAAAACCATATAGGACAGAAATTTGGATGCACATAAATAGGTAAGAAGAATATTGTAGAAAATAAATAAAAGTAAAATATAATAATTTATCATTATTAATTAATCTGAAACTGTTTAAAGTGATACTAGTAACAATGTACTGTGTGATTTTAGCATATGGATAAATGAAATGAATGACAGCAATGTTATAAGGGATGGGAGGGAGGAGGGAATGCTCTAAGGTACACCAACTTCTACATGACAGTGGGATAGTGCTATCTGAAAGTGGACTTAGATTAGATGTAAATTAATTCAACATAGATTAGGTTGAAAGTGGACTTAGTTGTACAGTCTAAATCACTGTTTTTTAAAAGGATAAATAATGTTTTAAGAGAGGAGAAGAAATTAAATCATATAAAATGTAATGTAAAATGTTCAATTACAACCAGAGAAGGCAGAAAAAAGAGGGGAAGAAAAAAGGAAATAAAGAACAAATACAACAAATAGAAAACAGTTACAAACATTAGAGATGTTTACATATTCAAGTATATCAATAATCACTTTTTTATTGTATCATTTTTAGGAAAAAATTAAATTTCAATTCCAGTATAGTTAACATCAAAGAAACAAACCAAAAAACAGACTCTTAACTATAGAGAACAAACTGATGGTTACCAGAGGAGAGGTGGGTGGGGGGATGGGTGAAATAGGTGAAGGGGATCAAGAGTACACTTATCTTAATGAGCACTGAGTAATGTATAGAACTGTTGCATTACTATGTTGTACACCTGAAACTAATATCAATAATCATTGTAAATGTGGTCTAAATACACCAAAAAGACAGAGGTAGTCAGAATGGGTAAAAAATAAACAAATAAATAAACCCACCTTAAATATAAAGACTCAAATTAAAATTAAAGGGAGGGTGTAAAAAATAAAGGACGGAAAAAGAATATAGGCATACCTTGAAGATGTTGTAGGTTCAGTTCTACACAACTACAATAAAGCAAATATCACAATAAAGCAAGTTAAATAAATTTTTTGGTTTCCCAGTGCATATAAAAATTATGTTTACACTATACTGTAGTCTATTAAGTGTTCAATAGCATTATATCTAAAATAAGCAATGTACATACCTTAATTTAAAAATACTCTATTGCTGGCGGAGCAGGATGGCAGAGGAGTAGGAGACCTAAATTTCTTCTGGTCTCAGGAATTCAGCTGGATAGGAATCAAACCATTCTGAACACCTACAAACTCAACAGGAGATCGAAGAAAAGAAGAGCAGCAACTCTCTGAACAGAAAAGCAACCACTTTCTGGAAGGTAGGACGTGCGGAGAAGTGAATCCGAGGCGATATTCGGGAGGATAGAGGACGGGGGAGGGGGCCTCCATCGGCCGCTTCTGGCAAGTGATAGAGCAGCGGAGCACAAAATCGGAACTTTTAGAAATCTGCTCCGCTGAGGGACGTCGCTCCAGTGGCTAAGTGGGGGCTGGAACCCTCGTGGGACAGTGTGGTCTCAGGACCCTCGGGGTCACAGAAAGACCGGGGGTGCCTGAGTGTGGCAGAGCTCCCAGGTATCGGAGCGGGGAAGCCGGCTGCAGAGACGGAGCTGAGGCGCGGGCTCTCAGCTCGGGGTTGCCATAAACCGTGATCCACAGCACAGTGGGGCCACTGCTCCTCCAGCAAGGACCCAACAAGCGGCAGATCCGGGGAGACTCCCCTTCCTCCCCCGGGAGGAGTGGCATGGGAGCACAGCGCAGGGATCTGCTGGGTTTGGAGACTCCAAATGGGGTCAGGTGCCAGAGATAGAAACGCTCAGTCACAGGCCGGGGGAGAATGGAGTGCGGCCGGAGACCGGGGAGACGGGAGTGAGTGACTGCTTTTCTCTGGGGGTGCACTGGGGAGTGGGGCCCCGAGTTCTCGGCTCCTCCGGGGCGGAGACTGGGAGACGGCCATTTCACTCTCGTCCTCCAAAGCTGTACGGAAAACTTGCAGGGAACAAAAGCTCCCGAGAGCAAACCCGAGCAGATGCCTTAGCCCGGATGGCAAGGGTGGGGCAATTCCGCCTTGGGCAAAGACATTTGGGAACCTCGGCAACAGGCCCCTCCCCCAAAAGATGAGCGAGAACAGCCAGCCAAGGCCACGTTTACTGATCAATGAGAACGGCAGAACTCCAGTGCTAGGGGAATACTGCACATAGAATCCATGGCTTTTTTACCATGATTCTTTAGTCTTTCAAAGTTAATTTTTTTTTAACTGTCCTTTTTTTTTTAAATTTTTCTTTTTCCCTTTTTCAACCAACATCTTATCAATCCCTTTTTTAAAAAACATTTTTATTTTTCATTTTTAGAGTCATATTCTATCCCTTCATAGTAGTTACCCTTATTTTTGGTATATATATATAAGTTGTTCTCTCTTTAAAATTTTGAGATACAGTTTCTTCTAACAGACCAAAATATACCCTAAATCTCTAGTGTATAGCTTTGTTCTTCTCCTGCCTGATCACATTCTCTCCCCCCCTTTTTATTAAATCCTCTTCTTTCTTTTTTCAACCAACCTCTTATCTTATCAATTCCTTTTATAAAATCTTTTATAATTTTCATCTTTACAGTCATATTCCATCCCTTCATCGTATTAACCCTTATTTTTGTACATATATAAGTTTTTCTTTCTTTAAAATTTTGGGAGGCACTTTCTACTAACAGACCAAAATCTAGTGTGTGGAACTGATCTATGCACCAGCCTGATCATATTTGAACATATTCTGGTTTTTTGTTTTGTGTTGTTTTTGTTTGTTTTTATCTTTTTCTTTTTCTTTTTTCTTTCTTTCCCTTTCATTTCCCCCAGTTTCAGGTCTTTTCTGATTTGTTTCTGGGGACGTTGTTACTCTGTTAGCATTTTGCTCTCTCATTCATCTATTCTCCTCTGGACACAATGACAAGACGGAAAAAGTCACCTCAACAAAAAGAACAAGAGGCAGTACCGACTGCCAGGGACCTAATCAATACAGACATTAGAATGATGTCAGAACTAGAGTTCAGAATGATGATTTTAAAGATACTAGCTGGGCTTGAAAAAAGCATGGAAGTTATTACTGAAACCCTTTCTGGAGAAATAAAAGTAAAATCTAACCAAGTCGAAATCAAGGCTATTAATGAGGTGCAATCAAAAATGGAGGCTCTAACGGCTAAGATAAATGAGGCAGAAGAGAGAATTAGTGATATAGAAGACCAAATGATGGAAAATAAAGAAGCTGAGAAAAAGAGAGATAAACAACTACTGGATCACAAGGGCGGAATTTGAGAGATAAGCGATACCATAAGATGAAACAATATTAGAATAGTTGGGATCCCAGAAGAAGAAGAAAGAGAGAGGGGCAGAAGATATATTAGAGCAAATTATAGCAGAGAACTTCCCTAATTTGGGGAAGGAAACAGGCATCAAAATCCAGGAGGAACAGAGAACACCCACAAAATCAATAAAAATAGGTCAACACCCCGACATCTAATAGTAAAACTTATGAGTCTCACAGACAAAGAGAAAATCCTGAAAGCAGCTCGGGAGAAGAGATATGTAACCTACAATGGTAGAAACATTAGATTGGCAACAGACCTCTCCACAAAAACCTGGCAGGTCAGAAAGGACTGGCAGGATATATTCAGAGCACTAAATGAGAAAAATATGCAGCCAAGAATACTATATCAGCTAGGCTGTCTTTGAAAATTGAAGGAGAGATAAAAAGCTTCCAGGACAAACAAAAACTAAAAGAATTTGCAAACACGAAACCAGCCCTACAAAAAATAATGAAAGGGGTCCTCTAAGCAAAGAGAGAGCCTAAAAGCAACATAGACCAGAAAGAACACAGACAATATACAGTAACAGTCACCTTACAGGCAATACAATGGCACTAAATTCATATCTTTCAATAGTTACCCTGAATGTAAATGGGCTAAATGCCCCAATCAAAAGACACAGGCTATCAGATTGGATGAAAAAAAACAAGACCCATCAATATGCTGTCTGCAAGAGACACATTTTAGACCCAAAGACACCTCCAGATTGAAAGTGAGGGGGTGGAAAACCATTTACCATGCTAATGGACACCAAAAGAAAGCTGGGGTGGCAATCCTTATATCAGACAAATTAGATCTTACCAAAGACTGTAATAAGAGATGAGGAAGGACACTGTATCATACTTAAAGGGTCTATCCAACAAGAAGATCTAACAACTGTAAATATCTATGCCCCTAACATGGGAGCAGCCAATTATATAAGGCAATTAATAACAAAAGCAAAGAAACACATCGACAACAATACAATAATAGACGGGGGACCCCTCACTGAAATGGACAGATCATCTAAGCAAAAGATCAACAAGGAAATAAAGACTTTAAATGACATACTGCACCAAATGAACTTCACAGATATATTCAGAACATACCGTCCCAAAGCAACAGAATACACATTCTTCTCAAGTGCCCATGGAGCATTCTCCAGAAAAGATCCCATCCTAGGTCACAAATCAGGTCTCAACTGGTACCAAAAGATTGGGATCATTCCCTGCATATTTTCAGACCATAGTGCTTTGGAACTAGAACTCAATCACAAGAGGAAAGTTGGAAAGAATTCAAATACATGGAGGCTAAAGAGCATCCTACTAAAGAATGAATGGGTCAACCAGGAAATTAAAGAAGAATTAAGAAAATTCACGGAAACCAATGAAAATGAAAACACAACTGTTCAAAATCTTTGGGATACAGCAAAGGCAGTCCTAAGAGGAAAGTATATAGCAATACAAACCTTTCTCAAGAAACAAGAAAGGCCTCAAATACACAACCTAACACTACATCTAAAGGAGCTGGAGAAAGAACAGCAAATAAAGCCTAAACCCAGCAGGAGAAGAGAAATAATGAAGATCAGAGCAGAAATCAATGAAATAGAAACCAAAAGAAGAGTAGAACAGATCAACGAAACGAGGAGCTGGTTCTTTGAAAGAATTAACAAGATTGATAAACCCCTGGTCTGACTTATCCAAAAGAAAAGAGAAAGGACCCAAATAAACAAAATCATGAATGAAAGAGGAGGGATCACAACCAACACCAAAGAAATACAAACAACTATAAGAACATATTATGAGCAACTCTATGCCAGCAAATTAGATAATCTGGAAGAAATGGATGCATTCCTAGAGATGTATCAACTACCAAAACTGAACCAGGAAGAAATAGAAAACCTGAACAGACCTATAACCACTAAGGAAATTGAAGCAGTAGTCAGAAATCTCCCAACAAACAAAAGCTCAGGGCCAGATGGCTTCCCAGGGGAATTCTATCAAACATTTAAAAGAAGAATTAATACCTATCCTTCTGAAAATGTCCCAAAAAATAGAAATGGAAGGAGAACTTCCAAACTCATTTTATGAGGCCACCATTACCTTGACCCCAAAACCAGACAAAGATCCCATCAAAAAGGAGAATTACAGAACAATATCTTTGATAAACATGGATGCAAAAATTCTCACCAAAATACTAGCCAATAGGATCCAACAGTACATGAAAAGGATTATTCACCACGACCAAGTGGGATTTATCCCTGGGCTGCAAGGTTGGTTCAACATCCACAAATCAATCCATGTGATACAATACATTAATAAAAGAAAGAACAAGGACCGTATGATCCTCTCAATAGATGCAGAAAAAGCATTTGACAAAGTACAGCATCCTTTCTTGATCAAAACTCTTCAGAGTATAGGGATAAAGGGTACATACCTCAATATCATAAAAGCCATCTATGAAAAACCCACAGCGAATATCATTCTCAATGGGGAAAAACTGAGAGCTTTCCCCCTAACGTCAGGAACATGGCAGGGATGTCCACTATCACCACTGCTATTCAACATAGTATTAGAAGTCCTAGCCACAGCAATCAGACAACAAAAAGAAATAAAAGGCATCCAAAGCGGCAAAGAAGTTAAAACTCTCACTCTTTGCAGATGATATGATACTTTATGTGGAAAACCCAAAGGACTCCACCCCAAAACTGCTAGAACTCATACAGAAATTCAGTGAAGTGGCAGGATATAAAATCAATGCACAGAAATCAGTGGCATTCCTATACACCAACAACAAGACAGAAGAAAGAGAAATTAAGGAGTTGATCCCAATTGCACCCAAAATGATAAGATACCTAGGAATAAATCTAACCAAAGAGGCAAAGAATCTGTACTCAGAAAAGTATAAAATACTCATGAAAGAAATGGAGGAAGACACAAAGAAATGGGAAAACATTCCATGCTCATGGATTGGAAGAACAAATATTGTGAAGATGTCAATGCTACCTAGAGCAATCTACACATTCAATGCAATCCCCATCAAAATACCATCCACTTTTTTCAAAGAAATGGAACAAATAATCCTAAAATTTGTATGGAACCAGAAAAGACCCCAAATAGCCAGAAGAATGTTGAAAAAGAAAGGCAAAGCTGGTGGCTTCACAATTCTGGACTTCAAGCTCTATTACAAAGCTGTCGTCATCAAGACAGTATGGTACTGGCACAAAAACAGACACATAGATCCATGGAACAGAATAGAGAGCCCAGAAATGGACCCTCAACTCTATGGTCAACTAATCTTCAACAAAGCAGGAAAGAATGTCCAATGGAAAAAAGACAGTCTTTTCAACAAATGGTGTTGGGAAAATTGGACAGCCACATGCAGAAGAATGAAACTGGACCATTTCCTTACACCACACACAAAAATAGACTCCAAATGGTTGAAAGACCTCAATGTGAGACAGGAGTCCATCAAAATCCTAAAGGAGAACACAGGCGGCAACCTCTTTGACCTCAGCCGCAGCAACTTCTTCCTAGAAACATCGCCAAAGGCAAGGGAAGCAAGGGCAAAAATGAACTATTGGGACCTCATCAAGATAAGAAGCTTTTGCACAGCAAAAGAAACAGTCAACAAAACCAAAAGACAACCAACGGAATGGGAGAAGATATTTGGAAATGACATATCAGATAAAGGGCTAGTATCCAAAATCTATAAAGAACTTCTCAAACTCAACACCCAAAGAACAAATGATCCAATCAAGAAATGGGCAGAAGACATGAACAGACATTTTTCCAAAGAAGACATCCAAATGGCCAACAGACACATGAAAAAGTGCTCAACATCGCTGAGCATCAGGGAAATCCAAATCAAAACCTCAATGAGATACCACCTCACACCAGTCAGAATCACTAAAATTAACAAGTCAGAAAATGACAGATGTTGGTGGGGATGCGGAGAAAGGGGAACTTGCCTACACTGTTGGTGGGAATGCAAGGTGGTGCAGCCACTCTGGAAAACAATATGGAGTTTCCTCAAAAAGTTGAAAATAGAGCTTCCGTACGATCCAGCAATTGCACTACTGGGTATTTACCCCAAAGATACAAATGTAGGGATCCGAAGGGGTACGTGCACCCCAATGTTTATAGCAGCAATGTCCACAATAGCCAAACTGTGGAAAGAGCCAAGATGTCCATTGACAGATGAATGGATCAAGAAGATGTGGTATATATACACAATGGAATATTATGGAGCCATCAAAAGGAATGAGATCTTGCCATTTGCAACAACGTGGATGGAACTGGGGAGTGTTATGCTGAGCGAAATAAGTCCGTCAGAGAAAGACATGTACCATATGACCTCACTGATATGAGGAATTCTTAATCTCAGGAAACAAACTGAGGGTTGCTGGAGTGGTGGGGGGTAGGAGGGATGGGGTGGCTGGGTGATAGACATTGAGGAGGGTATGTGCTGTGGTGAGTGCTGTGAATTGTGCAAGACTGTTGAATCACAGATCTGTACCTCTGAAACAAATAATGCATTATATGTTTAAAAAAAAAAAGAAGAAGATAGCAGGAGGCGAAGAATGAAGGGGGAGAAATCGGAGGGGGAGAGGAACCATGAGAGACGATGGACTCTGAGAAACAAACTGAGGGTTCTAGAGGGGGTGGGGTGGGGGGATGGGTTAGCCCTGTGATGGGTATTAAGGAGGGCACCTTCTGCATGGAGCACTGGGTGTTATACGCAAACAATGAATCATGGAACACTACATCAAAAACTAATGATGTAATGTATGGTGATTAACATAACATAATAATAAAAAAAAACCCTATTGCTTAAAAATGCTAACCATCATCTGAGCTTTCAGCAAGTCACCATCTTTATGCTGGAGGAGGGTCTTGCCTCCATGTTGATGGCTGCTGACTGGTCAGAAGCTGGGAGGGTTAGAGATGAAGGGAACACATTGGTCAAAGGGTACAAACTTTCAGTTATAAGATGAGCAAGTTCTGGAGACCTAAGGTACAGCATGATGACTATAATTAATAATAATATATTGTATATTTGAATTTGTTTGGAAAGTAGCCGAAAAATTTTCTCACCACAAAAGCAGTGGTAATTATGTGAAGTATGTAAAATGTTAATTAGTTTGATTGTGGCCATTGTTACCTAATGTATACATGCATTAAAACCTCAAATATATAAAATTTTTGTCAATCATACTTCAATAAAGCTGGAAAAATTTTTAGAAAAGAATTACCAAAATGTGACACAGAAGCACAAAATGAGCAAGCAAATGCTTTTGGAAAAATGGACTTGACAGACCTGCTTGATGCAGGGTTGCCACAAACCTTCAGTTTGTAAAAATGCAATTATCTGTGAAGTGCAATAAAGTGAAATGCAATAAAACAATGTATGCTTGCATGTGAATGTAATGGTAAAATGCTTTCACATAGTAAGAGCTCAATGAGTAGTAGCTATGATTATTCTGTTGCTGTTGCTGCTGTTGTTATTACCAAACTTGGAGCTCCTAGAGGGCTGGGGCCTACTCTGCTTCATCTCTGTCTCTCCAGTACCTGACATAGAGCAAGTTGGAAGGAAGAGAAGTCAAATCAATGTACATAAAGTGGATTAAGTGACTACATTGTGCCAGACCTTGTTTGGAAATGAAAGAAGTGATTTAGACCCAGATTTTGTCATTGAGTAGCTCACAGTCAAATGAAGAAAATGAACTTAAACTCTTTCAGCAAATATTTATCTGTAAATCAATAATGAGAAGAACAATGTGGTAAATTTTTCACATTTTGACACCTTTGAAATTGCCAGACATCTTGAGATCAATGGTGTCTTTGGTAGTGTGTTGTTGTCTAATTAACAGTATTTTTTCCCCTGTGTTACATAAAATAATGGTGTGATTTCAACTAATAGCATCTTAGATTTGATGAACTATGGCAATAGATTATGTCCAAGGCCTTCAACAACCTTAAGCCATTAGGTTTTATTTATGAGAAAATTGAGGTTTATTTATTTATTTTTATTTTTTAAAGACTTTATTTGAGAGAGAGAGAGTGAGAGAGAGCATGAGTGGAGTGAGGGGCAGAGGGAGAAGCAGACTCCCCGCTGAGCAAGGAACCCGACTCAGGACTCAGTCCCAGACCCTGAGATCATGACCCGAGCCAAAGGCAGATAGATGCTTAACCCACTGAGCCACCCAGGCACCTCAATACTGAGGTTTAGAGATGTTAAGTAATTTGTTTAAGGTCACACAGCTGTTAAGTAGCACGTCATTGCGACTGTAAAACTCATGCACTTTCCCTTTCATTATAACTCTTTTTTAAGTTTTCATTTAAATTCCAGTTCAGTTAACATACAGTGTTATACTAGTTTCAAGTGTACATACAATTTAGTGATTTGGCACTTACATAGGACACCCTGTGCTCATCCCAACAAGTGCACTCCTTAATCCCCATCACTTATTTCACCCACCTCCCCCCCAATATCCAAAGGTTTGTTCTCTATAATTAAGAGTCTGTTTTCTTGCTTTTCTCTCTTTTCTCCCCTTTCCTGATTTGTTTTATTTCTTAAATTCCACATATGAGTGAAATCATATGCTGTCTTTCTCTGACAGACTTATTCCACTTAGCATAGTACCCTCTAGCTCCCGCCATGTCATTGCAAATATAGTATTAAAATTAATTTTACTTTTTTTAACTTTAAGAAAATGTGGTCACTAGAACATTTAAAAATATATATGAGGCTTACATATTTATATTAGATAGTAATAAATATCATCAAGCACTTTATTTAAAAGGCTGGCATTTTCTGTTACTCACTCATTCATTTATTCATTTATTCCAATGCTCAAAGTGATATTGAGTGCCTACTCAATTCTTTAAGAGTCTTTTACTATGAGCCAAGGAAGTCACTCCCAATTAAAATCCCTACCTCATTTTCGGCAAACCAAGAAACAGACTATAAACTATAAAGAACAAACTGAGGGTTGCTGGAAGGGAGGTGGGCAGAGAGATGGGTTAAATAGATGATGGGTATTAAGGAAGAAAGCATGTTGTGATGAGCACTGAGTGTTGTATGGAAGTGATGAATCACTAAATTCTATACCTGAAACTAATATTACACTGTATGTTAACTAATTGGAATTTAAATAAAAATTTTTATATGCAATGGATGAATTCTTGAACACTAAATCTGAAACTAATGATGTACTATATATTGACTAATTAAATTTAAATAAAAAATAAAATAAAATAAAATGAACAGAGCATCAGTGATAGATAAATAAATAAATAAATAAATAAATAAATAAATAAAAATTTGGAGAAAGAAAATATAAAATCCTTACCTCATTTTCACAAGTGCTGCTACCGGGTCTTGACTTTCCATCTTGTAATTGTACCTATACTTTTATCCTCTAGCAAATCTTACCCTTTTTGCTGGGTCCTTATTATCTCACACTGAGGTAATTGTAAAGTCTCCTAACCAGTATCCTTGCCACCATTCTAGACTCCCTTCATTCCGCTGGCTTTGAGGTTTCCAGACTCTGAGAGAAGGACCAACTGTTCTCCAGCACCCTCAGGGATATGGAGTAGGCAAGAATAACAGTGAAAGAACTGAGATGAGAGATAATTACTTCTCCATCACGGGCACTTTATGGAGAAGGGACATGCTCTCCTAACTAGTTTTCCTACTTCCAGGTACTCCCCTTCAACCTATCCTCTACCAGCCACAAGTGTGATTTTTGTAACAGAGATCTACATGTCACTCCCTTTCTCAAAACCCTTGAGAGCTTCCCATTACGTGTAGAATAAAGTCCAACTCTGAATACAGTATTTAAGTCCCTCTAGGGTTTAGCTAAACCCTCCAGTGACTTCCCACCTCATTCAGAGTAAAAGTCAAAATCCTTATGGTCACCTGTAAGACCCTACATGTTCTGCCCCTTCTCCTGCTTTATAATCCTAATCTCTCTGACCTCATGCCCAACTATTTACCCTACCTCATTCTGTTTCAAGTATACCAGTTGCCCTACTTATTCCTTGAACATGAAAAGTGTGTTCCCACTTTAGGGATTCTGTACTTGTCATTTCCTCTGTCTGGAGCTCTCTATACCCAGATATTCATGTGGCTCACTCCTTAACTTTTTTCAGGTTTTTATTTACATATTACCTTCTCAATGATAACACCCTATATGAAATTACATTCCTTATCCTCATACATCTCATCTTTTCCCCTGCTTTATTTTCCACCATAGCATTTAATACCTACTATTTTTGTGTTTATTATCTGTCTCCCTCTACTGGAATGTAAGTTACATGAAGGCAGTGATTTCTGTCTATTGTTTACTGCCATATCCTTGACACTCCCTCAACCTTCCCATCTGGATATAATCTTCCCCCATCTCAATGCAGTGTCCTGCATTTGTCCCTTTGGTAGCACTTATCACACTGCACCATAATTTTCTCCCTGTCTCCCCCACTAATTCTAGAGCTTCCTACAAGGTTTGCATTGTGTCAGCATTTACTGTTTAATTGACTTTTACAGGTAGGTTTTGTATGTAGCTGAGGTGCAGGACTTTGCACTTGAATAAGATAAATGCATGTTGTTAGCTGTGGCCCAAGGTCCCAGTTCACACACAATGTCCTTGGGCTGCGGATGTGCTCTTGGGCTCTTGTCTCCTGACTCCACCCTTTCCCAGCTTCTTAACATTTGTGATTTTGATTGGCATGTTCACTGGTTCCTCAACAAGGGAACTGGTGAAATTATCGGGCAGGATATTAAAGTAGAGCCAGGGAAGGAATGCCTTGTTGCAAACTACTAATGATATCATTTGGAAGGACTTTACTCTATTCCCAAATGTTGTATGAATGCACTCATTCAGTCACTCCAGGCACAACCTGCCTGAGATAGTCTTTATATTGGTCTTAGATATTTTCTTAAATTGTCTACAGGGAGGCAAAAATCCTCCACATACACATACACCTTCTGGCTTTTAACACTGATGTCCCAATCACACAGGATTCTCATAGACCTAAGGAGCTGCAACACTAAAGCACTTAAGTTCATCATATAGTGTCAGAGACTGCTGTGCACCAGGACCTGTGAGGAGTAGCCTGGGAGTTTTTGAAGGGAGACGCCTTATCTTATCCATCTTTGTATTCCTAAAAATTTGATAAGGCCATGGCACAAAATAAGCACTTATCAAGAGATGAATGATAAATGGATGATGAATGAATAAACTAATAAATGAAGTTGTTCATACTCTAGAATACAAGAGGAGGAAAGAAAACTATTTCTTAGAATTAACTAACAAAAAATATCAGGGGCTAGAGGCCAAAAACCAAAACTAAAAAATCATGGTAAGATTCTAGACACCATATTCCCTCCCAACTCTTGTTTTAATGCTTACTCACTTCCAATTTCCTGATTAAATTATTAAGAAACCACCCAAAGCTCAAAAGGAAACCTAGGGTTGATGAGAGTATGGAAAAATGAGCACTATTAGTATTGTGTTGGAAAGAGTGTAAATTGCTACATCATTTTTGGAAAGCAGTCGTGATTCAGCAGTTTTATCTCTAGAAACTGAACCTAAAGAGACAGACTATTAGACTACAAGCTTCAAGATGGCAGGAACTAGGGCCGTTTCGTTCACCATTTTCCTACTTAGCATGATAAGTATCTGTAAGCATTCAATCAACAATAAACTGTTTAAAAAATAAAAGCTAGAAAACATGTATTTTATGCACAAAGATATTAATTATGATGTTTATACTATTGAAAAATTAAAAGCTACCTAAATATCCTCCAGAGAGTGGTACCTGTGGAATACCATGTAGTCATTAGCAGTGGTGCTTTAGAACTATAAATTTTTGCACATATATATGTACAAAACATATAGGTTGAATATATATATTATATATATCAATTTATATAATACTGCTTAAAAGGAGTAGACTAAAAAGCATGTATAACATGATCCATTTCATAAAAAATATTCTATGTGTGTATGTGTACATGTCTGTCTATATTTTCAACAAAATGTCAAGTAGTGGGTTATGTCTGAATGGTAGGATTATAAGAATTTTGAACTGTCCTTTTTAAGTGTTTTATAATGTATTCTTTTAAAATGAGAAATTAACCCACAGCTAACATTATACTCATGGTGAAAAATTAAAAGCTTTTCCTCTAAGATCATCAAGACAAGAATCTCACTCTCACTACTCTTATTTAATAAAGTACATGGAATCCTGGCTAATGCAGTTAGACAAGACAAAAACATAAAAGACATTCAAATAAAAAAGGAAGAAGTAAACTTGTCACTATTTTCAGGCGATATGTTTTTGTATATACAAAATCTCAAAGACTTAACCAAAAAACTGTTGTGACTAATCAATGAATTCAAGTAAAGTTGCAGGATATAAAATCAATATACAGAAATCAGTTGCATTTCTATACACTATACACTAAAAATAAAACAAGTGAAAATTAAATAAATAAAACTCATTTACAGTAACATCAAAAATAATAAAATGTCTAGGAAAATATTTATCCAAGTAGGTGAAAGATCTGTACAATGAAAACTACCAGACTTTGTGGAAAGAAATCACATAAGACAAATGGAAAGACATCCCATGTTCATAGATCAGAAGAACTAATATTGTTAAAATGCCCATATTACCCAAAGCCATCTATAGATTCAATGCAATCTTCATCAAAATACCATGACATTCTTCACAGAAATAGAAAAAGCAGTATCATAGTTTGTGGGGAGATACAAAAGACCACAAACAGCCAAAGCAATACTACAAAAAAAAAAAAAAAAAAAAGAACAAAGCTGAAGGTATCACATTTCCTGATTTAAAACTATACTACAAAGCTGTAGTAACAAAAACAGTATGGTATTTGCATAAAAATAGACACATAGACCAATGGAACAGAATAGAGAGCCCAGAATTAAACTACTGATGTATGGCCAACTAATATTTGGCAAGGAGTTGAAAATACCCAATGAGGAAATGATAGTCTCTTCAACAAATGGTGTCAGGAAAACTGGTTAAACACATAAGGAACAGTGAAATTGGGCCCCTATCTTATACAACTTATACCACTCACAATAATTAACTTGAAATGGATCAAAGACTTCAACATAAGACCTGACTCCATGAAACTCCTAGAAAAACACACAAGGAAGAACTCCTAGACTTTGGTTTTGCCAGGAATTTTCTGATATGACACCAAAAGCAAAAACAACAAAAGTAAAAATCAATAAATTAGACTGCTTCAAAATTGAAATATTCTGCACAGCAATGGAAACAATTAGCAAATGAAAAGGCAACCTACATAATGGGAGAACATTTTTGCAAACTATATATCAGATAAAGGGTTAATATCCAAAATATTAACAAACATTACTCATCATCAGGGAAATGCAAATGAAAACTACAATGAGATATCTATCCCCTCAGACTTGTCAGAATAGCTAAAATAAAAAACTCAAGAAACAAAAAGTGTTGGCAAGGATGTGGAGAAAAAGGAACCCTTGTGCATTGCTGGGGAGAAGGCCAACTGGTGCAGCTACTGTGGAAAACAGTATGGAGGTTCCTCAAAATGTTAAAAATAGAACAACCCTATGATCCAGTAATTGCACTACTGAGTATTTACTCAAAAAATACAAAAACACTAATTCAAAGGGATACATGCACCCCCACATTTCTAGCAGCATTATTTACATTAGCCCAATTATGAAAGTAGCCCAAGTATCCACCGATTGATGAATGAATAAATAAGATATGATTATATATGCAATGGAATATGACTCAGCCATCAGAAAGAATGAAATCTTGCCATTTGCAAAGACATGGATGGAGTTAGAGAGTATAATGCTAAACAAAGTGAGTCAGATACCATTTGATTTCACTCATATGTGGAATTTAAGAAACAAAACACATGTTCAAAGGGAAAATAAAAGAGAGAGAGAGGCAAACCAAGAAACAGACTCTTAACTATAGAGAACAAACTGATGGTTACCAGAGGAGAGGTGGGTGGGAGATGGGTGAAATAGATGATGGGGATTAAGGAGCACACTTGCTGTGATGAGCACTGGGTGATGTATGGAATTGTTGAATCATAATATTGTACACCTGAAATTAATATAACACTGTATGTTAACTACTGGAATTAAAAAAAACAACAAAATACAAAAAACAAAAAATACATAAAGAACTCATATAACTCAATAACAAAAAAACAACCCAGTTAAAAAATGGGCAGAGGAACTAAATAGACATTTTTAAAAATAAGACACTCAAAGAGTCAACAAGTACATCAAAAAGTCTTCAACATCACTAATCATCAGGAAAATACAAAGCAAAACCACAATGAGATATCACTTCACACCTGTTATATAGCTATCATCAAGAAGACAAGAGATAACAGGTGTTGGTGAGGATGTGGAGAAAAGAGAACCCTCATATACTGTTAGTGGGAATGTAAATTGGTGTAGCCACTGTGGGAAATAATATAAAGATTCCTCAAAACATTAAAAGTTGTTCTACCATATGATCCAGCAATCCCATTTCTGGGTATATAACTAAATGAAATGAAAACAGGATATTGAAGAGATATTTGCACCCTTCTAGTTATTACCCATTATTCACTATAGCCAAGATAGGGAAACAGCCTAAGTGCCCATTAAAGGATGAATCAATAAAGAAAATGTGGCATAGATAGATAGATCGATAGATAGAGGTAGATACATACACACACACACACACGCATGCACACACACACACACACACACACACAGGAATATTATTCAGCCATAAGAAAAAAGGACATCTTGTCATTTGCAACAACATGGATGGATCTTGAACACATCATGCTAAAGTGAGATAAGTCAGACAGAAGACACATCCTGTATAATATCATTTATATGTGGACTCTAAAAAAGCCAAACTCCAGGGCACCGGGCTGGCTCAGTTAGTAGAACGTGCGACTCTTGATCTCAGGGTCTTGGGGTTATAAGCTCAAGGCCTAGATTAGGTGTAGAGCCTACTTAAAAAATAATAATAATAATAAATAAATAAGTAAATAAAATAAAATTAAATTAAATTAAAAAGCCAAACTCATAAAACAGAGAGTAAAATGGTGGTTACCAGGAGATGGGAGTCAGGGTGGGAAGATAGGACAGATGTTGTTTCAGGGTACAAATTTACAAAAAATAGTAAGTCCCAGAGATCTAATGCACAGTGTAGTTAATACAGAAAACAATATTGATTATAACCATCAAACATGCTAAGAGACCAACCACTAAAAAGAAATGATAATTACATAACTGATAAGAGGTATAGTCATATTATAATATATAAATGTATTAAATTAACATGTATACCTTAAATCTACACAATGTTATTTTCAAATATATCTCAAAAAAGTCAAAATTAATTAATTAATGTATTAACATAAAATGAAATAAACTATTTAAGTAGCTAATAAAAAAATGGTGGAAGATACCACATCCTTTGCTGCAGTCAGTTTTTTGTCCTAGAGGTCATAGGCTCAGTTTTAAAGAGGGGGAGAAATCAACCTGAGTGCTCAAGGCCAAGACTAGAGCTAGGCCAACTCTTCTGGGATAGAGAAGGGGTCCTAAATTTAGCTGATTGGAGGCCCATTGGACCTCAACTTTTGAGCCATCACAAGAGTCCTGTTGTTGTGTTTGTCTGCTCTTGCCTGGCTTGAAATTCCAGAACCTAATCCCTGGCAGCCAGCTGGAATGGCTGAATGAAGCAGTTAATGCCTGGAGTTCCACCGCTGAATGAACCAGTTAATGTATGGAGTTCTTCCTGACGGAGACCCAGTTAGGCAGGAGGACAGAACTGCTTTTTCAGCTAATATGCTGGTACTCACTGATCAAGGCCATTCCCATACTATAGGCTTTGAGAATTGTCCCCTGGAACACCTAGAGAAATTGGCCCCACCCTCCTAAAGGAATGAATGAGGGATTGGATGTCCCAACAAAATAGCAAAACAGGCTTACATATACTGCTAAAATTTGAAGGCTGAAAGGGAGAGGGAGTACATTTCAAGCCACAGAGTTAGGCTCCAAAAAGATGTCAACAGACTGAAATAAGTAGTTGAACCTGACCATATTACTGACAGTTACAAATGGAAAGTCCTGCGCTTGATGCAGAAAACCAACGGGCTATACACAGGATGGAAGAGACTGCCCTGTACACAGTTTATAGGAAAGGGAATTGAGACTTTGCCTAATAGGCATCACCATTAGGATGCTAAGGCCAAAAAATTTAATGAGGACTTAGGCTGCTTTAATACAAGCATAAGTGTCCAGATCAAGTGAAGTAACAATCCCTTTTCACTCTGCCCTGGTTAGACTGACTCTTATTGACTAGCTGTACCCAGCTCTGAGTTTCATACATTAAGGGGTCATATGTGAAATGAGTCCAGAAGGAAGTGAGCAGTCAGGAAAGGGAGCTGAAAGAGTTAGAACTGTGGCTGTTCATGCTGGAGAAGAGAATATTTAAGGGTCATTGTCTCTGCATACATACCTCTAAGGAGCTGTCATGGTCAGAGGGAGCAGATGGGGTCAGTAGGCCTTAGAGAGCAGAGCTCATACCCATAGGTGGAAGATTTTAGCTCAAAAGAAGGAAGAACTTTCTAACTGAAAGGGATATAAATGGAACAAGTTGTCATCATATGGAGTGAGCTCCTTTTCATGGGAGATGTTCAGGAAGGGCTTAAATAAGTGCTTTTTCTAGATGTTGCAGAGAAGAGGTGTGTCAGCTAACAGGCATGAAAGTAGTCTAAGTGGCCTCTTAGCCTTCCCCCAGCCATATATGTCTAGTTTTCTGGGCTCTGTTCAGCTGAGAATTCCCTTTGTACAGGCCCAGGCATAGCCTCTGTGGTGGTGTCTAGCAGCTCATAGAAACTTAGATACTAACTTCTCCCTCAGGAAATTCTGTGGCACACTCCCCAGCCTTTCCCCTGGGACTTCAGAAGCTTATGTGCTGACTTATTTACTGTTTAAGCTGCTTTGCCGTTCCTAATTTAAAAAACAAAACAAACAAACAAACAAAAAAGTCTACAAACTGTTTCTTAGGATGAGGGCTGAGAATCAGAGAAAGACAAAAAGAATTAGACAAATGTTATGATCGGGTCACCCAGAAAGGGCAGGTTGAGAGGAAACACATGGGGTGGGCTGGGGGACAGGCAGACAAAGACACACACAACCAGGGGGTGCCTGGGTGGCTCAGTTTATTAAGTGTCTGATTCTTGGTTTCGGCTCAGGTCATAATCTCAGGGTCATGGGATCGAGCCTCATGTCTGGCTCTATGCTCAGTGTGGAGTCTGCTTTTCCCTCTCCACTTCTTCCCCTGCTTGTGCGCTCTCTCTCTCCTCAATCAAATAAAAATAAATAAATAAGATCTTAAAAAAAAAAAAGACACACACAACCTGAAGGGGGCGTTGAGGCAGATGAGAAGAGGGATGGAAGGAGAACAGAAGAGGCCAGGCTGCTTAAAATGTGTGTTAATTGGACTTTCATTACAATGACAAAGCTCTCACCATTGTATGCTTAGTATTTAACTTCTGAATTTCTAAGAGCTTCATAAATATTGATTACTTCTAAATTCATCTCACCAAAGGGTGCTAAATTGCCAGTATATCTGCCATGTATGCTTCTTGGTGATTAAGGTTTTTTTAACACAAGGAGAGAACACAGCAACTCCCCCTCACCTCCACCCATGCAGGGATCTCACTATCCAGGGGAGGCAGATACAGGTCTAGACTGAGATAGCCTCCTGACCTCCTGTACCAGTTCCAAGACCATCCCTTGGACATGGCTACCAACTTTGCAACTAGAAATGCCACTACCTCTCCTTGGCATGGGATGGGGGGGAACAGGCAGCAGTTGGGAAGGCAGGCCAATGAGAGGAACAGGTATTCAATTACCCCACACACTTGCCAAGCTCAGCACGTAAAAAGACCAAGAGAATACTGAAGGTAAGAATTTTCTGTAAACTGGACACTCCCACTTATTCTCTTATGTAATTCTCATTCATTCATTCAACAGATTTCCATTGAAAACACACTATAGGGGAGCCTGGGTGGCTCAGTTGTTAAGCGTCTGCCTTTGGCTCAGGTCATGATCCCAGGGTCCTGGGATCAAGCCCCACATCGGGATCCCTGCTCAACAGGGAATCTGCTTCTCCCTCTCCCTCTGCTGCTCCCCCTGCTTGTGCTCTCTCTCTCTCTCTGTTTGTCAGATAAATAAATAAAATCTTTTTTAAAAATGAAAACACACAGGGCGCCTGGGTGGCTCAGTTGTTAAGCGTCTGCCTTCAGCTCAGGTCATGGTCTCAGGTTCCTGGGATCGAGCCCCGCATCGGGCTCCCTGCTCAGTGGGAAGCCTGCTTCTCCCTCTCTCACTCCCCCTACTTGTGTTCCTTCTCTCGCTGTGTCTCTCTCTGTCAAATAAATAAATAAAATCTTAAAAAAAAAAATGAAAACACACTATATATATCAAGCACTGTTCTAGGTGGTGGCATAAAAAAGTGAATGAAGCAGCCAAAGATCACCCCTGCTATAAATTGAGCTGATGTTCCAATGGGGAGTTGGGAAAACAATAAGCAAAGAAATTATAAAGTATGCAAAAAAGTGAGAAATGTTATTAAAAAAAAGGTAAAGCTGGATAAAGGGAATTAAGAGTGCCAAGTGAGGTACTGTCCCCATTTCACAGATAAAATGCCTGAGCTTTGAGAACAGAGGTGATTTACCTAAGGTCACCAAACTGGCAAGTGTTGCATCTGGTATTGAAACCCAGAGTGTGGGACTTTTTCTGTTTTGCCATACTGCATTCAAAGATACAAAACTGAAGTTGAGATCCAGAAGGCTGACCTGGTAGCAAGGGTGGGAGGTGTCCTGTACGAGGCACAAGATTAGGAAGAAGACTCTGGTAGGGCCTAAGAAACCCACCAGGCTGACAGTTTTGCCTGCTGGCCAGACCTTCAAAATGAAACTTCCAGCAGCACACCAGAGAAGACAAAAAAGTAGCTTGCTAAAGAGAGCTAGGAATCATATATACTTGCTATGCAGTTCTAGCTTCCTAAGTTCTTGTGATGAGAGGTGCATACCTTTTCCTCTCTGGGTCACAGAACCCCTTTTGTGTAATCAGATTTGGACTTTAGGAAGTTTTTAAGATGCCTTCCCCATCTGATATTCTATTGGTCACTCAGCTTAGTAACAGAATGAAGCTAGTTACTCAAAAATTCTGTAAGATTCCTTACTTATTGTGGTTCTGCCATGGCCTAGAAGTGAGTAGCACCAATACCTCAAGTTCCTGGATGCTCACTTTTGAAGAAGGCAAAAAAAGGGAAGAAATGAAGGAGATTGTGTTCAAATCCACAGTAAAAATGCAACTGGTCATATGGGGATGGAACCCAAGAGAACTGAGTCAGTGAATGTAAAGAGAAGGAAGCAGATACAATCCTAGAGCCAGAGGAAAAGAGGAAGAGGAGGCCTCATCCAGACAGGGATAAGGCACTCTGGAAACTTCCGCCAGCAGACTCTTGGATTCCCTGATCATATTCTCTTCACATTCTCCTTTCCAGCTCATCGTACTAACCTACAAATGTACTGTGGGCTGCACGGGTGGCCCAGTTCTAGTTTACCACTCTCATCATCTTCTGTCCCCCTTCCTTGATATGCCCAGGAAACTAACAGTTTGAAGAGAAAGTTTTTAAATTATTGCATGTACAAAGGGTATCTGCTTTTGTGTCAAAGCCCTGAGTTTTAGTCCCAGCTTTGTTCCTGACTTACTCTGTGGCTTTGGGCAAGTTCCCCTGACCCTCTTCACAGGAACTCATCTGTAACTTAAAGGTTTTGTAATGCTTAACTTTTTCTGGGATCATAGACTTCTGAGAAACTGATGAAATCTGTGAATGCAGGTGGTATAATTTTGCATATCATTTCAGGCGACTCATAGACCCCCTAGGCTAAGAATTCTTGCCTAATAGCTAAGGGCTTTCTCAGCTCTCAGTCTGTGGTTATGTGATCTGGACATAATGCCAAGGTCTGCTTGCCCCTTCCGGAGGAAGCAGAAGAGGAATCCACCTTCTAAATATATCCTTTGGCCTGAGCTTCCAGTTGCTTTTGGCTTTAAACCATGACACTCTGTGGCTATGGGGAGTTCTTGTTTCCCCCACAAGGCCTGAAACTGAGTCACAAAGACAAAGGCAAGGTGCTAGAGTCTGTTTAAAACCCAGTGCCTCTGAGCTCCCTTTCTAGGACCCCTTGGGTCCCAGCCTAAAATTAAAGGCAGTAGGAGGTGGACCTCTGGTCCAGGCAGAAAATGACCCCAGGAAGTCTGGCTTGCATTGCTGGCTGGGAAGGCTTGTCCAGACTGTGCTGTCCTCTGGTGGCTGTGAACACGTATATAGACTTTGCTGGATGCCCTAAGCTTTAATGGCAGTTTACTGGGACAGTGACCAGCTGGTAGCAAACCCAAGGAAAGTCCCACAAGGTGCTTGGATTTTTTTCCAGAGCTACTGCTATAAGACAATCTCAGAATGTGGGCTGTGGGGAGTGAGAGCTGGGGACAGTACTACCAGAACATTCTGAGGTTAGGCTAAGCAAGTACTGACTTTTGATCTTGGAGGCATCATTACTCACTCTAGTGAGCCCCCTCTTTTACAGATCCTTGTTATTCTTTCCTTGGAACCTTGAAGTAGAGTTCCCCTATTATGACTCTGCCAGTATATTAGGTGTGAGAAAGTAGGGAGTGGTCAATGAATAGCCGGCCTCTAACTACAAATGAAGACCAGGGCTCCTTCCCAAGTATCAAGACTAATCTCGTATTTTCTTTTGGGCTCAAACCTATGTAGTGAACTGCCTGTTGGGCATCATATACCTAGATGTGCCACAGATTTTTTCCCCAAATCACCGTATCCCAACTTAACTCCTCACTTTCCTTTCCTAACCTATTTCTATCACTTAGGACGCTTTGAACTGCAGGTAACAGAAACTTAAGTAAAATAGATTAAATTACGATAAAATGTATAAAAATTTATTGTCTTTAACAAATGCCCTGGAGATAGTCATTTATGATGTTGGTCAATTCAGTGGCTCAATAATATCAAGGATTCAAGTCGTTTCCATCTGTTTGCTGTATTGTCCTCAGCATGTCAGCTACTTCTTTTATGGTCAAAAGATAGCTACAGCAGTGACACACATCAAGTTTTTGTGCAATGATGTCCACAGACTTAAAGACAAGACAATCCATCCTTTTGATCTTTTTCAGAGGGAAAATATTTCCTAGGAACTCCACAGCAGACTTCTCCTCACATGTCATGGGTAAGAATTACACCATATGATTTATGCTTTTAGAAGTTAGTGTCAGGGTAAATGCTAGTAGAGGTCTAGTAAAATGTATTTGTAAGCCCTCCTTCCTCTTCTATTCTTTGGAAAAGTTTAAGGAGAATAGGTGTTAACTTTTCTTCAAAATTTTTGGTAGAATTCACCTGTGAATCCATCTGGTTCTGGACATTTATTTTTTGGTAGTTTTTTGATTACCATTTCAATTTTGTTACCTGTAATCAGTCTGTTCAGATTTTTTTTTTTTTAAAGATTTTATTTATTTGACAGAGAGAGACACAGCGAGAGAAGGAACACAAGCAGGGGGAGTGGGAGAGGGAGAAGCAGGCTTCCCAAGGAGCAGGGAGCCTGATGGGGCTTGATCCCAGGACCTGGGATCGTGACCTGAGCCGAAGGCAGACGCTTAATAACTGAGCCACCCAGGCACCCCAGTCTGTTCAGATTTTCTATTTCATCCTGGTTCAGTTTTGGAAGACTGTCTATTTCTAGGAATTTATCCATTTCTTCTACATTGTACAATTTGTTGGCATATAATTCTTCCTAGTAGTCTATTATGATTTTTCCCATTTTTGTGGTATTAGTTTTACTTCTCTTTAATTTCTGATTTTATTTATTTGAATCCTTTCCCTTTTTTTTCTTCATGAGTCTGTCTAAAGGATTATGAATTTCATTTATCTTTCCAAAGAATCATCTCTTGGTTTCATTGATATTTTCTATTTTTTAGTGTTTATCTTACTTTTAATTTTTTTAAGTTTTTACTTAAATTCCAATTATTTAACATGCAGTGTAATATTAGTTTCAAGTGAACAATATGGTGATTCGACACTTCCATACAACACCCAGTGCTCATCACAGCAAGTACACTCCTTAATCCCCATCACCTATTTCACCCATCCCCCCTCCCACCTCCCCTCTGCTAACCATCAGTTTGTTCTTGATAGTTAAGAGTCTGTGCTATGGTTTGCCTCTCTCTCTCTTTTTTTCCCCATTTGCTCATCTGTTTTGTTTCTTAAATTCCACATGTGAGTGAAATCATATGGTATTTTTCTTTTTCTGAATGATTTATTTCATTTAGCATAATACTTGAGCTCCATCCCTATTCTTATATGGCACCTCTTCTTTATCCATTTATCAGTCAATGACACTGGGCTGTTTGCATAATTTGGCTATTATAGATAATGCGGCTATAAACCTTGGAGGTACATATATCCCTTTGAATTAGTATTTTTGTATTCTTTGAGTAAATACCCAAAGAGTGCAATTGATGGATCATCGGGTTGTTCTATTTTTAACATTTTGAGGAACCTCCAAACTGTTTTCCATATTGGCTGCACCAGTTTGCATTCCCACCAACAGTGTGAGAGGGTTCCTTTTTCTCCACATCCTCAGCAACACCTGTTGTTTCTTTTGTTGTTAATTTTAGCCAATCTGACTGGTGTGAGGTGATATCTCATTGTAGTTTTCCTTTGTATTTCCCTGGTGATGGGTGATGTTGAGCATTTTTTCATGTGTCTGTAGGCCATCTATATGTCTTCTTTGGAAAAATGTCTATTCATGTCTTCTGCCCATTTTTAATTGGATTATTTGGTTTTTGGGTGTTGTGTTTTATAAGTTCTTTATATAATTTGGTTAGTAACCCTTTATCAGATATGTTATTTGAACGTTTAAGAATTTCATCTTTTTGTGTCTCTGTGCTATCTAGATAATCTCTTCTGTTCTATCATCTACGACACTAATCCTCTCTTCAGGTTTGTTCAATTTGTTGCTAAACCTACCAAAGGTTTTTAATTCAATTACTATTTTTTATTTTGATAAATTCCAATTAAAATTTTAAAAATTTCTGCATGAAAAAATTCTCAATTGCACTTTGTTATATTATTTTCAGTCTAAATTTATTTATTTAATTAATTTATTTATTTATTTAAAGATTTACTTATTTATTTTAGAGAGAGCACAAACAAGGGGGGGCAGAAGGAGAGGAAGAGAGAGAGAATACTCAAGCAGACTCCCCACTGAGCACAGAGCCCGATGTGGGCCTCAATACCAGGACTCTGAGTTCATGACCTGAGCCAAAATCAAGAGTCAGCTGCTTAACCGACTGAGCCACCCAGGAGCCCCTCTTTAAAATTATGTTAAAACATTAATTCTCATTTTCTATTATGTGTCTGATAATTCCATTATTTAAAATCTTGATAACAGTAAGTCTATTATTTCTGCTGGTTGTATGCATGGTGTCTTATTTCCTTCTATGTTTTGGGATTTTTAAGTATGTAATCTTATTTCTTAGAATCCCATCTATGAGAATTTTTTGAGCTTGTGATTACATTTCTACTTTCATTGCATTATTATGAGAAGAGATACTTTGTGTGATTTTAAACTTTTTTTACAATTTACTAAAACTTGTTTTGTGGCCTAATATATGGTTGATCCTGGAGAATATTCCATGTGCACTTGAAAAACATGTCTATTAATAGCTTTTCTCAGGTAGACTGTTCTGTGTATTTTGTATCCAATTTGTCTATAGTGCTGTTCAAGTCCTCTATTCCCTTAGTAGTCTTCTGTCTGGTTCTAGGCATTATTGTGTGTGAGGTATTGAAGATTCCTTTTACTATGGTAGTGTTGTTTATTTCTCCTATTAATTCTTTCAGTATTTGCTTCATACATTTAGAAGCTCAGATGTTTGTGCAAATACATTGCAATTATTGTATTTTCTTGATGATGTGATCCATTTGTCATTATATAAAGCCCATATTTAACTCTTGAAATTTTTTTTTTACTTCAAGTCTATTTTGTCTGCTATTAGTGTAGCTATCTCTGCTCTCTCAGTTATAATTTTCAAAAAATATATTTTCCCATCTTTTCATTTTCAACTTATATGTATCCTTAGATCAAAAGTAGGTCTCTTGTAGGAAATATATAGTTTGACCCTGTTTTTTAAATTCATTCATTTAAATTTATGTCTTTTGATTGGATTTCAATCCATTTAAATTTAAAGTAATTACTGATTAGATTGGATTTATTTTCATTATTTTATTATTTGTTTTCTGTAAGTCTTATAGCTTCTTTTTTTAAAAAAAGATTTTATTTATTTGACAGAGAGAGACACAGCGAGAGAGGGAACCCAAGCAGGGGAGTGGGAGAGGGAGAAGCAGGCTTCCCGCGGAGCAGGGAGCCCGATGTGGGGCTTGATCCCAGGACCCTGGGATCATGACCTGAGCCGAAGGCAGACGCTTAACTGACTGAGCCACCCAGGCGCCCCAGTGTTATAGCTTCTTTGTGTCTCATTTTCTGCATTATTGCTTTCCTTTGTGATTAGTTGACTTTTTTATAGCGACAGTTTTGATTCCCTTTGTATTTCCTTTTGTGTATATTCTCAATACACTTACCTTTTGATTTCCATGGAAATTACATATCATGTCCTAAACGATAATAATCTATTTTAAACTGATATCAACTTAACCTCAATCACATACAAAACACTACTCTATTAATGCTCTACCCTTCCCCACACTGTTATTAATGTCACAATATATTGTGTACTTCTTTACATAGATTTATAATTATTTGTCTCTCAAAACCTGAAGAAAAAGTAGAGTTACAAACCAAAATTACAATCATACTAGTTTTTAAAAATATTTTATTAAGATTTTATTTATTTGACAGAGAGGAAGAGAGAGTACAAGCAGAGGGAGCAGCAGGCAGAGGGAGAGGGAGAAGCAAACTCCCCACTGAGCAGGGAGCCCGATGAGGGGCTCGATCCTAGGACCCTGGGATCATGACCTGAGCTGAAGGGAGACGCTTAACCGACTGAGCCACCCAGGTGCCCCACAATCATACTGATTTTTATATTTGTCCATGTATTTGCATTTCCTGATGGGCTTTATGTATTTGTATGGCTCAAGTTACTATCTCCTTTTTTTGTTTTTATTTAAATTCCAGTTAGTTAACAACAGCATAACATTAGTTTCAGGTATACAATATAGTGATGCAACATTTCCATACAGCACCTGGTGCTCATCAGAACAAGTACACTCCTTAATCCCCATCACCTATATAACCCATCCCCCGAACCACCTCACCCTGGTAACCATCAGTTTTTCTCTATAATTAATAGTCTCTTTCTTGGTTTGCCTCTCTCTCTTTTATTTCAGTTTGGAGAATTACCTATCACAGTCCTTGTAGGACAGGTTTAGTAATAATAAATTCTCTCAACTTTTGTTTACATAGGAATGTCTTAATTTTCCCTACAGTTTTGAAGAACAGATATGAAGAATATAGGATTTTGGGTGGACAGTTTTTTTTTCTTCAGTGCTTTATTTTTTTTAAAGATTTTATTTATTTATTTGACAGAGAGAGAGAGAGAGATCACGAGAGAGAGAGCACAAACGGGGAGCAGCAGGCTGAGGGAGAAGGAGAAGCAGACTCCCTGCTGAGCAAGGAGCCTGATGCAAGGCTCAGTCCCAGGACCCCAGGATCATGACCTGAGATGCTTAACCGACTGAGCCACCCAGGTGCCTCTGTACAGGAAATATTTTAAACAGTTGTCTTAAAACCAGGGGAGTTAAAGGGAGGTAAAATTTGTATACTTCATGAGAACTGGGAAAAAGCAATATCATTAGATGGTGGTTATATATACAGTCTCTTTCTTTCCTTCCAAATATATGTATTATACATATATTATATATATATAATATGTATATATATTATACATATATATTATACATATATATTATATATCATACATATAATATATATGATAGATATATATAAAATATATATAACATAGTATAATATATAGTATAATATATAATATATAATAATATATCCTATATAATATATATTCTAGCAAAATGACAAAGAAAGAACATAAGACAAATTATTGATAATACAAATATAATGTAAATGTAATATCTAGGTCAACCACTTAAAAGACAATACAGAAAAGACACAGACAAAAATAATAGAAATAAGTCTAAATGAAATTCTGCAAAATGTTCAAGTAATTCATAGGCAGATATAAAAAGGAACACAGAGAAACAAAATATATAGTGAAAAATCAAAAACAAAAATAAAAAGCAAACTTAAGCCCTAATATATCAACAATTTCATTAAATGAAAATTAATGAAATTTTTAAATACAGTATTTATAGGACAAAATGAATAATGTGAGTAACATCAGCAAAATGGCAAAGTAGGAAGCTGCATGCCCTTGATCCCCCATGGAAAGATTAAAATCTTGACTAAAGATTGTTTAAAATAACTGTATAGGAGCTATGGAAATCTATCAAAGGTCTATAGCAATCAAGAAAATACCTAATCATGAAAAAGCCACATTCAAAATGATAAAAAGTTTTTTTTAATTTAATTTATTTATTTGAGAGAGAGTGAGAGAGAGAGCATGAGCAGGGGAAGAGGGAGAAGCAGACTCCCCACTGAGCAGGGAGCTGGACAAGGGGCTCAATCCCAGGACCCTGGAATCATGACCTGAACGGAAGGCAGGCATTTAACCGACTGGGTCACCCAGGCACCGCTAAAATGATAAAAAGTTTTATGGCATTTTTACTTGCCCTTGTCCTACACTTTCCCTAGCACAGTAAGGTCAGGAGGAGGCAGCCCACTTCCTGGTTTCATTTCTTGGGACTGAAAGAGCAGAATAGAACTTATTTCTGTGTTTCTGTTTTGCCTGATTTGGAGCTCAGACTGTGAAAAATGGCATAATTTGGATCTCAAGCTCTGAAAGGCTGCAGAAGGCAATGACATGTGAAATAATTGAAATAATAAATTCACTAGAGAGGTTTTACAGCAGATTTGAGCAGGCAGATAAAAAAAATTAGTGACCTTAAAGATAGAACAATTAAAATAGTCAAGTCTGAGGTGGAGAAAAAAAGAATAAAGAAACGTGATTGGAGGCAAAGGGTCTTATAGGACAGGATCAAATGGAACCTATATATATTATGAGAGTCGCAAAAAGAGAGATAGGGAAAGGGGCAGAGAGATTTTTTAAATAAATAATGGCTGAAAACTTCACAAATTTGAGGAAATACATGGATCCACAAATCCAAGATGCTCAATGAATTCTGAATATGATAAACTCAGAAACCCACACTAAGATACATTATAATCTATCAAAAGACAAAGAGAAAATCTTAAAAGCATTGGTAGAAAAGTGACTTTTCATGGGCAAAGGATCCTCAACAAGATTCCCAACACATTTGTCAGCAGAAACCTTGCAGGCCAGAAGAGAGTTGGATGATATATTTTAAACACTGATCGAGCCCCGTGTAGGGCTCCCTGCTCAGCTGGGAGCCTGCTTTTCACACTCCTCTCTTTCACTATCTCTGTCTCTCTCTCCCTCAAATAAATGAATAAAATCTTTAAAAAAATTCCTGTACATACATTACAAACCACATCAGATAATGGTAAAAATTTTGCTATGTCACACATCATTTAGAAAACTCAAGGAAATAAAGCTTATTGTACTTACCTATATTTTGCTTACTCTATTCTTCTGTTCTTTATTCCTTACTGATGTTCCAATTATCCTTACTTTATTACTTTCTGTCTTTTTAGAGAACTTCCTCACATCTTTTTGTGACAAATTCTTAGTCCTTTATCTGAGAATGTCTTTATTTCCTCACCTTCTCTGAAAGATATTTCAATGGGTATAATAAATACCTGGGTTTTTTTCTTTCAGTACTTAAAAATATATTATGCCTCATCTTTCTGTCTTCCATGGTTTCTGATGACAAATCTCTTGTCATTCTATTGTTTTTCTCCATTTGATCAAGTGTTATTTCTCATGCCTTTCAAGAGTATTTTCTTGTATTTACCTTTTATAAATTTTATTCTGATGTGTCTTGGCATGCATTTCTTGGACTTGTCTTGTTTGGTGTTTTCTCATGAGAAGCTTCTTGAATCTTATGGTTTTTGCCAAATTTTTGAAAATTTCAGCCATTATTTCTTTGAATATTTTCTCTGGTTTACATTCTCTCCTTTTTGGGATTCCAGTGATATAATTGTTAGATCTGTTGTTATAATCTCATATTTCTCATAGGCTTTCCTTACTATTTTTTCAGTCTATTTTCTCTCTATTGTTCAAACTGGGTAATGTCTATTGATCTTCTAGATCACTGATTGTCTTCTCTGTCTACTCTTGTTCATTATACTGTTCAGACTATCTTTGGAACTTTCCCCCCTTTTTCCCCTCCAACTTTATTGATATATAACTGACATAAAATTGACATAAAACATTGTGTAAGCTTAAGGTGTACAATGTGATAATATATGCTTGTGTATATTGCAAAATGTTTACTACAGTAACAGTTAACACACACTTCACCTCACATAATATCCATTGTTGTTGTTGATATGGTGAGAACATTTAAAACCTACTCTATTAGCAACTTTCCAGTATATAAAAGAATATTGTTAAATAGAGTCACCATGCTATATATTAGATCCCCAGAACTTATGCCTCTTAATAACCGAAAGTTTGAACACTTTGACCAACATCTCCCAATTTCCCCCACTGCACAGCTTATGGCAACCACCAATCTACTTTGTTTCTATGGTTTCTTCTTCTTGAGATTCTACATATAAGTGAGATCATACAGTATGTCTATGTCTGACTTCTTTCATTAACATGATGCACCCAAGTATTTTCCATGTTGTTGCAAAAGACAGTATTTCCATCTTTTTATTACTGAATAATATTCCATTGCACAAATATACCATATTTTCTTTCTCCATTCATTTTTTGATTGACATTTATGTTTTTTTTCACATATTATTGTGAATACAGCTGCAATGACCATAAGAGTGCAGATATCTCTTCAACATAGTAATTTAATATCCTTCAGAATAATATTCCAAAGTGGGATTGATGGATCTATGGTAGTTCTACTTTTACTTTTTTGAGAAACTTCTATACTACCTTTCCTTATAGTATATATAATATATATTATATTATAGTGTCTGTACCAGTTTACATTACTACCGGTAGTACACAAGTGTTCCTTTTTCTTCACACCCTCACCAGCCTTTGTTATCTCTTGTGTCTTTATAATAGCCATTCCATCATGTGTGTGGTGGTATCTCATCATGGTTTTGATTTTCATTTCTTTGATGATTAGTGATGCTGAGTATCTTTTCATGTACATTTTCACCATCTGTATGTGTCTCCTTTGGACAAATGTCTATTCAGGACTTCTGCCCATTTTATAATTAGATTATTTGTTTTTTTGATATTGGGTTTTGGCTATTAATTCCTTATTGCATATATGGTTTGTAAATATTTTCTTTTCTTTTTTTAACTTTTTGTTTTTACTTTTTAAAAAGTTTTTTATTTAAATTCCAGTTAGCAAACATACAGTGTGATATTACTTTCAGATGTACAATATAGTGATGTAACACTTCCATATAACACCCAATACTCATCACAACAAATGAACTCCTTAATCTCCATCACCTATTTAACCCATTCCCCCACACACCTCCCCTCTGGTAAACATCTATAGTTAAGAGTATGTTTCTTGGTTTCCCTCTTTTTCTTTTTTTCCCCTTTGTTCATTTGTTTTGTTTCTTAAATTCGACATATGAGTGAAATCACATAGTATTTGTCTTTCTCTGACTGACTTATTTCAGTTAGCATTATATTGTCTAGCTCCATTCATGTAGTTGCAAATGGCAAGATTTCATTCTTTTTGATGGCTGAGTAATATTTGTGTGTGTGTGTGTGTGTGTGTGTGTATCACCTCTTCTTTATCCATTCATCAGTCGATGGACATTTGAGCTCTTCCCATAATTTGGCTATTGTTGATAATACTGATGTAAACATCAGAGTGCTTGTATCCCTTTGAAAGCTAGAGGCATACAATTCCAGAGCTGTAGTGATCAAAACAGTACGGTACTGGCACAAAAACACACACATAGATCAATGGTATAGAATAGAAGACCTAAAAATGAACCCACAACTATTGGTCAACTAATATTCAGCAAAGCAGGAAAGAATATCTGGTGGGAAAAAGAAATCTTCAACAAATGGTTTTGGGAAAACCGGACAGCAACTTGCAAAAGAAAGAAACTGGATCACTTTATTACACCATACACCAAAATAAACTAAAAATGGATAAAACACCTAAATGTGAGACCTGAAACCATAAAAATCCTAGAGGAGAACACAGGCAGTATCCTCTTTGACACCAGCCATAGCAACTTCTTTCTAGATGTGTCCATGGAGGCAAGGGAAACAAAAGCAAAAATAAGCTTTTGGGACTACATCAAAATAAAAAGTTGCTCAGTGAAGGAAACAATCAACAAAACTAAAAGGCAACCTATGGAATGTGAGAAGATATTTGAAAATGACATATCCAATAAAGAGTTAGTATTCAAAATATATAAAGAACTTATAAAACTCAACACCCCCAAAATGAATAATCCAATTAAAAATGGGCAGAAGGCATGAATAGACATTTTTTAAAAAAGACATCCTGGGGCACCTGAGTGGCTCAGATGGTTGAGTGTCTGCCTTCGGCTCAGGTCATGATCCCAGGGTCCTGGGATCGAGCCCTGCATTGGGCTCCCTACTTGGTGGGGAGCCTGCTTCTCCCTCTCCCTCCACTGTTGCCCCTGCTTGTGCTCTCTCGCTCTCTCTGTCAAGTAAATAAATAAAATCTTTAAAAAAATATATCCAGAGGGCCAACAGACACATGAAAAGATGCTCAACATCACTCATCATCAAAGAAACATAAGTCAAAATCATGATGAGATACCACCTCACACCTGTCAGAATGGCTAAAATCAACAACACAAGAAACAACAGGTGTTGGTGAGGATGTGGAGAAAAAGTAACCCTCTTGCACTGTTGGTGGGAATGCAAACTGGTACAGCTACTTGGAAAACAGTATGAAGCTTCCTCAAAAAGTTAAAAATAAAAGTATCCTATGATCCAGCAATCATGCTACTGAGTATTTACCCAAAGAATACAAAAACACCGATTCAAAGGGATACATACACTCCTGTGTTTATAGTAGCATTATTAACAAGAGCAAAGATATGGAGGCAGTCCAAGTGTCCATTGACTGACGAATGGATAAACAAGTTGTGGGATATATAATGGAATAGTATTCAGCTGTGAAAAAGAATGAAATCTTGCCATTGGCAATGACATGGATGGAGCTAGTGAGTAATGTGAAGTGAAAAAAGTCAGCGAAAAAAATACCATATGATTTCCCTCATATGTGGAATTTAGGAAACAAAACAAATGATCAAAGGGAAACAAAAGAGAGAGAGGCAAACCAAGAAGCAGATGCTTAACTATAGAGAACAAACAGATGGTTGCCAGAGGGGAGGTGGGTGGGCACATGTGTGAAATAGGTGATAAGGATTTAGGAGGGCACTTGTCATGATGAGCACTGGGTGATGTATGGAATTGTTGCATCATTATACTGCACACCTGACACTATTATAACACTGTATGCTAAATATACTGGAATTAAAATGAAAACTAAAAAAGTTATAAACAATGGAGTATACCTTCTCTGTAATATCTAAAAATAAAAGCAAATTATTGTGATCTATAGGTATTAATTTTAAATATAACAAATATATTGAATTTAAAATATGAGTAACTCCAACAATTTTGGTTTATGTTTTTGATTTATGTCAAACTTTGTATGTCTTCATTATCCATGAGTTTTTTTGTGAAGTTTTTTATTCATTGTGAATATTGTTTTAAGTTTCAATGTGAAAATTGTAGCTAAACATAATCATTGTCACCAGTCTGTAAAAGAAGCACAATTCTATCACTATGTTTTACTTATAGTTATTAAATCATTACATTTATCTATTTAAAAAATAACAGAATAGGAAACATCCTAGATTTTGCTAGAGAAAAGTTTCAAAAAACAGATATAGGAGGTAAAGTACAGCTTTTATCAGATGTCCATATTTTATCTCCTGGGCTTCACTTTTCTTTAAAGTCTCTGGTTCTCACCGCCACCTCTTGTAAGGGAAGTGCTTTCCTGATTTAATTACAACAGAGAAATTCCCAGGTTTGGACAAAGGGGAGCTTCGGAAGAAAGGCTTTGAAGAGGGAAGGAGCAGCTGCCCACAGCTTACCCCTCAGGATTACCTCTTCCTCAGTAGACCCCATTGCCCCACCACTCTTCAAACTCCACTTGAAGGTTGCAGATTACACCAATTTGGGATTGCATATGGCCACAAATAATAAAAGAAAACAAGCATACAAAAAACCCAGAGGTTTAAATATATAAGGGATTTATTTTTCTCATATAATAAGAAATTAATAGGGATTCTAGACCCACTGGGTATCCAGATCGCTGTGTCTTTATGTTCTACTATTCTTACCTGTGGTGTGATTCTTGGGATACAGAATTCTATCTATAAGATAGATAGTTCTTATAGCACCAGACTTCTGCATTGCAGGAAGAAAGGAGAGAAAAAAGCAAAAGTTATGCTTCCACTGAGTCTACCCCTTTTAAAAAATACTTTCCTAGAATCTCCACACAGTGACTTCTGCTTACATGTCATTGGCCCAGAAACCTTCTGGGAGGCTAGGAAGGCTGAAACATGCAGTTTTGTATTTGTCTGTTTGCTTGTTTATCTGGGACTATTTTTGCCCCAAACAAAATCAGAGTTCCATTAGACAGGAAGAAGAGAATGGATATTGGGTGAGGACAAGCTATGTCTGCAACACATATTTTCTGCTTCTTTGCAGCACAACTGAAAATTACTGACATTTTACAGACACAAAACTAACTACTAAAAAAAGATTAAAGGCAGAAAGAATGATGAGAAAAGAAACCCTTATTAATGTGGTTACATTTCCAAAGAAGGGTTTTGTGACCAGAACACAAATATCCTCACCTCTCAAGAAACTACATCTCTGCCCCCAGTTTCCTTCAAATACCACCTCTCTTGGACCCCACAAGCTCTTTCCAAACAAAGGCCAAAGACAGTGTTTGCCTGGGACCTTTTTCCTCAGGTAATTTTCACCTTGCTTCTTTCATAGCCCATTGGTTGGGCTTGGATAACAAGGGTGTCAGCAGAGGCCATAAGAACCTGGAGATTAGAAGTTCTTCTTCCATTTATCTGCACACTGCATAAGCCTCCTGGATTCTGGCGCCAACCTGGGATGTGGCAATAATGTCTTATATAGAGGTGAGCAAATAGGGTATTCCACATAGACATGATTTTTTGTCTAAGAGTCATACCTAATGCAAAAGCCTCCTCCATTTTAAAGGATCCTCATTGTTTCTCCACATACCTCTTTGATTATGATCTTTTCAACTTGCTCCTTGCCATTTTCACCCTCTGCATCTCCATCCCTCCATCTTTACAGACTAGTCAAGATGTCTCTCACTAGCATCTGAAAGAGGCAATACCATGTAGTAGTTAAAAGCATCAGCTCTGAAGTCCAACTGCTTGGGTAAAATAATGCCTTCCCTATTCCCTAGTTAAAATAGCCTTGGGCAAGTCATTTAACCTCTCTGTGCCTCAGTTACCCATCTGTAAATGGGGTAATAATATTATTTACTTCATTGGGTTTTTGTCAGGATTAAATGAATTTGGCATAAAATACCTGACGCATAGTAGATTCTCAATAAATATTAACTATTATAATTCAGTCACAGGATTTGACATGGTTGTCCCTCTGCTTAGATCCCCCTTTCCCATTTCTGGTGGTGAAATCCTATTTGTTCTTCCAAAATCACTAAAAAACTATTTTTTTGTGAAGTGTTGCTTGAGTCCCCTAACCCAAATTTTGTATGTAAACCCTAATCTTACACTGATCACTGTGTATTATAACACTGTCACATCTGCTTCCACTAATCTGGGCACTCCTTGAGGGCAGTGGTTAGTGCCTTATTTCTTTATCCCCAGAATCTCACACAGGTCTTAACCCACAATAGACATTTGGTGACTGTTTAGGAATGAATGAATGAATGAGTGATGAATGAATAAGGAATGCAGCAATGAAAACCATATTCTCCCTGTGCCCTAAGTTTCTCAATGACAGAGTTTATAAGTCCTTCTTTCATATTGTCTTAAAATGTATTTCTAAGTCTACCGTTTTGTTCATGTCAATGTGTGGTGTGAGAATGCACTGGGCTAGCTGTCAGCAGAGGGGACTGGTGGTGATGGTGGGTGATGGGGAGGACAGGAGTTGGGTAAGAAGAGCACTAAGTCACCAAGATCTCCAGAGATGTTTTATTCTATTACATTCTTTTTCCATGAGGCATGCTCTTAGAGGTGTTTTTTGGGGGAGAGATGAAGCTTTCAGGGCCTAAAGCAGCTCCTGTTTGTGGAAATCTGTCCCTGATTATGGATAAATAGGCTGAGAACTCAGCCAGAGCAGTCATAAAAAACATACCAGGGCTTATTATAGGCTTATGCTGTTAGATAACCAAGGTCCCAAGAAGAATCAGGTGTAGCTGGTAAGTGCTTTGAACCAGACTGAAGAAAAGGATAGGTCCCTCTCTGATAGTTCCCCTTGTATCCAAAAACTGGGTACTCACACAAAAACAAAAACTTTCAGGATGACTAGAGCACTGGGTGATAAAGGGCAAAATATGAGGCAGAGAAAATTTGCAAAATCAGACTACAATGTGGTTGCTACTCCTCCACAGGCTGCAAAGACTGGTTTTGCCACTGACTCACCATGTGAACTTGGTAAGTCCTTTTCCTTTTCTAGGCCTCTGTCTCCCCATCTCTTCAATAAGGCAGTTAGACCTGACTGATGATCTTTAAGAATCCTTAAAGATCTTTTAAATTGTGGCATAAATAGTGGAATGAGATATCCATAGACCTTTACAAACAGGAGAGATTTCATCTGTCAGGCTTGAAAGAGAGGCTGCCCAGCATGAAGGCAGGGAGCTTGTTGAAGATGGTCCTCTTGAGGGCTCAGTAGGCCTTGAATGTCTAGGTTCCCCAAGAGAGCTGGGGATAATTGTGTGTTCACTCCATAGCCTTTTATCTCTGAGTGCCTCCCCAAGGTAAGACTCTTGCATTGAAGATTCTGGGAGAGGCCCTGGTTAATGAAGGTATTTCTTCCCTGGAAAGATTGGAGTGGTTTTCCCAGCCTGAGAGGGTGATGATTTTCTCACTTAAACCACATTTATTATAAACCTGACAGGAGCTTATTTGGAGAATAATTTAGTTTCTCAAGATAACTGAAAAAAAACCTATTAATAGTGGGAGATAATTCCAAGCAGCTGGCATTTTTTTTTATAGCTCTTTGGAGCTGAAAGGAGTGTGGCCAGAGGGGAACTCAACTCCCAAACTCCAAGGCAAGGCCTGGAACACTTTGTATTTTTTTCTGGGAGTTGCAAGAGAGGGAGCATCTTTGGACTATGAGAAAATGTATAGGAGGATAATAAAGATACCCCCCAAAAAAGATATGAGGAGAAACCCTAGTATCTGATTTTGGAAAAAGGCTTGGGCTACAGAATTGTTGGATTATGACATTTAAAAACTAGAAGGACCTTAAAGAGATTATCTAGATCAAAATCCTCATTTTATAAGTTAACTGAAGCCCAAGGGACAGAGCAACATCCAAATTCATACATATATATATACACACTTACAAACACACCTGATAGTTATGGAATCATAGATGCACAGTGTCCTCAAGCCAAACCTTTGTAAAATATATTATCAAATCTCCCTCATGCTATAAATGGGGACCCAAAGGCCTAGAGAGGAGAAACCATCAACCCAAGGTCACAAACTGATGGTTGCCAGGGGGAAAAGGGTAGGAGGTTGGGCAAAATGGGAGAAGGGGAGTGGGATAAGTAGGCTTCCAGTTATAGAATGAATAAGTCATGGGAATAAAAGGTACAACATAGGGAATATAGTCAATGATATTGCAATAGTATTGCATGGTGACAGATGTTAGCTACATTTGTGGTGAACATAGAATAATGTATAGAGGTGTTGAATCACTATATTGTATACCTGAAACTAATGTAACATTGTATGTTAACAATACAAAAATTTTAAAAAAAGAAAAAGAAAAGAAAAGAAGCCTGCAATGCCAGGCTAAGGGGTTTGGATCTTATCCTGGATGCAATGGAGAGTCATCAAAGAATTTTAAGCAGGGGAGTAAGAGGATTATAGGTTTTTTTGTTTTATTTTCTTTTAGATGATAATTATGGAAGCAATGTGAAGAATTGGCTGGAGAAAGGGAGGACTAGAAACAGGGAGACCACTTAGAACATTCTGAAGGTCAGAACTGAGTCAGTGGAAAAGATAGGAAAGATATTTAGTCAGTAGAATGAGCAGAATCTCGGTAATATTGAGTTGAGGTGTCTAGCAGTCAGCTTCTGCCATACTAATGCTGCCTAACAATCACAGAATCCTTATTTTTTTACTATATTTCCTTTAATTTAAAGAGTTCAAACATTGTCTTAACTATATTAAAAGAAAAATGTATTTCATGTAAATTATTCTTCACTAAATTATATATTTGATTAACATTTTTTAATTTATTTTTTATTTTCAACAAATTTCATTATCCACCTGCAAAATCAAAAAGAACATTTATTACTTGAAGCATACTTCAGAATACATGGTTCTAAAAGATATATATATAAAACATTCCATCCAAGAAAAAGAGAACACACATTTTCCTCAAGTACACACAGAAAAATTCCCTAGTTAAATCACATAAAAAGAGACACAACAAATATTATAAATTTAAGAAAACTAAAATGATATCAAGCATATTTTCCTTTTTTTTTCATCTTTCAAGTTTTTATTTAAATTCCAGTTAGTTAATATACAGTGTAACTTTAGTTTCAGGTGTAGAATCTAGTGATTCATCACTTCCATAAAACACCCAGTGCTCATCACAAGTGCCTTCCTTAATACCCATCACTCATTTAACCCATACCCCACCCACCTCCCCTCCAGTAACCCTCAGTTTGTTTTCTATAGTGAAGAGTCTGTTTTATGGTTTGCCTTTCATTTTTCTACCCCTATATTCATGTATTGTTTCTTAAATTCCACATATGAGTAAAATCATATGGTATTTGTCTTTCTCTGACTGACTTATTTTGCTTACCATAATATTCTCTAGCTCCATCAATGTCACTGTAAGTGGCAAGATTTCATTCATTTTTATGGCTGAGTAATATGCCATTGCATATATATATATACCACCTCTTCCTTATCCGTTCATTAGTCCATGGACACTTGGGCTCTTTCCATAATTTGGCTATTGTTGATAATGCTTCTATAGACATCAAGGTACATGTATCCCTTTGAATCAGTATTTTTGTATCCTTTGGGTAAATACCTAGTAGTGCAATTGCTGGATTATAAGGTAGTTCTATTTTTAATGTTTCGAGGAACTTCCATACTATTTTCCATAGTGGGTGCACCAGTTTCATTCCAACCAACAGTGTGAGAGAGTTCCCCTTTCTCTGCATCCTCACCAACACCTGTTGATTCTTGTGCTGTTGATTTTAGCCATTCTGACACGTGTGAGATGATATCTCATTGTAGTTTTGATTTGTAGTTCCCTGATGATCAGTGATGCTGAGTACTTTACATGTGTCTGTAGGCCATCTGTATGTCTTCTTTGGAAAAGTATCCAAGATAGAGAGATGGAATTTCTTTTAAAGCTTAAGAAGTAAATTAAGAAGGACCAACATAGATCCAATTAGAGTCCCATAAGGGAGGAGGAAAAAAATGGACAGGATCAATATATAGAAATAATGGCTACAAATTTTCAAAACTTTTATGAAGGCAAATTTATATATTAAAAGACCAAGGAATATAAAGCAGGATAAATGCAATGAAATCTTCACCAAGTCATATCACTTCTAGCAAATAAAATAAATAAAAAATGTTAAAAGCAATCAGAAGAAAATATATACCAATTGTTCTTAGAAAAATTATCACTTCAAAGATAGCTAACGTTTCTTTTCTTTATTTATTATTATGTTCAGTTAGCCAACAGAGTATATCATTAGTTTTTGATATAGTGTTCAATGACTGATAAGTTGCATGTAACACCCAGTGCTCATCACAACACCTGCCCTCCTTAATACCCACCACCTGGTTATCCCATCCCCCCAACCCCCTCCCTTCTATAGCCCTCAGTTTGATTCCCAGAGTCCAGAGTCTCTGATGGTTTGTCTCCCTCTCGGATTTCTTCCCATTCAGTTTTCTCTCCCTTCCCTTATGGTCCTCTGCACTATTCCTTATGTTCCACATATGAATGAAATCATATGATAATTCTCTTTCTCTGTGTGACTTATTTCACTTAGCATAATCACCTCTAGTTCCATCCATGTTGATGCAAATGGTGGGTATTCATCCTTTCTGATGGCTGAGTAATATTCCATTGTATATATGGACCACATCTTCTTTATCCATTCATCTGTTGAAGGCCATCTCGGCTCTTTCCACAGTTTGGCTATTATGGACATTGCTGCTATGAACATTGGGGTGCATGTGCCCCTTCTTTTCACTACATGTGTATCTTTGGGGTAAATACCTAGTAGTGCAATTGCTGGGCCGTAGGGTAGCTCTATTTTTGACGTCTTGAGGAACCTCCATACTGTATTCCAGACTGGCTGTACCAGCTTGCATTCCTACCAGCAGTGTAAGAGGGTTCCCCTTTCTTCACATCCTCACCAACATTTGTTGCTTCCTGTTAATTTTTGCCATTCTAACTGGTGTAAGGTGGTATCTCAATGTGGTTTTGATTTGAAATTCCCTGATGGCTAATGATGATGAACATTTATTCATGTGTTTGTTGGCCATTTGTATGTCTTCTTTGGAGAAGTGTCTGTTCATGTCTTCTGCCCATATCTTGACTGGATTATTTGTTTTTTGGGTGCTGAGGTTGAGAAGTACTTTATAGATCTTGGATACCAGCCCTTTATCCCCTTTATCTGTAATGTCATTTGCAAATATCTTCTCCCATTCTGTAGGTTGCCTTTTAGATCTGTTGGCTGTTTCCTTTGCTGTGCAGAAGCTTCTTATCTTGATGAAGTCCCAAAAGTTCATGCTTTGCTTTTGTTTCCCCTGCCTTTACAGACATGTCTTGAAAGAAGTCTCTGTGGCTGATGTTGAAGAGGTTACTGCCTATGTTCTCCTCTAGGATTTTGATGGATTCCTCTCTCACATTGAGGTCTTTCATCCATTTTGAATTTATCTTTGTGTATGGTGTAAGAGAATGGTTGATTTTCATTCTTCTGCATGTGGCTGTCCAATTTTCCCAGCACCATTTAGTGAAGAGAGTGTCTTTTTTTCCACTGGATAGTCTTTCCTGATTTGTCGAAGATTAGTTGACCATATAGTTGAGGGTCCATTTCTGGGCTCTCTATTCTGTTCCATTGATCTATGTGTCTGTTTTTGTGCCAATACCATGCTGTCTTGATGATCAAAGCTTTGTAATATAGCTTGAGGTCAGGCATTGGGATGCTCCCAGCTTTGGTTTGCTTTTTCAACATTTCCTTGGCGATTTGGGGTATTTTCTGATTCCATACAAATTTTAGGATTGTTTGTTCCAGCTCTGAGAAAAATGTCAATGATATTTTGATAGGGTTTGCACTGAAAGTGTAGATTGTTCTGGGCAGCATAGACATTTTAACGATGTTTATTCTTCCAATCCATGAGCATGGAATGTTTTTCCATCTCTTTGTGTCTTCCTCAATTTCTTTCTTTTTTTTAAATTTTATTTTATTTTATTATGTTATGTTAGTCACCATACAATATATCATTTGTTTTTGATGTAGTGATCCACGATTCACTGTTTTCATATAACACCCAGTGTTCCATGCAGTACATGCCCTCCTTAATACCCATCACCTGGCTAACCCATCCCTACACCCCCCCCTAAAACCCTCAGTTTGTTTCTTGGAGTCCATAGTCTCTCATGATTCGCCTCCCCCTCCAGTTTTCCCCCCTTCATTTTTCCCTTCCTTCTCCTAATGTCCTCCGTGCTATTCCTTATGTTCCATAAATAAGTGAAACCTTATGATAATTGATTTTCTCTGCTTGACTTATTTCACTTAGCATAATCTCTTCCAGTTCTATCCATGTTGATGTAAAAGTTGGGTATTCATCTTTTCTGATGGATGACTAATATTCCATTGTATATGTGGACTACATCTTCTTTATCCATTCATCTGTTGAAGTGCATCTCCGCTCTTTCCACAGTTTGGCTATTGCAGACATTGCTGCTATGAACATTGGGGTACATATGGCCCTTCTTTTCACTACATCTGCGTCTTTGGGGTCAATACCGAGTAGTGCAAGTGCTGGGTCATAAGGTAGCTCTATTTTTAAATTTTTGAGGAACCTCCACACTGTTTTCCAAAGTGGCTGTACCAACTTGCATTCCCACCAACAGTGTAAGAGGGTTCCCCTTTCTCCACAACCTCTCCAACATTTGTTGTTTCTTGCCATGTCCATTTTTGCTATTCTAACTGGTGTAAGGTGGTATCTCAATGTGGTTTTGATTTGAATTTCCCTGATGGCTAATGTTAATGAACATCTTTTCATGTTTCTTAGCCATTTGTATGTCTTCTTTGGAGAAGTGTCTGTTCATGTCTTCTGCCCATTTTTTGACTTGTTTATTTGTTTTTTGGGTTGAGTTTGAGAAGTTCTTTATAGATCTTGGATACCAGCCCTTTATGTGTAGTGTCATTTGCAAATATCTTCCCCCATTCTGTGGGATGCTTCTTTGTTTTGTTGACTGTTTCCTTTGCTGTGCAGAAGTTTTTTATCTTAATGAAGTCCCAAAAGTTCATTTTCGCTTTTGCTTCCCTTGCCTTTGCAGATGTACCTTGAAAGAAGTTGCTGTGGCCAATGTCGAAGAGGTTACTGCCTATGTTCTCCTCTAGGATTTTGATGGATTCCTGTCTCACATTGAGGTCTTTCATCCATTTAAGTTTATCTTTGTGTATGGTGTTAGAGAATGGTCAAGTTTCATTCTTCTGCATGTGGCTGTCCAGTTTTCCCAGCACCATTTATTGAAGAGACTGTCTTTTTCCCATTGCATATTTTTTCCTGCTTGTTTCAAGATTATGTGACCATAGAGTTGAGGGTCCATATCTGGGTTCTCTATTCAGCTCCATTGGTCTATATGTCTGTTTTTGTTCCACTACCATGCTGTCCTGGTGATCACTGCTTTGTAATATAGCTTGAGGTCAGGCATTGGGATGTCCCCAGCTTTGTTTTTCTTTTTCAACATTTCCTTGGTGATTCGGGGTCTTTTCTGATTCCATACAAATTTTAGGATTGTTTGTTCCAGCACTTTGAAAAACATCATTGGAACTTTGATTGGGATGGTGTTGAAGGTATAGATTGCTCTGGGTAGCATAGACATTTTAACAATCCTCAATTTCTTTTGTAAGTGTTTTGTAGTTTCTAGAGTATAGATCCATTATCTCTTTCGTTAGGTTTATTCCCAGGTTATTCCTTATGGTTTTTGGTGCTATTGTAAATGGAATAGATTCCTTAATTTCTTTCTTCAGTACATTGTTAGTGTATAGAAATGCAACAGATTTTTGTGCATTGATTTTGTATCCTACCACATTGTTGAATTTCTGTATGAGTTCTAGTGATCTGGGGGTGGAGTCTTTTGGGATTTCCACATAAAATATCATGTCATCTGTAAAGAGAGAGATTTTGACTTCTTCTTTGCCAATTTGAGTGCCTTTTATTTCTTTTTGTTGTCTCGTTGCTGAGGCTAGGACTTCTAGTACTATGTTGAACAGTAATGGTGAGAGTGGGTATCCCTCTCATTTTCCTGACCTTAAGGGGAAAGCTCTCACTTTTTCCCCATTGAGAATGATATTCGCTGTGGGCTTTTAATAGATGGCTTTTATGATACTGAGGTATGTTCCCTCCATCCCTATACTTTGAAGAGTTTTAATCAGGAAAGGATGCTGTGTTTTGTCAAATGCTTTTTCTGCATCAGTTGAGAGGATCATATGGTTCTTGTTTTTTCTTTTATTAATGTGCTCTATCAAGTTGATTGATTTGTGAATGTTGAACCACCCTTGCATCCAAGGAATAAATCCCACCTGTCATGGTGAATAATCCTTTAAAGGTACTGTTGGATCCTATTAGCTAGGATCTTGTTGAGTATTTTGGAATCCATGTTCATCAAGGAGATTGGTCTGTAATTCTCGTTTTGATGGGGTCTTTGTCTGGTTTTGGGATCAGGGTAATGCTGGCCTCATAGAACAAGTTTGGAAATTTTCCTTTTATTTCTATTTTTTGAAACAGTTTCAGTAGAATAGGTATAAGTATTATTTCTTCTTTAAATGTTTGGTAGAATTGCCCTGGGAAGCCCTGGACTCTTGTTTTTTGGGAGGTTTATGATTACTAATTCAATTTCCTTACTGGTTATTGTTCTGTTCAGATTGTCTATTTCTCCCTATTTCAGTCTTGGTAGTTTATAAGTTTCCAAGAATGCATCCATTTCTTCCAGATTGCTTAATATATTGGCATATAGTTGCTGGTAATAATTTCTTTTTTTATTTCATTTATTTATTTGTCAGAGAGAGAGACAGAGCACAAGCAGGGGGAGTGGCAGGCAGTGGGAGAGCAGGCTCCCTGCTGAGCAAGGAACCCAATACAGGACTGAGTCCCAGGACCTTGGGATCATGATCTGAGCTGAAGGCATCCTCTTAACCAACTGAGCCACCCTGGTGTCACTGCTCATAAAAATTTCTAATAATTATTTCTATTTCCTTGGTATTACTCATTATCTCTCCCTTTTCATTCATGATTTTATTAATTTGAGTCCTTTCTCTTTTCTTTTGGATAAGTCTGGCCAGAGGTTTATTGATCTTATTAATTTTTTCAAAGAACCAGCTTCTAGTTTCATTGATCTGTTCTACTGTTTTCTGGTTTCTATTTTATTGATTTCTGCTCTAATCTTTATTATTTTCTTCTCTTGTTTGGTTTAGGTTTTATTTGCTGTTCTTTCTCCAGGTCGTTAGGTGTACGGTTAGGTTGTGCATTTGGGATTTTTCAAATTTTTTGAGAGAGGCTTGGATGCCTATGTATTTCCCTCTTAGGACTGCCTTTGCAGTATCCCATAGGTTTTGAACCGATGTATTTTCATTCTCATTAGTTTCAATGAATTGTCTAACTTCTTCTTTAATTTCCCAGTAGACCCAATTGTTCTTTAGCAGTATGCACTTTAACTTCCAAGTGTTTGAGTTCCTTCCAAATTTCTTCTTGTGGTTGAGTTCCAGTTTCAAAGCATTGTGGTCTAATAATATAGCAGGGAATAATATCAATCTTTTGGAATCAGGTGAGACCTTATTTGTTACCCAGTAACAAATCTATTCTGGTCTATTCTGGAGAAAGTTCCATGTGCACTCAAGAAGAATGAATAGTCTCATGTTTCAGGACAGAATGTTCTATATATATCTAAAATTCCATCTGGTCCAATGTGTCATTCAAAGTTCTTGTTTCAGGTAACCTGGGTAGCTCAGTCAGTTAAGCCACTGCCTTTGTCTCAGGTCATGATCCCAGGGTCCTGAGATCAAGTCCTGCATCAGACTCCTTGCTCAGTGGGGAGCCTTCTTCTCCCTCTACCTGCCACTCCCCCTGCTTGTGCTCCCTCCCTCTCTCTCTCTCTCTCTGATGAATAAATAAGTAAAATCTTAAAAAAAGCTCTTGTTTCTTGGGGGGAGAGAAAAGATGGCAGAGGAGTAGGGGACCCTATTTCAACTGGTCCCTGGAATTGAACTGGATATCCACCAGGCCACTCTGAGCACCCATGAAATCAGCCTGAGATGTAAGAAGATCTGGATCTCTACAAACAGAATATCGCAGGTGGTTGGTTTCGAGGTATGAAGCGGGGAGCCGTGATTCTGTGGGCAGATATCAGAGGATAAACGGCAGCAGGAGGGTGCCTGGCCATGGGGATCCTACACCGCTGGTGAGCGACAGCCTCGCTCGCTGGGGACGGAGCACAGACTCGCAGACCAGTAGTGGTGGGGAAAGGACTTCAGGGCAGCCCCCAGGATGGAAAACTGGAGCAGCAGGGTCGCAAGTGGGAACTGGGAGTGGCTGGCGGTTTTAGAAGCACAAAGGGCAGAGACGTGCTCTGACCTGGAGGCAGGACTGGGAGCCCTGTGGAGGGGCGCACAACCCAGGATGCTGCAGTTTATAGCAGCACGGACAGAAACGGAGACAATGTGGCCTGGAGAGCTCACTGAAGAACAGACTGAGGTCTCTCTGCTCTGAGGCAGAGGGTTGGAAACGGTCTCTTCTGCTCTGACTCTCAGAAGAGACGTGGAAAGCCACCAGGGAAAACCGCCAGAGAACAAAAGCCCCCAAAACTGATTCCCACTGAGCGCATCCCCCACCACAGAGGGGCAGGGCAACTCCGCCCAAACAGGGTTCCCTGAGTAACAGCGTGGCAGGCCCCTCCCCCAGAAGACAGGCTGGGAAAACAAGAGGTCAGCAACCCTAAGGTCCCAAGAAAACAGGTGCATCTTGCTTGGGTTCTGGTCAATAATTTGGACTCTATACATTCCCTCAAACATCCATCAACAGAATGACTAGGAGGAGGAACCCCCAATATAGAAAAGACTCAGAGATTATGACTTATGCTGCAGATTTACAAATGGATGCAGATATAACCAAGATGTCGGCGATGGAATTCAGGCTAGCAATTGTGAAGATAATAGCTAGAATGGAGAAATCAATTAATGGCAACAGAGAGTCTCTAAGGGCAGAAATGAAAGCTGAATTGGCAGAACTTAAAAATGCTATCAATGAGGTCCAATTCAATCTAGATAATCTAACAGCTGGGGTAAGTGAGGCAGAAGAACGAATAAGTGACCTGGAAGACAATATAATAGATAAAAAGGGAAAAAAGAAGGCCAGGGAAAAACAACTCAGAATCCATGAAAATAGAATCAGAGAAATAAGTGAAACCATGAAGCATTCCAATGTCAGAATCATTGGAATCCCGGAGGGAGTGGAGAGAATGAGAGGACTAGAAGATGTATTTGAGCAAATTGTAGCTGAGAACTTCCCTAATCTGGGGAATGAAACAAACATTCGCATCCTATAGGCAGAGAGGACCCCTCCCAAGATCAAGGAAAACAGGCCAACACCCCGGCATGTAATAGTAAAACTTGCAAATCTTAGAACCAAGGAAACCATCTTAAGGACAGTTAGGGGGAAGAGATTCCTTACGTACAGAGGGAGGAACATCAGAATAATGTCAGACCTATCCAGAGAGACCTGGCAAGCCAGAAAGGGCTGGCAAGACATATTCCGAGTACTAAATGAAAAGAACATGCAGCCAAGAATACTTTATCTGGCAAGGCTGTCATTTAGAATTGATGGAGAGATGCAGAGCTCCCACGACCGGCAGAAACTGAAAGAATATGTGACCACTAAGCCAGCCTTGCAAGAAATATCAAGGGGGGTTCTATAAAAGGAGAAAGAACCCAAGAGTGATAAACAACAGAAATTTACAGGAACAGTCTATAAAAACAACATCTTCACAGGCAACATGATGACAATAAATTCATATCTTTCAATAATCACTCTCAACGTGAATGGCCTAAATGCTCCCATAAAATGGCACAGGGTTGCAGATTGGATAAAAAGACAGGACCCATCCATATGCTGTCTACAAGAGATTCATTTTGAACCTAAAGATACATTCAGACTGAAAGTGAAGGGATGGAGATCCATCTTCCATGCCAGCGGACCTCAAAAGAAAGCTGGGGTAGCAATTCTTATATCAGACAAATTAGATTTTAAACTAAAGTCTGTAATTATTGACACAGCAGGACACTGTATCATTCTTAAAGGGTCTATCCAACAAGAAGATCTAACAACTGTAAATATCTATGCCCCCAACATGGGAGCAGCCATCTACATAAGTCAACTGTTAACCAAAATAAAGAGTCATGTTGATAACAATACGTTAATTGTAGGAGACCTCAATACTCCACTCTCAGCAATGGACAGATCATCTAAGCAGAAAATCAACAAGGAAACACGAGCTTTGAATGACACACTGGACCAGATGGACCTCATAGATATATACAGAACATTCCACCCTAAAACAACAGAATACTCATTCTTCTCGAGCGCACATGGAACTTTCTCCAGAATAGACCACATACGGGGTCACAAATCAGGTCTCAACTGATACCAAAAGATTGAGATTATTTCCTGCATATTCTCAGACCACAATGCTTTAAAACTGAACTCAATCGCAAGAAAAAATTTGGCAGAAATTCAAACACTTGGAAAGTAAAAACCACTCTGCTCAAGAATGTTTGGGTCAACCAGGAAATCAAAGAACTTAAGCAATTCATGGAAATCAATGAGAACGAAAACACATCGGTCCAAAAACCTATGGGATACTGCAAAGGCGGTCCTAAGGGGGAAATACATAGCCATCCAAGCCTCACTCAAAAAAATAAAAAAATCCCGAATTCACCAACTAACTCTACACCTTAAAGAACTGGAGAAAAAGCAAAAAACAATGCCTAAGCCATGCATTAGAAGATAAATAATTCAGATTAGAGCAGAGATCAATGAATTAGAAACCAGAAACACAGTAGATCAGATCAAGGAAACTAGAAGCTGGTTTTTTGAAAGAATTAATAAGATTGATAAACCACTGGCCAGACTTATCCAAAAGAAAAGAGAAAGGACCCAAATTAATAAATGATGAATGAACGGGGAGAGATCATGACTAACACCAAGGAAATAGAAACAAGTATTAGAAATTATTATCAACAACTATATGCCAATAAACTGAGCAATCTGGATGAAATGGAGGCCTTCCTGGAAACCTATAAGCTGCCAAGGCTGAAACAGGAAGAAATTGACAACCTGAATAGGCCAATAACCAGTGACGAGATTGAAGCGGTGATCAAAAACCTTTCAAAAAACAAGAGTCCAGGGACTGATGGAGTCCCTGGGGAATTCTACCAAACATTCAAAGAAATAATACCTATTCTACTGAAGCTGTTTCAAAAAATAGAAACAGAAGGAAAACTTCCAAACTCATTCTATGAGGCCAGCATTACCTTAATCCCCAAACCAGGCAAAGACCCCATCAAAAAGGAGAATTTCAGACCCATATCCCTGATGAATATGGATTCCAAAATCCTCAACAAAATCCTAGCTAATAGGATCCAACAATACATTAAAAGGATCATCCACCATGACCAAGTGGGATTTATCCCCAGGATGCAAGGGTGGTTCAACATTCACAAATCAATCAATGTGATAGATCACATTAATAAGAGGAGAGAGAAGAACCATATGGTCCTCTCAATTGATGCAGAAAAAGCATTTGACTAAATACAGCATCCTTTCCTGATTAAAACTCTTCAGAGTATAGGGGAAGAGGGAACATTCCTCAAGTTCATAAAATCCATCTATGAAAAACCCACAGCGAATATCATCCTCAATGGGGAAAAGCTGAGAGCCTTTCCCTTAAGATCAGGAACACATCAAGGATGCCCACTCTCAACACTGTTGTTCAACATAGTACTAGAAGTCCTAGCAACAGCAATCAGACAACAAAAAGAAATAAAAGGTATTCAAATTGGCAAAGAAGAAGTCAAACTCTCTCTTTTCACAGACGACATGATACTTTATGTGGAAAACCCAAAAGACTCCACCCCCAAATTACTAGAACTCATACAGCAATTCAATAATGTGGCAGGATACAAAATCAATGCACAGAAATCAGTTGCTTTCTTATACACTAACAACGCAACTGTAGAAAGAGAAATTAGAGAAACGATTCCATTTACAATAGCACCAAAAACCATAAGATACCTCGGAATAAACCTAACCAAAGAGGTAAAGGATCTATACTCTAGGAACTACAGAACACTCATGAAAGAGATTGAAGAAGACACAGAAAGATGGAAAAATATTCCATGCTCATGGATCAGAAGAATAAACATTGTTAAAATGTCTATGCTACCCAGAGCAATCTATACCTTCAATGCCATCCCGATCAAAATTCCAAAGACATTTTTCAAAGTGCTGGAACAAACAATCCTAAAATTTGTATGGAATCAGAAAAGACCCCGAATCACCAAGGAAATGTTGAAAAAGAAAAACAAAGCTGGGGACATCCCAATGCCTGACCTCAAGCTATATTAAAAAGCTGTGATCACGAAGACAGCATGGTACTGGCACAAAAACAGACACATAGACCCATGGCACAGAATAGAGAACCCAGATATGGACCCTCAACTCTATGGTCAAATAATCTTTGACAAAGCAAGAAAAGACATACAGTGGAAAAAAGACAGTCTCTTCAATAAATGGTGCTGGGAAAATTGGACAGCCACATGCAGAAGAATGAAAATTGACCATTCTCTAACACCATACACAAAGATAAACTCAAAATGGATGAAAGACCTCAATGTGAGACAGGAATCCATCAAAATCCTAGAGGAGAACATAGGCAGTAACCTCTTCGGCATCGCCCACAGCAACTTCTTTCAAGATACATCTCCAAAAGCTAGTGAAATAAAAGCAAAAATGAACTTTTGGGACTTCATCAAGAGAAAAAGCTTCTGCACAGCAAAGGAAACAGTCAACAAAGCAAAGAGGCAACCCACAGAATGGGAGAAGATATTTGCAAATGACACTACAGATAAAGGGCTGGTATTCAAGATCTATAAAGAACTTCTCAAACTCAACACCCCAAAAACAAATAATCAAGTCAAAAAGTGGGCAGAAGATATGAAAAGACACTTCTCTGAAGAAGACATACAAATGGCTAACAGACACATGAAAAAATGTTCATCATCAGTAGCCATCAGGGAAATTCAAACCAAAACCACATTGAGATACCACCTTACACCAGTTAGAATGGCAAAAATGGACATGGCAAGAAACAACAAATGTTGGAGAGGTTGTGGAGAAAGGGGAACCCTCTTACACTATTGGTGGGAATGCAAGTTGGTACAGCCACTTTGGAAAACAGTGTGGAGGTTCCTCAAAAATTTAAAAATAGAGCTACTCCATGACCCAGCAATTGCACTCCTGGGTATTTACCCCAAAGACACAGATGTAGTGAAAAGAAGGGCCATATGCACCCCAATGTTCATAGCAGCAATGTCCGCAATAGCCAAACTGTGGAAAGAGCCGAGATGCCCTTCAACAGATGAATGGATAAAGAAGATGTGGTCCATATATACAATGGAATATTACTCAGCTATCAGAAAGGATGAATACCCAACTTTTACATCAACATGGATGGGACAGGAAGAGATTATACTAAGTGAAATAAGTCAAGCAGAGAAAGTCAATTATCATATGGTTTCAGTTATTTGTGGAACATAAGGAATAGCATGGAGGACATTAGGAGAAGGAAGGGAAAAATGAAGGGAGGGAAATCGGAGGGAGAGATGAACCATGAGAGACTATGGACTCTGAGAAACAAACAGGGTTTTAGAGGGGAGGGGGGTGGGGACATGGGTTAGCCCGGTGATGGGTATTAAGAAGGGCACGTATTGCGTGGAGCACTGGGTGTTATACGAAAACAATGGATCGTGGATCACCACATCAATAACCAATGATGTATTGTATGGTGACTAACATAACATAAAAGAAAAAGCTCTTGTTTCTTTGTTGATCTTCTGCTTAGATGATCTGTCTATTGCTGAGAGAGGAGTGTTGAAGTCTTCTACTCTTAATGTATTATTATCCATTTGTTTCTTTATTTTGGTAATTAATTGGTTTATGTAATTGGCTGCTCCCATGTTGGGGGCATAGATATTTACAATTGTTAGATCTTCTTGTTGGATAGACCCTTTAAGTATGATATAGTGTCCTTCTACATCTCTTCCTATGTTCTTTGGTTTAAAATCTAATTTGTCTGATATGAGGATTGCTACCCCAGCTTTCTTTTGAGGTCCATTAGTGTGGTAAATAGTTCTCCATCCCCTCACTTTCAATCTGGAGGTGTCTTCAGTTTCAAAATGAGTTTCTTGTAGACAGCATATGGATGGATCCTTCTTTTTATCCAATCTGAAACCCTGTGTCTTTTATGGGAATATTCAGCCCATTTACATTCAGAGTAACTATTGAAAGATATGAATTTAGTGTCATTCTATTCTCTGCAAAGTCCCTGTTTCTGTTGATTGTCTCTGTTTCCTTCTGGTCTGTTAGATTCTTGGGGTCTCTCTTCGCTTACAGAATCCCCCTTAATATTTCTTGTAGGGCTGGCTTGGTGGTTACATATTCTTTCAGTTTCTGCCTGTCCTGGAAGTTCTTTATCTTTCTGTCTGTTCTGAATGACAGCCTTGCTAGATAAAGTATTCTTGGCTGCAGTTCTTCTCATTTAGTACCCTGAATATGTCTTGCCAGCCCTTTCTGGCCTGCCAGGTTTCTGTGGACAGGTCTGATGTTATTCTGAAGTTCCTCTTTCCATATGTAAGGAAACTCCTCTCCCTAGCTATTCCTAGAATAGTTTTCTTGGTTGTAAGATTTGCCAGCTTCAATATTATATATCGGGTATTGATCTATTTTTATTGATTTTTTGGGAGGGGTCCTCTCTGCCTCTTGGACACAAATGCTTGTTTCCTTCCCCAGATTAGGGAAGTTCTCAGCTATAATTTGCTCAAATATACCTTCTAGACCTCTCTCTCGCTCCAACCCCTTGGGGATCCAAATAATTCTGACATTGGAACATTTCATGGCATCATTAATCTCTCCAAACCTTTTTTCATGTGCTACTTCCTGCCTATCTCTGTTTTCCTCAACTTCTTTCCTTTCCATCAGCTTATCTTCTAGATGACTGATTCACTCTTCTGCCTCATTTACCCTGGTTGTTAGAGTATCCAGTTTAGACTGCATCCGATTCATAGCATTTTTAGTTCAGCCTGATTAGATCTCATTTCTGCCCTTAGAGATTCTATATGTCACTAATGCTTTTTTTCAAGACTAGCTATTGATTTTATGACTGCTATCCTGAATTCTATCTCTGACATCTTGCTTATATCCATATCCATTAGTTCTGTGGCAGAGGACATTGTCTCTGGTTCTTTTTTTTGTTGAGAGTTCCTCCTCCTAGTCATTCTGTTGAAGGATGGTTGAGTGAATGAGCAGAGTCCAAAATATCAACCACGACCCAAGCAAGATGCACCTGGCAAAATCTGGAGTGGTCAGAAGCCACCACTGAAAAACAAAGCCAAAATGAAACACAAGAATAAAATTTAAAAATTAAATTAAAAAAATGAAAAAGAAGAAAAGGGTGAGGGGAAGGGGGACTATAATCTCTCAGTGTGGACAAAGCTGGATGTTCCAGTTGTTCCTGGGTGTATTTTGGTCTGTGTGTTAGAGGACACTACATCCTAAAATTACAAGGAAAGTAAAACTTACATATATATAAAGGTAAAATTGAATAGAGTGAAAAAAGGGCTAAAATGAGGCATATAACTATAAAAATATAGGTGTGAAAAAATACAAGTTAAAAAGTGACTATGAAATATAAGTTGATATAATAAACATCTAGTTGAAATGAGGAAAAGGTTAAAAAAAAACAGAGAAAAAGCATAAGAAAAAGAAAAAAAAAGTAAAGGAGTGTTTTATCTGAAAAATAAACAAGTCATGAGGCTTTCCCCTGACGTTGGGATTTAAAGTCTTATGGTATCCATAGGGTTGTCATACACCTGTTCTGCCAGCCTGTCTTCTAGGGGAGGGGCCTGCCATGCTGTTTCTCAGGTAACCTTGCCTGCTGGAGTTTCCCCACCCCCTGTCAGGGGGATGGGCTTAGTAGAAACCGGTCTTCTGTGTGGCTTTTGTTCCCTGGAGGGTTTCTGTTCCTCTTCAGAGGATCAGAGCAAAAATGGCCACACCCAAATCTCTGGCCCAGAGCAGAAAAATCGCAGTCTGCTCTCTTTAATAAGCCTTCCAGGACAAACAGTCTCCACTTCTGTATGCCCCATGGAAAACTGCAGCCTCCCATGGTGCGAGCCCACTGCAACCTTTTAAAAGGTAGTTCCAGGGGCTGGGGAGTGCCACTGCCCTTTTTGATTCTAAAACCATGAGTGGCCACGGGCTCGTGCTGGCACCTGAAGCTCTGTATCATGTCCGGGTGCCCCTCTAAAGCCCTTTTTGGGCTGCTACCACCCTATGAGTTTTTGTTTAGTCAGGTGCATGTTCCGGGCTTTTTCAGGCTGCCCAGGAAAAGAGAGGTTACTGACAGGCCTGGCTTGCAGTTTATGGCATTCTGAGCTGTGAGTCCCTTCCTGGGCTCACTGACCATAACCTGCTTCCTGGCTCCACTGCTCAGGCACTCTGCCAGCCCAGGAAGCCCCTTATGCTCTGTGGCTCTTCATATCCTGAGACCACAATGCCCCACCTAGAATTCTTCATTTTCATTTCCAGAGCCCCTTTCAGAGAGGGATGTCTCTCACTAGAGCAGATTTCTAAGGGTTCTGATTTTATGCTCCAGTGTTATGTCACTTTCCAGGAGCCAGCTTATGGAAGCTCTCTCCCCCTTCTGTTTATCTTCCGATATTTCCCCTCAGATTCATGACTCTGCACATCCTACCTTGCAAAAAGCAGTCACTTTTCTGCTTGTAGAGATCCAGATATATATTCTTACATCTCAGGCTGATTTTGTGGGTTTTCAAAATGATTTGATAGATATCCAGCTAAATTCAGGAGACCAGGTGAAATGGGGTCCCCTACTCCTCTGCCATCTTGCTTCCCTCTAGCTAGCTTTTCAACAACAAGGTGAGAATGGATTTATATCTTTGTTGTGCTAAGAGAACAATGAAAGAAAACAAACAAAATCCATCAACTCAGGATTTTATATCTAGCAAAGGAATCTTTGAAAATCAGAATAAACGTATTTTTAGCAAACAAAAAATGAAAGTTTGTCACCAAAAGATCCATACTAAAGGAAGATGTAAAGAATGTTCTTCCAGCATAAGTAAAATAATCCCAGGTAGAATGTCTGAGAAACAATAAAAAATGAGAATGAAAGAAGTTATAAATATATTGATAAATCAAAATGAATAATAATTGTATAAAACTACCATAATAACACCATAAAAACACACCATAATAACAGTGATAACAACAACATCTTGTGTGTTTAAAAGAGAGACAAATCTAACATACGTGACAAAATTCAAATATGTCAGTAGTGGGCCATAAAACTATGGTGCTCTAAGGTCCTCATATCTTTCAGGTGAATGGTAAAGATAATGACTAATCTTTTTATTTTTCTTCTTTTTTTTTTACTTTTTAATGACTAGTCTTTTAAAAGTCAAGACTAGCTTTAAAATTCTCTAGTATAAGGGCGCCTGGGTGGCTCAGTCGTTAAGCGTCTGCCTTCAGCTCAGGTCATGATCCCAGCATCCTGGGATCGAGCCCCACATATTGCTCCCTGCTCAGCGGGAGGCCTGCTTCTCCCTCTCCCACTCCCCCTGCTTGTGTTCCTTCTCTCGTTTTGTTTCTCTCTGTCAAATAAATAAATAAAATCTTTTAAAAAGTAAAATAAAATAAAATTCTCTAGTATAGCAGTGAAAGAAATAGAGATAGAGAATTTAACTTCCTAGCAGAGTGAGAAAATGCAAAGAGAAACATGTATAATAACCTAAAAAAAACAACAACAAAAAGAAACTGAAAAAGTAAAACAATTAGAAAGCATAAAATAAGCTGTGGAAAATCCAAAAGTATCAGTATTACAATAAAAAATGACTTAGTACTCCATGTAATTTAAAAGACAAAAAAATCTGTCGATGGACATCTTGGCTCTTTCCACAGATGAATGGATAAAGAGGATGTGGTATATATATACAATGGAATATTATGCAGCCATCAAAAGGAATGAAATCTTGCCATTTGCAACGACGTGGATGGAACTGGAGGGTGTTATGCTGAGTGAAATAAGTCAATCAGAGAAAGACATGTATCATATGAACTCACTGATATGAGGAATTCTTAATCTCAGGAAACAAACTGATGGTTGCTGGAGTGGTGGGGGGTGGGAGGGTTGGGGTGGTTGGGTGATAGCATTGGGGAGGGTATGTGCTATGGTGAACGCTGTGAATTGTGCAAGACTTTTGAATCACAGATCTGTACCTCTGAAACAAATAATACATTATATGTTAAAAAAAAAAGAAGATAGCAGGAAGGGAAGAATGAAGGGGGGGAATTGGAGGGGGAGATGAACCATGAGAGACTATGGACTCTGAAAAACAAACTGAGGGTTCTAGAGGGGAGGCAGGTGGGAGGATGGGTTAGCCTGGTGATGGGTATTAAAGAGGGCACGTTATGCATGGAGCACTGGGTGTTATACGCAAACAATGAATCATGGAACACTACATCAAAAACTAATGATGTAATGTATGGTGATTAATATAACATAATAATAAAAAAATTAAAAAATAAAATAAAAAATAAAAAAATAAAAGACAAAAAAGCTCAGATTAAATTTTAAGACTAATTATAAGATACATATATACAACATAAGGAAAAAATACATTCCAGACAAATGTTAACCAACAAGAATATTGTATAGCTATAGTCATAGCAAACAAAAAATAAACAGAAGCATTACTGAACATAAAGATGACTTTATACTGAAAGAAGTTTTAGCTCACTGTGATGACACACCATATTTCATCAAATCAAGAGTTACATAAATTGTAGGATACATAGATATGTGCTAAATTAAAAGAATATAGCTAATTATTATTGTAAGACACCATCAATTATAAGACACAGATTGATTTCAGAAATGTGAAAATAAGGAAGAATTGTAAATCTTAGAATAGATGAAATAAGGTAAAACTTTTAAATTTGTTTTAAATTTGTATCAAATTTTGTATCAAAACATTTACAATAAACATTGACAAATATAAAGAATAATAAACCCATCATGACTGTGAGTGATTTTAACTTCTCTCACAATAACACAGAACAAGCAGGTAAAATATCAGTAATGATATGAAGGTTTTGATCAACATAATTGACAAGCATATGCAAAAAGATAAACATACCAATTTATTTATACCTACATCTATATATAAAACAATGTATATATATATGTCCACCTATATATGTGTATGTATATTTTTATATATTTAATGTATATGTGTATATATTTATACACACATCTATAATTACATATATATATAATTGCTGAATATGCATTCTTTTCAAGACCACATGGAATATTTCTTAAAAATGATCACACATTGGTAAATTTTAAAGCATTGATACCATACAGGCCATATTCTCTAATGCCAACAAAATTTAGACAATATTCATAATATATTTTTAAAAACCATAATTCCATGTATGCTAGAAAAATCCTCATGAATTTAGAAACTAAGAAACATAATTCTAAATAACTCATTGGTAAAAGAAGATAATAATGGATAATAGAAGATATTTAGATCTTGATAATGATAGCAATGTTACACATAAAAATTGTGAGATTTGAAAAATCTTTACAGCAAATTTTATAGCCTTAAATGCTTATATTAGAAAAAAAAAAGGTTAAAATTTAATGAACTAACCATTCAATTTAAGAAGTTAAAAAAAGGCAACAGAATAAAGCCAAAGTAGAAGAAAGGAAGAACTAAAGATAATTGAAATTAATAAAACGAACTAAATACACAGAGTATCAGCAAAGTCAAAGATTGTTGAAAAGACTAGTAATATGAACAAGTCTCTGGCAACATACATAAAAGAAACAACAAAGAAACAATTGTAAGAATGAAGAAGTGTAATAGTTACAGATGCAAAACATTAAAAGATAATAATATATTGAGTTTATGCTAAAATTTGAAAATTTAGATGACATGGACAAATTCTTAAAAATATATAACTTACTGAAATGGAATAAACTAGAAACAGAATATCTAAATAATTTTATAACAATTAGAGATAATAAATCTGTTATTTAAATTATCCTTCCCCACCCCACCACAAATACTGTAGATCAGACAATTTTACTGGACAGTCCTAATAAACATTTGAGGAAAAAATATATATAATTTGAGACAACTATATTCTTATAGTATAATAAGAAATATATTTGATCCTTATCCTCTATTCCTCACAGAGAGCTCCTAAAACTTTTGGAATTCCCTGAGTGATAGGAATATCTTTTGTTATTCATAATGAGCCCCTTTAAACACATCTGAGTTTATGCTAATAAGGTGACTTAGGGTGGGGCCCTTAGATAGCCGCAAGATGGGGCTGGTCACCAGAAACTAGTTTGGCTGCCCATCACTCAAAAGACCAGTACTCAAGAGATGAGCTTTGATTGGAAAGGAATATGAGCTTTAATCAGGAGGCTGGCCACATGGGGAAAAGGCAGACACTTGACTGAAGGCCAACTCCTAGGTTTCTGCCTGGCCCAGAGATTTTTAAAGGGGTTTAATCAGTTAAGAGCATGCAGTGGTCTGTGACATACCTTTTTTTAAAAAAACATTTTATTTATTTGTCAGAGAGAGAGAGAGATCACAAGCAAGGGGGAGGGTAGAAAGAGAAGCAGACTCCCCACTGAGCAGGGAGCCCAATGTAGGACTCGATCCCAGGACCCTGAGATCATGACCAGAGCCCAAGGCAGCCGCTTAACTGACTGAGCCACCCAAGCACCCTGTGACATTTCTTGATTACATGTAGACTCAATGATGTCAGCTACAGAGTTATCTCCATGCTCAGAGGTTGTGCAAGAAGTTCTAGCTCTTTGGTGCCCAGGGGAGTTGTGCAAGAAGGTCAGGTTCCTTGGTACCCATGGGTTGTGCAAGAGTACTCTGTTCTTTCTGCAAAGTAGGACAAAGTCTACAGATGTGCAAAGGTATGTCAGTAAAGTCATTTGTGTGCCTTAAAAAAGAAAAACATTTTGCTAAAAGATTGCTTGGCTAATCAGAAAGCTAAGTGGGCTTCAAACAGACTTGCTGTCCTCTGTGGCCTGGGGATGTTCTGGTCCTTTATTCCCCAAGGCACAGTGGTCTTCAAGTCTCAAAGAAAGTAAATTAGTTCTGTTACAGATGAAAGACCTTAAGTCAGTCAGCAAGCAAGCAAGGAGTATGTTAACTTTAAGTAAGTTAGCCCTTAAGACCAGCTAGAGTGCTGTGATAATTAGAGGGTTTGAACTTTTGGCCCAACCCACCAATCTTCAGGAAGAGGAGGGGTTCTGTTTGGAGTTTCTCCAAGGAAGAATGCACTCATTGGTGGGTGCAATTTTTGTTCTCCATCTACCTTGCTAGTGTCCCACAGCCAAGATTTCACCCAGCCCTGATCAAGTAGATAAAGTCTGCAGACTTGCTCTGCCCCTGTGATCTCCCACAGGCCCCTTGAAGCCAGTGGAACTGCCCCACCCCCAGGCACACCTTTAGTCCTGCTGTAACTCACATGCTCACTCTGGCCCAGGCTTCCTTGTCACCCTGCTGCAGCCAGTGGGCTTGCACCTGACCCCAGGCTCGCTCAAAGCCCAAAGCCCTGCTGAAGCTGGCTGTGTTGGCCTGCTCCCACATGCTCCCATAGCTTTGCCATAGCCAGCAGGACTCTCTTGCCCTGGGCACCCCCATAGTTCCACTGAAAGCCAGCAGCCTTGCCTGGACTCAGGCTCCCCCATGGCCCTGCTGAAGCTTGCAAGCCTGCCCTGACCCCAAGCTCCTTGGTGCTCCTGCTGAAGCTGACAGGCCTGCTCCAGCCCTAGGCTCCCAAAAGCCTATGCAGAAGCCAGCAGACTTGTGCATTCCACAAAGGGGACACCACTTAAACACCTGGCTCTGGTGACCAGGAGCACTTACATTGCTGAGCACCAGGGGACTGAAACAATTGGCAAAGTAGTTCTTGACAGGCTAACTACCCAGGGCACAACACAGCAGACTGAAACACACCCCCAGTCCTCCTGTGAAAAGGGCCTATTTACTTGTCCTAGAGCTCAGCCTGAGGGGCAGATTTCAGGTTAATCAAGTCTAGATGTTACAGAGGAGCTTTTAGAGAATATAGGCCAAGGGACACCTGTTTTGCATTCTCCCTAGGCCTCCCTACAGCTTGCTGGTACTGCTCAGAAAGGAGCTTATAAACTCATCTGGAGCCCCAGTTGTTGCAACTGTTGCCCAAGGGCCACCTTTAAATTACCTGGTCTGAAGACCAGCAGGGGTTATAATTGTAAAGTATGTTTGCATACTTTACAAGCTGCTGCTGGTGAGTCTGCTTGAAATCAGCCTGAAATTACATGCTGTTATCCCTCCCTTTGGAACACTGACAGGTTTTGGCATAACCTCAATAAGTGAGACCTATCAAGAATAAATCAGGCTACTGAGAAATATGAAAGTATGAAAAATAGTGAGGCCAAGGAGTAATGAGGTGCCACACATAAGTGAAGAAGTCTTCTTGGAAGGGATCTTCCAGTCTCAGGTATCAGAGCAGGCATCAGGTAGATCAGAAACTACCTAACCAAAGTCCTTACCAAATTCCTGACCTAGAAAATCATGAAATATAATAAAAATGGTTGTTTGAAGTCACTAAGTTTTGGGGTGGCTTGTTAAGTAGCAATAGATAACCAGAGCAATATTATACCCCTTTGTCCTACATAATGGTTTTATCCTTTAACTCCACTTTTTCCAACAATAACATTTCTCCTTTAGTATGTCAAAACATTTTTTTTAAATTCTCCTTTTCACCTTTTTTTTTTTTTTTTAAATGTTTCTCATAAGCATCATAGTTTGTGTCTTAATCCAATATTACAGATTCTCTTTTGCTTGGAGAATTCAGTTCTTTAAATTTTTAAAAAAATATATTTATTTATTTGACAGAGAGAGAGCATGCACAAGTAGGGGGAGTGGCAGGCAGAGGGAGAAGCAAGCTTCCCACTGAGCGGGGAGCCCTATGCGGGTCTCGATCCTAGGACTCCAAGATCATGACATGAGCCAAAGGCAGACACTTAACAAACTAAGCCACCCAGGTGCCCTGTTTGTTTACATTTATGTTGATAACTGAGACTTGGTTAATACTTCTATCTTTTTAAATATTTATTATACCTTGTTGTCATTTCCTCTTCTCTTTCTTTCTTTGGCTGACTCACTTTTCCCCTTTCCTTAATTTTTCTGGTTTTGTCAGCTTTCATTTATTCCCATTTTCCCCAATGTTATTTTGAAAGTTCTACTAGTTTTTTAAATTCAATTTTGATAATGGCTTCATTTTCATGTCTCACAACCTTAATTTTCTCTATTACTATTAATTGATATTTAATAACTGTATTTTTGCCAGGATGCTTTACTTACCCATAACCCTCTTCTCACCCATAGACTAAATTGGGACCTTTGCTCACTTAAACTTCCCTATTACCCAAGATTCATCTTTCTCTGCACTCTGACACAAACTGCCATCAGCCACATCGACTACCAATAGCAACAAGAAGAACAAAAATAACTACTACAGTGATTGCAAAGACTTTTAGACGTTTTAATTCCAGGTAATCATTATGTTTTCCTTATATCATTTTCATGACTCTTCTGTTTCAACAATCTTTAATTAACATTTAAATATTTTTGGCAGTATAGTATCATTACTCACTTAACATTAATTATATACACACACATTACAAGATTAATTGCTAACTACTCTTTTTTTTTTTAAAGATTTTATTTATTTATTTGACAGAGAGAGAGAGGGAACACAAGCACGGGGGAGCTGGAGAGGGAGAAGCAGGCTCCCCTCCGAGCAGGGAACCTGATGCGGGGCTTGATCCCAGGACGCTGGGATCATGACCCGAACCGAAGTCAGACGCTTAAGGACTGAGCCACCCAGGTGCCCCTAACTACTCTTTTCTTATACTTTTCATCATAGGTTAGCTTAAGAACACTGTTAACATTCCATTTACATTTGTTTAGGGCACTTCCTTAAATATTTTCCTCAAATAGAGGAAAGTAAGTGGCACTGTATCTCATGCTATATATGTACACATTTTTTTTTCCTTTTCCTATTTTAGCTTATTTCAGGATTCATTGCTCTTTTTCTCTTAATCATCTACATATATTGATTGTTTCACTGTCTTCTGGCTTTCTGTGTGTATTAGTTAGGATACAGATTAGGTTTCTGCAACAAAGGGAACATACAAAGAGTTATCTAAATAAGATGTAAGTTTATTTTTCTTTCATATAAAAGTCAAGGTAGGTAATCTAATGTAGGTATGTCAATTCAACAGTGGAAGAGACCCATGCTTCTTGTATTTTATTGCTCCTTCATTCTCAAAACATGGCTTACATCTCATGTACAAGTTGGAATAAATAGCTTTCACTATCATATTTAAAGTCCAGGCAACAGGAAGGCAGAGTAGAAGAGGGGAGGGCTTGTTTCTTCCCTCTAAGTGTATGACCCATATTTTGCACAAGTTACCTCCATTCCCACCAAATTAGTCACAATTTAGTTTTATTGCTGTTTAACTACTAAGAAAGAAGGTTAAAATGGATATTGGGGGATTTGTAGTTTTTTTCAACATTCTACCCTATTGACCATCTAAATGTGTACCCTTCCTCCCACATATAAATATGTTCACCCCTGTCCTCAAGAGACACACTTGCATCAAGCTCAAAGTATCTGAATGATGAGAAGTTATTGCCATCTTGTCTGGATGTGGCTTCCTGTAGCAGTGACCAATACACTAATAGACAAGTTATCTGTACACACACAATATACAATGGAGGAAAAGAGACAATATGCCTGCATTAAAACACCAATGTGGAAAAGAAAAAAAAAAGGGTCCATAAAAATTATAAGATCTTACTGAGTAGAAATTGTAACAATTCTCTTTCTTAATTGTGAAGTAATCTTGGTGAGCCCATGTTTCTTTAACCTTGGAGGCATTCATTCCCTTGTCCATTGACTTTCTTATTGCCTGGCTTTTCTTTCTGGGAGGTTCTCCCTTATCAGTTACCTTACAGGCACTGTTGGAAATGTCTTTCTTTTCCGCTTCTAGAATACTGTCTCTCTTTTGGTAGCATGGAAGATTAAATCCCATGCCAGCCCTTTCTTCTGTAAATCTCAGAAGAACCTATAGCCTCAAATGTGTACTACAGGACCAGAAAGCATGTCAATTGGTTGTTGTGCTAGTGCAGATAAAAAATTACAGGGGAGGGGCGCCTGGGTGGCTCAGTCATTAAGCATCTGCCTTAGGCTCAGGTCATGATCCCAGGGTCCTGGGATTGAGCCCCACATCGGGGTCCCTGCTCCACCGGGAGCCTGCTTCTCCCACTCCCCCCCTGCTTGTGCTCCCTCTCTCTCTCTGTCAAATAAATAAATAAATAAATAAATAAATAAATAAATAAATAATATTTTTTAAAAATTACAGGGGAGATGTGCCCTGAGGCCACAACCTTCCAGGATCCTTATTAGACAGCACTATTGTTTGGATTATAAAAATCTGGAATTAATTAAATGTCCCTCAATATGCAAATGGCTAAATTGCAGTACATCCACATTATGCATAAGGAGCCATTAAATAGTATGGTATCAGCCTACATGAACTAACATGCAAAAATGACTCATATACTACTAAGTAAAAATCATAAGTTTCAGAAGCATATGTATTGTATTTTTCCATTTATAGTAAGAAAACCATGTATCCATATATATGTTAAAAGGCATAGGAAAGTATCAGAAATATACCAAAATAGTTAATACTGGTTATCTCTGGTAGGAGAAAAGAATAAGGTGAGAGTAGTAAAGGGGGAATCTTCCATTTTTTTTCTGAGTATTCATATTATGGCAATATTTTAATATTAGACAAGTCAGTTTTAGTCCCTTTAATTCCTGTTGTCCTACACCCTCTCTCCTTTTTAGATAATGTTTGTGAAATATTAGTTTACTCTTTGAAAAGGAGGCCACAGAAGAATAACAAATGACAAGAGTTCATTTTTGGATTCTGATTTTCAAAATACGCTTTTGAATACTAACAGTCAAGATATATTCAATAGTTTATAGATTAGGAAGAATGAATGAACACATAAGAGTTAGTTATCCCACTCTAGTGGTGGGAGTTATCCATCTAGAGATGGAGATAGAGAGAGGGAAGTAAGAGGTACAGACTAGTGAGGGTCACTGAAAAAAGTGTCAATCTGATCCCTCTAAGAAATGGAACATTGGAAACCTCTAGATGGTTTTGTGCAGATGAGAAAATTATATCTTTATCTTGCTTCTCACTGTTTTCTTAGGAGGTGAATGAGAGAATAGAGTTGGTGGAATGGGGAGCTTAGTACAAATGGGCCTATGTTAGGCTCATGGAGCCTATCCTCTGTGTTCAAGGATAAAAAGTTTATATTAGATACAGTAAAATTGAGGTAAGGCTTAGAGGTATTATGGTCAGGCTGAGAACTCCAGAGATTTGTTTAGACCAATGAAAAGATGTTGGTTGAGGTTCCACACTTTTCAGTAGAAGTCAGTTGGCATAGATGTCAACCACTATGGACTAGGTAGTTCCTCCGACATGAAATGGACCATGTTGTTAATTTCCTGGAACTTAAAAACAACCCAGGAAAGATGGGAGAAAAATAACCTTAAATTACTTTGGACTTAACTGAAAAAAAAAAAAAAAAAAGCAACCCTAATTTGATGGGATTTTGATCTAGAAAATAATATCATCCTTTGCAACCAGAGTTTGTAGCCTATAAGAACTATTTTCAGTTAAGATGGTGGAGGAGTAAGGGACCCTAAGTTTGGTCCCTGGAATTCAGCTAGATAGTTATCAAATCATTCTGAACACCTGTGAAATCAATCCGAGATCTGAGAAAAGAAATGTTGCAATTCTACAAATAGAAAAGCAACCACTTTTGGAAGGTAGGAACTGCAGAAACTTGAATCCGGGTTGATATATCTGAGGATATGGGGGAAGAGGAGGTTAGGGAGCCAGCTTAAGAAGGCTACCACTAAGTATTATAAGCAGCAGAGTGCAAAATTGGAACTTTTAGAAATCTGTTACAGTGGGGGATGTCCCTAGCTTAAAGTTGCTCAAGTGGCAAAGCAGGGCAGAATCTGAGGTGGGACAGCATGGACTCAGGATCCCCGGAGTCATAAGAAGAATGGGGGTGCCTGAGTGTGGCAGAGTTCTCAGGCATTGGAGCAGGAAAGCCGGCTGAAAACAGTGAGTGTAGGTGCTGGCTTTATGCTCTGTATTGCCATAAACTGCAAACTGCTGCACAGTCATGCAACTGCTTTCAGGTCAGGAGACCAGCAAAAGGCAGAAGCATGGCGAGATCCCCCTCCCCCCAGGAGAAATGGTATGGGTCCTTGCTGCAGGAGTCCATAAAATTTGGAGTCTTGAAATTCAGTTCCATGTTTGAGATAAAAAAAGCTCCATCACAGGCTGGGTGAACAGAGTTCGGATGGAAACCAGGGATACAAGAGTTAATGACTGCTTTTCTGTGAGGGCTCACTAAAGAGTGGGGGGCATGAGCTATCAGTTCCAGGGCTAAAGAGCGGGGGGCCTGCCATTTTAACCCTGCCCATCCGTGCTGAATGCCTTCAGGGAGCAAAACAGCACCACATAGTGGAATCAAGGGCCAGTTACACTGATCCTGGCCCCCTGGCAAGGGAGGCACATTTCCACAAGGGCAAGGGCAACTGAGAATCAGCACAACAGGCCCCTCTCAAAGAACAACACAAAGTTTACTGACCATAGAGAACTGCAAAGTTTCAGTTCCTGGGGAAAAGAGTATATAGCATTTGTGGGGTTTTTTATTATTATTATTATTTAGTCTTTCAGATTTATTTTTTCAGTTATTGTCTTATTTTTTCAATATTTTATTCTTTTTAAAATTTTTATTTTCATATATATGATATATATATCAGATATACATATAGTTTTATTTTTGGTTTCCTTTCATTATATTTTATTTTATCTTTGTAAATATATGTTTTTCTTTCTTTCCTCTTTTGGGATCTAGTTTGTTTTAACAAGCAGACTGAAACACACACAGAATCTAGTTTTTTGTTTTGTTCTGTTTTGTTTCTTGTTTGATTTTTCTTATTTTGTTTAGTTTTTGTTTTTTTCTGGTTTGTTTTGGGTTTTTTTTTTCTTGTTACTGTTGTTGTGATTGTTGTCTTTTCTCTTTCTTTCTTCTTTTCATTTCTGGACAAAATGACAAAATGGAGAAATTCACCCAAAAAGAAAGAACAAGACAGAGTAGTACTCAGTGCTAGGGATTGAATTAATACAGATATAAGTAAGATGTCTGAACTACAATTTAAATGATTATAAAGATACTAGGTGGGCTTGAAAAAAGCATAGAAGACACTAGAGAATCCTTACTGTAGAAATAAAAGAATTAAAATCTACTCGGGCCAAAATTAAAAAATGTTATTACTGAGATGCAGTCCCAAATGGAGGCTCTAAAAGAGAGGATAAATGAGGCAGAAGTGAGAGTCAGTGATATATAAGATAAAATGATGGAAATAAGGAAGCTGAAAAGAAGAGAAAAAAGACAACTACTGAATCACAAAGGGAGACTTCGACAACTCAGCAATTCCATAAAGCAAAATAGTATCTGGATAATTGGGGTCCCAGAAGATAAACAGAGGGAGAGAGGGGCAGGAGGTTTATTTGAACAAATTATAGCTGAGAACTTCCCTAATCTGGGGAAGGAAACAGGCATTCAAATCCAGGAGGAACAGAGAACACCCCTCAAAATCAATAAAAATAGGTCAGCACCTTAACATATAATAGTGAAGCTTGCAAATTTCAAAAATAAAGAGAAAATCCTGAAAGCAGCTTGGGACAAGAGGTCTTTAACCTACAAAGGTAGAAACATAAGGCTGGCAGCAGACCTATCCACAGAGACCTGGCAGGCCAGAAAGGACTGGCATAATATATTCAATGGGCTAGATGGGAAAAATATGTAGCCAAGAATACTTTATCCAGCAAGGCTGTCATTCAGAGTAGAAGGAGAAATAAGGAGTTTCCAAGAAAAAAAAAAAAGGAATTTGTGAACACTAAACCAGCCCTGCAAGAAATATTAAAGGGGATCCGTTGAGCGGAGAGCCCAAAAGTAACAAAGACCAGAAAGGAACAAAGGAACAAAGACAATCTACGGAAACAGTGACTTTACAGGTAATACAATGGCACTAAATTAATATCTTTCAATAATTACACTGAATGAAAATGAACTAAATGCTCTAATCAAAAGACAAAGGGTATCAGAATGCTTAAAAAAAAAAAACAAGACCCATCAATACACTATTTACAAGAGACTTTTTTATTTTATTTTGTTTTGTTTTTTTACAAGAGACTTATTTTAGACCCAAAGGCACCTCCAGATTGAAACTGAGGGGGTGGAGTACCATTTTTCAAGGTAATAAACATCAAAGGAAAGCAGGAGTAGCAATCCTTATATCAGGAAAACTAGATTTTAAACCAACAACTGTAATAAGAGATGAAGAAGGACAGTATATCATAATAAAAGGGTCTGTCCAACAAGAAGATCTAACAGTTGTAAATATTTATGCCCCTAACTTGGGGGCAGCCAAATATATAAGCCAATTAATAACAAACTTAAAGAAACTCAATGATAATAATACAATAATAGTAGGGGATGTTAGCACCCCACTCACAGCAATGGACAGATCATTAAAGCTGATCAAGAAGGAAACAAGGGCTTTGAATGACACACTGGACCAGATGGACTTCACACATATATTCAGAGCATTTCATCCAAAAGCAACAGAATACACAATCTTCTTGATATACAATCTTCTTGAGAGCACACGGAACATTGTCCAGACTAGATCACATACTAGGTCACAAATCAGGTTTCAACCAATACAAAAAGATTGAGATTTTTTTTTTTATTATCCAGCATATAGTTTTATTGTCATAAGGGTTTTTTTTAAATTTTTTATTGTCATGTTAATCACCATACATTACATCATTAGTTTTTGATATAGTGTTCCATGATTCATTGTTTATGTATAATACCCAGTGCTCCATGCAGGACGTGCCCTCTTTAATACCCATCACCAGGCTAACCCATCCTCCCACCCCTCTCCCCTCTAGAACCCTCAGTTTGTTTTTCAGAGTCCATCGTCTCTCATGGTTCATCTCCCCCTCCAATTTCCCCCCCTTCATTCTTCCCCTCCTGCTATTTTCTTCAAAGATTGAGATTTTATCATGTATATTTTCAGAATAGAATGCTTTAAAACCTGAACTCAATCACAAGAAAAAATTGGAAGGAACACAAATACATGGATGTTAAAGATCATCCTACTAAAGAATGAATGGGTCAACCAGTAAATTAAAGAAGAATTTAAAAAATTCATGGAAGCAAATGAAAATGAAAACACAGATCTTCAGAACCTTTGGGATGAAGCAAAGACGGTCCTAAGAGGGAAGTGTATAGCAATACATGTATTTCTCAATAAACAAGTAAAGTCTCAAATACACAACCTAGTCTGACACCTAAAGGAACTGGAAAAAGAACAGCAAATAAAGCCTAAACCCAGCAGGAGAAAAGAAATAATAAAGATTAGAGCAGAAATCAATGATATAGAAATAAAAAATCAGTAGAACAGATCAACAAAACTAGGAGCTGGTTCTTTGAATGAATTAATAAGATCAATAAACCCCTAGTCAGACTTATTAAAAAGAAAAAAGACCCATGAAAGAGGAGAGATTACAACCATCACTGAAGAAATACAAATAATAAGAGACTATTATGAGTAATTGTATGCTAACAAATTAGGCAATCTGGAAGAAATGGATATATTCCTGACTGATACATGAAAAGATGCTCAACATCACTCATCATGAGGGAAATACAAATCAAAATCACAATGAGATGCCACCTCACACCAGTCAGAATGGCTAAAATTACCAACACAGGAAACAACAAATATTGGTGAGAATTCAGAAAAAGAGGAACCTTCTTACAATTTTGGTGGGAATGCAAACTGGTGCAGCCACTCTGGAAAACAGTACAGAGGTTTCTCAAAAAGTTTAAAATAGAACTACCCTATGACCCAGCAATTGCACTACTAGGTATTTACCCAACGGATACAAAAATACAGATTCAGATGGGTACATGTACCATTATCAACAATATCCAAACTATGGAAAGAGCCCAAATGTCCATCAACTGATGAATGCATAAAGATACTTTGTGCCTATATATATGTGTGTGTATTATATATATAATGGGATATTACTCAGCTATCAAAAAGAATGAAATCTTGCCATTTGCAATGATGTGGATGGAACTAGAGTGTGTTATGTTAAGTGAAATAAGTCAGAGAACTACAAATCCCATATGATTTTACTCATATGTGTAATATAAGAAACAAAGCATGAACATATGGAGAGGAGAAAAAAGAGAAAGAGGGAAGCAAACCATAAGAGACACTGATAGAAAACAAACTGAAGGTTGATGGAGGGATGTGGGTGGAGTATGGGCTAAATAGGTGATGGGTATTAAGGAGGGCACTTGTTATAATGAGCAATGGGCATTGTTATATGTAAGTGATGAATCACTAAATTCTACTCCTGAAAACAGTATTGCACTATATGTTAAAGAAGTAGAATTTAAATAAAATTTGAAAAAAATTAAAAAATAAGTTTAAAAAGGAGATCAAGGTTTTCTTGTCTTTTCTCCTTTGTTAATTTTTTGTTTCTTAAATTGCACATATGAATGAAATCATATGGTATTTTTCTTTCTCTGACTTATTTCACTTAGCATTATACTCTCCAGATGAATCCATGTTGTTGCAAATATCCATTGATAGATGAGTGAATAAAGAAGATACACACACACGCACACACACACACACACACACACACACTGGAATATTCCTCAACCATAAAAAGAATGAGATATTCTAATTTAAAAAAATTAATTCTACAAATAAATGAGATCATAAGGTATTTGTCTTTTTTTTTTACTTATTTCACTTATAATACCCTCCATGTCTATCCATGTTGTCATAAATGGCAAGATTTCCTTCCTTTTAGTGTATGAATAGTGTTCCATGGTATATATACTACATTTCCATTAACTATTCATTTGCTGATGCACACTTAATTTGCCTCTATGTCTTTGCTATTATAAATAAAGCTACCATGAATATGTTGGTACATATATATTTTTGAGTCAGTATTTTCCATCCCTTCAGAAAATGGGTATAGAATTGCTGAAAATCTTAAAGAAAAAAAAAAAAAAAGGAGGCACCTGGGTGGCTCAGGTGGTTAAGCGTCTGCCTTCAGCTTAGGTCATGATACCAGGGTCCTGGGATGGATCCTTTGTGGGGCTCCCTGCTCGGGGTGAAGGGGGGGGTCTGCTTCACCCTCTGCCCCTCCCCCCACTCATGCTCTCTCTCTCTCTCTCTCTCACACACACAAAGATAAATAAATAAAATCTTTTTAAAAAATAAAAAAAGAATTGCTATAGCATATGCTAGTTCTAGTTTTGATTTTTTGAGATATCTCCATACTGTTTTCTATAGTGGCTGTACTAGTTTACATTTCCTCCACTGCTGCACAAAGGGTCTGTTTTCTCCACAGACTCACCAACACTTGTTACTTCTTGTCTTATTAATAATAGGTATTCAAAGAGGTCTGAGGTGATATTTCACTGTGGTTCTGATTCACAATTCCTTTATTAGTAATGCTGTGCAACTTTTCATGTACCTGTTGGACATCTTTATGTCTTTTTGGGAAAACTTCTGATTCTTTGCTTACACTTTAATTGGATTGTTTTTATTTTCTACTTATTTTTATTTCTTATTGTTGAGTTGTATGAGTTCTTTACATATTTTGGATATTAACCCCAGACAGATAAATGATTTTCAGATATTTTCTCCCATTCTGTAGGTGGCCTTTGAATATTACTGATGGGTTCCTTTGCTATGCATAAGTATTTTAGCTTTTTTCAATTGAAAGACAATTAAAATACGGTGTTATAATAGTTTCAGTTGTATAAATAATGATTCACCAATTTTACACATTATTTAGTGCTCATCAGGATAAGTGCACTCTTAATCCTCTTTATTTTACTCATTCCCCAACCCACCTCCCCTCTGGCAACCACCAGGTTGTTCTTTATATTTCAGTCTGGAGTTTTTGTTTGTTGCTTTTTCCCTTGTTCATTTGTTTTGTTTCTTAAATTCCACATATGAGTGAAATAATGTTTTTCTCTTTCTCTGACTTATTTCACTAGGCATTGTATCCTCTAGGTCCATCCATGTTGTTGCAAATGGGAACATCACATTCTTTTTTATGGCTGAGTAATATTTCATTATATACATATAAGATATATAATGAGTATATATATTAAAAATATAAATATATTTATATATATGAAACATATTTATCCAATTATCTATGGATGGACACTAGGTTTGCTTCTTTATGTTGGCTATTGTAAATACTGCTGCAATAAACATAAGGATACAAATATGTTTTTGAATAAGTGTTTTCATTTTCTTTGGGTAAATACCCAATAGTAAAATTACTAGATCTTACAGTAATTCTATTTTTAATTTTTTGAGGAAACACCATACTGTTTTCCATGATGACTGCATAAATTTGCATTTGCACCAACAGTGCCTGAGGGTTCCTTTTTCTCCATGTCCTCACCAACACTTGTTATTTCTTGTCTTTTTGATTCTGGCCATTCTAGTGTGAGGTGATATCTCATTGTGGTTTTGATTTGCATTTCTCTAATGATTAGTGATGTTGAACATCTTTTCATATGTCTGTTTGCCATTTGTACATCTTCTTGAAAGAAAATGTCCATTCAGTTCCTCTGCCCTGTTTTTAATCAGGAAAAAGCTTTTTAGGTTCATATAATTCCACTTATTTATTTTTGTTTTTATTGCCTTTGGTTTTGGTGTCAAATAAAAAAAAAATCATCTCCAAGACTAATGTCAAGGTTTACCTACTCCCTTTGTTTTCTTGTAGGATTTTTATGGTTTTGTAAATGTAATTTCGCATAAGGCATAAGAAGTGGTCCAGTTTCATTTCTTAGCATGTAAGTTGTCTGGTTTCCCAAAGTATACAAATATATATACTCCTGTGGGATTTGAGCATAAGCCCCACTGGCCACCATATCTGGTATTGTAGAGTTGTTCTCTAGGCAGTAGCCACAAAAATCAGGGTGCAAGATAAGGTTAGAAGTTCCTTTTCAGAAGATACCAAGGGTCTTAAATGAGGCAGAAGGATAGAAAAAGATGGTATCTACCAACCACTTTCCCAAGAGAGACCCCCTCAGGAGGGTCCTGGATGTGTGCCAATCTAGTATCCTGCCTTTTAGGTCAAAGCTCCAAATTCAGAAAATAGGCATTTTTCACATAAAGAGCAGGTGTGCATTTCAGTCTGCTGTTTGTGCTAATAGGTGGCCATGAAATGCCTCTCCATCTGTTAAACTCTGATGGAACACGTGAGCAGAATCCTTATTCATCACTGAGCATGAGATCAAGGGACATCTACTTGGTGGTATACATAAAAACCAAAGTACCAGATATAAAAACAAGGGCACAAGATGTGTGTGCAAGTTCCCCTCCAGGTGATAATGGAAGAGGAATTTTATAGCAATAAATGCATACATCAAGAAAAAAAAAGATCTCAAATAAACAATTTAACTATATTCCTCAAGAACTAGAAAAAGAAGAAATTTAGCATAGAGCTACTGGACACAAGAAAATAGCAAAGATAAGTGAAGTAAGTGAAATAGAAACAGAAAATTAATAAAGATTGATACAAGTAAGCGTTGTGTTTTTTGAAAGGATAAACAAAATTTAAAAAATTTAGCTTGACTAAGGAAAAGAGAACATGTAAATAAATAAAAACAGAAAAGGAAGGAGTAATTAAAACATATCACAGAAGTACAAAGAATCAAAAATAAGTACTTTGAATAATTATATACTTACAAAATAGAAAACCTAGAAGAAATAAATTCCTAGAACATTCAACCTGCCAAAAATGAGCCATGAAATTGAAACTCTGAACAGATGAATAAAGTGCAAGGATATTGAATCACTAATCATAAACTTCCCATCAGGGAAAATGCCACGGCCAGGTGGTTTCAATGGTTACAAATGCACCAAAAAAAAAAACAATAAAATAGCTAGGAATAAACTTAACCAAAGGGGTAAAAGAACTGTGCTCTGAAAGCTATAAAATATTCATTAAAGGAATTGAAGATGAAACAAACAAATGAAAATATATATCATGCTCAGGGATTGGAAAAATTAATATTGTTAAAATGTCCATATTACACAAAGCAATCTACTGATCCAATACAATCTCTGTAAAAACACCAACAGCATTTTTCATAATACTAGAACAAATAATACTAAATTTGTATGGAGCCACAAATGACCCTGAATAGCCAAAGCAATCTTGAGAAAGAAAAACAAAGCTGGAGGTATCAATGCAAGAGTTCAAAATATACTACAAATCTGTAGTAATTGAAACAGTATGGTAAAATTCTAGGGAAGATGGCAGAGTAGGAGGATGCTAAACTTACCATGTCCAGTGAATACAACTAGATAACACCCACATCAGTGTAAATAACCCAGAAAATGACCCAAAGACTGGCAAAACAGACTCTCTACAACTAAATGTAGAGAAAAGGCCACATTAGTAGGCTGGGCACAGACAGCTGGTCTAACAGAAGGCCCTACCCACCAACAAAAGCTTCTCAGGTGACAACACAGGAAAAGTGCCTGCTACTTCAGTGGTATTGCATTTCTGGCAAATGGCTGGTCTGACTTAACTCAAACACAAGGTGGCCCCAGACTGGGCCACTAAATACAGAGGGACAAAACTCTGCTCACAGGGCAGATATTATAGAGAACTGGACTAAAGACAAAAGCTGTTCAGCCTCAAAACAGGACACATGCAACACATGGAAGGCACCCCTGAAGAGCCAGGGTCTGGTGAACAGGGGACAGTGTACTGCAGGGCACTACAGGAACTTTTCATCATAAAGCCACTACTCTCAAGGGCGGGAGACACAGCTGACTTTCCTGCATGCAGAAACAGTAACAGAGAGTTACACAAAAGGAGGAGACAGAGGAATATGTCCCAAGTGAAAGAACAGGGCAAAATCACAGCAAACGACCTAAGTAAAAGGGAGATAAGTAATATGCCTGATATACCTTTAGGTATGTAATGTATAACACCATATACATAAAATATGTGGAGGAGAGGAGTAAAAATGTGTTCAAACTTTAGTTGCCATCAACATAATATAGACTTATATATGCATAATATGTTATATACAAACTTAATGGTAATCACAAATCAAAAGCTAATAATAGATAAGCAAAATATACAGAGAAATGTATCCCAGCACATTGCTAAAGAAACCAGCAAACTGTGAGAAAAGAGAGCAAGAGAAGAAAGGAAGAGAGAAGAACTACAAAAACAACCATAAAACAACCATACAAAACCTCATGATAAAGAGGGAATTTTAAAAGCAACACATGAAAAGAAAGCAGTTACGTATAAAGGAAACCCCATAAGGGTACAAGGTGACTTTTAGGAGAAACTTTGCAGGCTAGAAGGTTGAGTCATGATCTATTCAAAGTGCTGAAAGAAAAAAAAAAACTTGGAACCAAAAATATACTATCAAGGAAGGCTACCATTCAAAATAAAAGGAACAATAAAGAGTTTCTCAAACAAAAGTTAAAGAAATTCATGACCACCAGCATCCCGATCAGAAATGTTAAAGGGCTTATTTGGGTGGAAAGAAAAACAAAAACAACCAAGATGGCAATAAGTACACACCTATCAATAATTATATTGAATGAAAATGGACTAAACATTCCAATTAAAAGACATAGTGTGATGGAATGGATAAAAACACAAGACCCATCTATATGCTGCCTACAAGGAACTCAATTCACACCTACAGACACATACAAAGTAAAAAGAAAGGTATGGGAAAGCATCATGCAAATAGGTGTGAAAAGAAAGCCAGGGTAACAATGCTTATATCAGATAAAATAAACTTTATAAAAAAGATCGTAACAAGAAACAAAAGAGGACACTAATAATAAAAGGAACAATACAAGAAGATAAAACAATTGTATATATTTATGTACCCAACATAGGAGCACTCAAAAACATAAAGGAGCTAGTAACAAACATAAAGAAGTAATTGATATTAATACAATAATAGTAGGAGACTTTAACACCCCACTTACATCAACAAATAGATGATCCAAATAGAAAATCAACAAGGAAACAGTGGCTTTGAATGACATATTGGCATGATGGATCTAACAGATATGTTGAGAACATTCCATCCTAAAACAGCAGAATATAGATTATTTCAAGTGCACATGGAAGCGTTGTGCTTATATTAGGTCACAAAACAAGTCTCAACAAATTCGAAAAGGTCAAAGTCATACCATGAATCTGTTCCAACCACACCACTATGAAACTAGAAATTAAGTACATGAAAAAAATCTGAAAAGAAAACAAATAAATGGAGGTAAAATAATGAATGAGTGAACTAAGAAATCAAAGAGAAATTAAAAAATACATGGAGAAAAAATGAAAACACAATAGTTCAAAAACTTGAGTTCACCAAAAGTTGATTTAAGAGGGAAAATTAACACTGTATAGGGGAGGAGCTAAGATGACGGCATAGTAGGAGAACCTTAGGATTGTCTCCACCCTCCAACACAACTGGATACCATCAAATCATTCTGAATACCAAAGAAATTGATCTGAGGACTGACAGAACAAACTGCACAGCTAGAGAAGAGAAGAAACCACATTGAAGAAGGTAGTAAGTGCAGAGATGTGGTTTGGGGGAGAATTTGATTGTTGGTGCTGCCAATGGGAGGGAGAAAGGTGAGAGAGAGGAGTTCACAGGCAAATGCACAAGGAGAACACTACTCCAAAGCCGTTGGCTGGGAAAACAAGAGGGGCTTTTTCATGAGTTTTTGCAACCAGTGGGGCTCAAAGAATGGAGTTTTAAATGTAGGTGGGCTTGGCTGAGATAGAGCCCTAAGGGCATTCCCCTACTTCTGGAGAAAAGGCAGGCAAACAATCCGTGGGAAGACAGAATGATCTGAGGATCACCCAAAGCACATCGGGGAAAGACTATTCCTACTTCTTGGAGTCCATCTGTGAGAGGTGGTGTTCACAGATGTCTCTCTTGGGACAGAATAGCTGGTGGGAGCCATTTCCTTCCTCTGACCCTCAGCATAGGTGCAGAGATACCTGCTGAGGGCAGCTAACCCTAACACTGGCTGTTTAGCTTACTTGCTCCAAATCCCACAACCCTGCACTCTGGTGTGACTGCCCTTCTCAGTCAAACCTGCATCTGTCTGAGTGTGGTGAGTCCGTCCCCCAGAAGACCAGTGCAGGCCCCTGCCACAGCACGACCCTAAAGTATGGAGTTTTAAAAGTCAGTAGGCTTGGCTGGGATAGAGCCCAAAGTGCACTACACTGCTCCAGGCAGACAAGCAACAAGAACAGACAGCATGAAAACGGTGATCTGAAAAAAGCCTGGGACACACAAGGGGAAGTTATTTGCTCTACTGGGAGTGCTTCCCTGAGAGCAGCAAGTATGGAGATCACTCTCCAGGGACAAAGGAACTGGCTGGAACCCTTTCTCTCCCCTGCCCCTCAGTATAACCACAGGGCCATGTGTGGGAACCACTGCAGCACCAACACTCACTACCTAACTTGCTTACACCAAGCCCTGACGCCCCACATTCAGGTAGAACTGCCCTTTCTAGTTATGCTTGCCTCAGTCCCAGCGTGGCATCAGGTCTCATTTAACAAACAGACCAGAGCACACCTAGTTAAAACTCCCCACACTCTGACCAAGGTCCAAACACTGCCCACTGCAGACAAGGAGAGCTTCTGCAGACAAATGGTCTGAAGGATAAGTCAGAAAAACACAGCAGCAGAATACGTGCAACACACACCAGAGACAGTCCCTGAAGAGCTAGGCTCTGGACACTATATGAAATGTTCTTTATAAAGCCTTTCTCTCAGAAGCAAGAAATATAATAGACTTTGATTACACACAGAAGAAGACAGAGACTTAGACAAAATGCCAAGATGGAGGAACTTATCCCAAAACAAAAAACAGTAAAAGGTCACAACGAGAGATCTATTCAAAACAGATATAATTAATATACCTGATGGAGATTTAAAGCAACAATCATAAGGATACTTGCTGGGCTTGAGAAAAGCATAGAAGACATCAGGAAGACCCTTACCACAGAGACAAAAGAACTAAAAAAAATAATCATGAGCAATACAATACAAAAATGAGCAATACAAAAAAGAGCAACACAATAACTGAGATTCAAAACAGGGTAGATGTAATTACCACAGGGGTGCAAAAAGCACAGGAATGAATAAATGATATAGAAGACAGAATAATGGAAAATAATGAAGCTGAACAAAATAGAGAAATTATGGATCACGAGAACAGATGTAAGGAACTCACTGACTTCATGGAACATAATATTCATATCATAGGAGTCCCAGATGAAGACAAGACAGGACAGAAGGTTTATTTGAGGAAATAATTGCTGAAAACCTCCCAAATCTGGGGAAGGAAATAGACATCCAGATCCGGGAGGCACAGAGAACTCCCATTAAGGAGTTCAACAAAAGCAGGCCAACACCAAGACATATTGTAGATAAATTTGCAAAATATACTGATAAAGAAAAAAATCCTAAAAGCAGCAAAAGAAGACCCTAACTTACAAGAGAAGAACCATAAAGGTAGCTGAACATGTTTCCACAGAAACTTGGCAAGCCAGAACGAGTGGCTTGATATATTCAAAGTGCTGAGTGGGAACAATCTGCAGCCAAGAATACTCTATCTAGCAAGGCTATCTATCATTCAGAATAGAAGGAGAGATAGTTTCCCAGACAAACAAAATCTAAAGGAGTTTGTGACCACTAAACCAACCCTGCAAGAAATATTAAAGGAGACTCTTCAAGTGGGAAGGATAGACCAAAGTGACAAAGACAAGGAAGGATCAGAGAAAATCTCCAGAAACAATGACAAAACAAGTAATAAAATGGCAATAAATACATATCAATCAATAATTACTGTGAATGTAAATGGACTAAATGCTCTAATCAAATGACATAGGGTGTCAAAATAGATTAAAAAACAAGACCCACCTATATGCTGCCTAAAAAAGACTCGTTTTACACCTAAAGACACCTGCAGATAGAAACCAAGGGATGGAGAAACACTTTTCATGCAGATGGAAGTCAAAAGAAACCCAGTGTAGCAATAATTATATAAGACAAACTAGATTTTTTTTTCTTAAGTAGGCTCCAGACACTACATGGGACTTGAACTCATGACCTTGAGATCAAGAGTTGCATGCTCTATAGACAGAGCAAGCCAGGTATCCAGAAACAAATTAGATTTTTTTTGTGCTTTTTTTATTGTTATGTTAATCCCCATACATTACATCATTAGTTTTTGATGTAGTGTTCCATGATTCATTGTTTGTGCATAACACCCAGTGCTCCATGCAGAACGTGCCCTCCTCAATACCCATCACCAGGCTAACCCATCCTCCCACCCCCCCTCCCCTCTAGAACCCTCAGTTTGTTTTTCAGAGTCCATCATCTCTCATAGTTCATCTACCCCTCCGATTTCCCCCCAAATTAGATTTTAAGACAAAGACTGCACAAGAGATAAAGAAAATATCTATATCATCATAAAGGGGGCTATCCAACAAGAATATCTAACAATTGTATATATTTATGCCCCCAACATGGGAGCATGCAAATATATAAAACAATAAGAAACATAAGAGAACTCATTGATAATAATACAATAATAGTAGGGGACTTGAACACCCCACTTACATCAATGGACACATTATCTAAGCTGAAAATCAACAAGGAAAAAATGGCATTGAATGACACTCTGTTCCAGATGGGCTTAACAGACATATTCGGAACATTTCATCCCAAAGCAGCAGAATACACATTCTTTTCAAGTGCACATGGGACATTCTCCAGAATAGATCACATACTAGGTCACAAATCAGGCCTCAACAAGCATGAAAGAATGAGATCATACCATGCATATTTACTCACCAGAACGCTATGAAACTTGAAGTAAACCACAAGAAAAAGTTTGGAAACAACACAAATACATTGAGGTGAAACAATATGCTACTAAAGAACAAACGGGTCAACCAGGAAATCAAAGAAGAAATAAAAAATACATAAAATAAATGCAAATGGAACCACAACAGTCCAAAACATTCGGGATGTGGCAAAAGCAGTGATAAGAGGGAAGTATATAGAAATACAAGCTTACTTCGATAAGCAAGAAAAATCTCAAATAAAAAACATAACTATACCTAAAGGCACTAGGAAAAGAACAACAAACAAAGACTGAAGCCAGTACATGATGGGAAATGATAAAAATGAGAGTAGAAATAAAGGATATAGAAATTTAAAAGAAAACATCAATGAAAGCAGGAACTGGATCTTTGAAAAAAAACTGATAACCCCCTAGCCAGACTTATCAAAAAGAAAAGAGAAAGGACCAGAATAAATAAAATCACAGAGAGGAGAAATAGCAACCAATACCACAGAAATACATACAATTATAAGAGAATATGATGAAAAATTATATGCCAACAAATAGGAGAACCTAGAAAAAATGATAAATTCCTAAAAATTTATACACTAGAAAAGTGAAACAGGAAGAAATAGAAAACTTGAACAGACTGATAACCAAAGAAACTGAATCAGTAATAAAAAATCTCCCAACAAAAGTCCAGGCCAGAATGCTTCACACATGAATTCTACCAAACATTTAAAGAAGACTTAATACTTATTCCTCTCAAATTAAAAAAAAAAAAAAAAGAAAGAAATGGAAAGAAACTTCCAAATTCTTTCCATGAGGCCAGCATTACCCTGATTCCAAAACCAGACAAAGACTCCAATAAAAAGGAGAACTACAGTCCAATATTGTTGATAGATATGGATGAAAAACTTTTCAACATGCTACTAAAAAATCGAACCCAAAAATACTTTAAAAGAATCATTTACCATGATCAAGTGGGATTAATTCCTGGATTTCAAGTGTGGTTCAGTATTCACAAATCAATCAACATGATACACCACATTAAGAAAGAGAGGATATGAACCATATGATCCATTCAATAGATGCAGAAAAAGCATTTGATAAAGTACAACATCCATTCATGATTAAAAAAAAAAAACACCCTCAACAAAGTAGGGATGGAGGGAACAGGGAAGTCCACTCTCATCACTATTATTTAGCATAGCACTGGGAGTACAAAGATTGTGAAAACAACTCTATTACCCAAAGCAATCTGCACATTTAATGCAATCCCTATCACAGAACTACAAGAAACCATCCTAAAATTTGCATGGAACCACAACAGACCCAGAATAGCAAAAGTAATCCTGAAAAAGAAAAGCAAAGCTGGTGGCATCACAATTCTGGACTTCAAGTTATATTACAAAGCTGCAGTGATAAAGACAGTATGGTACTGGCACAAAGACAGACACATAGATGAATGGAACAGGATAGGAAACTCAGAAATAAACCCACAATTACATGGTCAACTAATCTTCAACAAAGCAGTAAAGAATATCCAATGGAAAAAACACAGTCTCTTTAACAAATGGTATTGGGTAAACTGGACAGCCACATGCAGAAGAATGAAACTGGACCACTTTCTTACACCATACACAAAAATAAATTCAAAATGCATGAAAGACCTAAATGTGAAACAGGAAACCATCAAAATTCTAAAGGAGAACACAGGCTGCAATCTCTTTGACATTGGTCGTAGCAACTTCTTACTAGATACGTCTCTGGAGGCAAGGGAAACAAAAGCAAAAATGAACTATTGGGACTCCATCACAATAAAATCTTCTGCACAGTGAAGCAAACAATCAACAAACTAAAAGGAAACCTTCAGAATGGGAGAAGATATTTGCCAATGACATATCTGATAAAGGGTTAGCATCAAAAATCTATAAAGAACTTTTAACAGTGAACACCCAACAAAAAATAATTCAGTCAAAAAATGGGCAGAAGACTTGAATAGACATTTTGCCATAGAAGACACAGTGATGGCCAACAGACACATGAAAAGATGTTCAACATCACTCATCATCAAGGAAATACAAATCAAAACTATAATGAGACATCACCTCGCACTAGGCAGAATGGCTAAAATAAATGACACAAGAAACAACAGTTGTTGGTGAGGATGCAGAGAAAGGGGAATCCTCTCACACTATTGATGGGAATGCAAACTGGTGCAGCCACTATGGAAAACAGTATGGAGTTGAAAATAGAACTACCTTATGACCCAGCAATTGCACTGCTAGGTATTTATCCAAAGGATACAAAAATACTGATTCAAAGGGATACATGCACCCTGATGTCTATAGCAGCGTTATTAATAATAGTAAAATTATAGAAAGAGCCCAAGTGTTCATGGACTGATGAATGGATAAAGAAGTGATATATAGGTAATGGAATATTACTCAGCTATAAAAAAGAATGAAGTCTTGCCATATGCAATGACATGGATGGAGCTAGAGAGTATTATGGTAAGTGAAATAAGTCAGTCAGAGAAAGACAAATACCATGTGATTTCACTCATACATGGAATTTAAGAGACAAAAGAAATGAACATGGGGGGGGCGGGAAGAGCAGCCAACTAAGAAACAGACTCTTTACTATAGAAAACAAACTGATGGTTACTGGAGGGGAGGTGGATGGGGGATAAATTGAACAGGTAATGGGTATAGCAGGGGGCACTTATGATGAGTACCAGGTATTGTGCGTACATGTTGAATCACTAAATTCTACACCTGGTACTAATATTACACTCTATGTTAACTAACTGGAATTTAAATAAAAATTTGGAGAAGACAAAAAAATAACAGGGAAGATAATAGCAATATAGGCCTACCTGAAGATAAAAGAAAAATCTCAGATAAACAATCTAACCTTACACCTAAAGGAGCTAGAAAAAGAGGATCAACAACAAAAGAGAGGGAAGGAAATAATAAAAAGTAGAGCAGAAATAAATGATATACAAAATTTTAATAAACACAATAGAAGAGATCACTGAAACCAGGAGTATGTTCTTTGAAAAGATCAACAAAATTGAAAAACCTTTAGCAGACTTGAGAGAGAGAGAGAGAGAAGATTCAAATAAACAAAATCAGAAATGAAGGAGAAATTAAAAACTGACACCACAGAAATACAAAGGAATAGAAGATAATATTATGAAAAATTATATGCCAACAAATTGGATAAACTAGAAGAAAAAGATAACTTCCTAGAATCATATAAACTCCCAAAACTGAATCAGGAATAACCAGAAAATTTGAACAAATAGATTGCCAGGAATGAACGTGAATCGGTAATCAAAAAATTCCCAACAAACTAAACTCTAGGACCAGATGCCTTCACAGGTGAATTCTACCAAACATTTAAAGAAAGAAGAGTTAATACTTATTCTTCTCAAACGATTCCAAAAAATAGAAGGGGAAGGAAAGCTTCCAAATGTATATTCTATGAGACCATCATTACCCTGATAACAAAGCCAGCTAAATATAAAATGAAAGAGAACTACAGACCAATATCTCTGATAAGTATAGATGAAAAAATCCTCAACAAAACATTAGTAAACTGAATCCAACAATACATTAAAAAAAATCATTCATCATGGGATGCCTAGGTGGCTCAGTCGGTTAAGTGTCTGCCTTCAGCTCAGGGTCCTGGGATTGAGCCCTGCATCAGGCTCACAAGCAGGGAGCCTGCTTCTCCCTCTCCCTCTGCCTGCTGCTCCCCCTGCTTGTGCTCTCTCTCTATCAAATAAATAAAATATTAAAAAAAGAGAAAGTGGTCAAGTTTCATTCTTGTGCATGCTGCTGTCCAGTTTTCCCAGCACTAAACATTTAAGAGACTGTCTTTATTCATTCAGATATTCTTTCCTGCTTTGTTGAAGATTAGGTGACCATATAGTTGTGCTTTCATTTCTGGGTTTTCTATTCTGTTCCATTGATCTCTGTGTCTATTTTTGTGCCAGTACCATACTGTCTTGATGATCACAGCTTTGTAATATAGCTTGATGTCTGGAATTTTGATGCCTCTAGCTTTGCTTTTCTTTTTCAGGATTGCTTTAGCTATTCAAGGTCTTTTGTGGTTCCATGCAAATTTTAAGATTGTTTGTTCTAGTTCTGCGAAAAATGCTAGTGGTATTTTATAGGGATTGCATTAAATACGTAGATTGCTTTAGGTAGTATAGACATTTTAACAACATTTGTTCTTCCAATCCATGAGTATGGAATGTTTTCCCATTTCTTTGTGTCATCTTCAATTTCTTTCATCAGAATTTTATAGCTTTCAGAGTACAGGTATTTTACCACCTTTGGTTAGGTTTATTCCTAGGTATCTTATGGGTTTTGCTCTAATTGTAAATTGGATTGATTCCTTGATTTATTTTTCTGCTGCCTCATTATTGGTATATAGAAATACAACAGATTTCTGTACATTGATTTTGTATCCTGTGATGTTACTGAATTCATGTATCAGTTCTATCAGTTTTTTGATGGACTTCTTAGGGTTTCTATATAGAGTATCATGTCATTTGCAAATAGTGGAAGTTTTACTTCTTCCTTGTTGATTTTGATGCTTTTTATTTCTTTCTGTTGTGTAATTGTGGGGGCTACAACTTCCAGTTCTATGTTAAATAACAATGACAAGATTGGAATCCCTGACTTGTTCCTGACTATTGAGGAAATGCTCTCACTTTTTCTCTATTCAGGATGATATTACCTGTGGGCTTTTTCATATATGGTTAAAAACCACTGGGATACAGCAAATGGGCTCCTAGCTATACAGGCCCACCTCAACAAGCATGAAAATTCTCAATTAAACAACCTAACCTTACACCTCAAGAGCTAGAAAAATAACAACAAACAAAGCCTAATGCCAGCGGAAGAAAGGAAATAAGGAAAATTAGACAGAAATAAATTATATAGAAACTAAAACAAAGGGCGCCTGGGTGGCTCAGTTGGTTAAGCGACTGCCTTTGGCTCAGGTCATGATCCCGGAGTCCCGGGATCAAGTCCCGCATCGGGCTCCCTGCTCAGCGAGGAGCCTGCTTCTCCCTCTGACCCTCCCCCCTCTCATGTACTCTCTCTCTCATTCTCTCTCTCATTCTCGCTCTCTCAAATAAATAAATAAATCTTTTAAAAAAAAAGAAACTAAAACAAAAACAAAAACAGAAAATATCAATGAAACCAGGAGATGGATCTTTGAAAAAAAATAGTAAAATTGATAGAGCCCTCACCAGATTCATCAAAAAGAAAAGAGAAAAGACCCAAGTAAATAAAATAACAAATGAAAGAGGAGAAATAACAACCAGCACCACAGAAGTACAAACAATTATAAGAGAATATTAGGACAAACTATATGCCAACAAATTGGACAACCTGGAAGAAATGGATAACTTGCTACAAACATATAAATTACCAAAAGTGAAACAGGAAGAAATATAAAACTTGAACAGACCAATAACTAGCAAAGAAATTAAATCAGTAATCAAAACATTTCCTTGAAACAAAAGTCCAGGGCCAGAATGCTTCACACATGAATTCTACCAAACATTTAAAGAAGAGTTAATACTTATTCTCAACCTATTCCAAAAAAAAAAAAAAAAAAAGAGAAAGAAAGAAATGGAAGGAAAATTTCCAAATTAATTCTATGAGGCCAGCATTACCCTAATACAAACCAGATAAACACTCTACTAAAAAAGAGAACTACAAGCCAGTATCCCTGATGAACATGTATGCAGAAATTCTGAATGAAATACTACCAAACTTAACCCAATAGTACATTTAAAAAAATCATTCACCATGATCATATGGGATTTATTCCTGCATTGCAAGGGTGGTTCAATATTTGTAAATCAATCACATTAATAAAAGAAAGGATAAGAAACATATGATCATTTTAATAGAAGCAGAAAAAGCAATTGACAAAGGTCAATATTCATTTATGATAAAATCCCTCAATAAAGTAGTTTTATATGGAATGTACTTCAAAATAATAAGGTCATATATGAAAAACCCACAGCTCATATCATCCTAAATGGGGAAAATCTGTTGCATTTCTTTACAGTAATAATGAAGGAGCAGAAAAAGAAATTAAGAAAATAATCCCTTTTACAACTGCACCAAAAAAATAAAATACCTAGGAATAACCTTAAGCAAGGAGGTGAAAGTCCTGTACTCTGAAAAGTATAAAACACTGGTGAAAGAGATTGAAGACAACAGAAGCAAATGGAAAGATAACTCCATGCTCATGGAATGGAAGAACAAGTATTTTTTTAAATACATATACCACCCAAAGCAATCTACACATTTAATGCAATTTCTTTCAAAATACCAACAGCATTTTTAACAGAACTAGAACAAACAATCCTAAAGTTTTATGGAACTACAATATACCCCCAAATAGCCAAAGCAATCTTGAAAAAGAAAAGCAAAACTGGAGGTATTCCAGATTTCAAGTTATACTACAAAATTGTAGTAATCAAAACAGTATTGTACTAACACAAAAATAGACACAGATAAAATAGAACAGAATAGAAAACCCAGAATTAAACTTACAATTATATGGTAAATTAATCTTTGACTAAGGAAGGAAGAATATCCAATGGGGAAAAGATGGTCTCTTCAACAAATTGTGTTCAGAAAACTGGACATCTTCATGCAAAAGAAAGAAACTGGACCACTTTCTTACACCAAACACATAAACAAATTCAATGGATTAAAGACCTAAGTGTGAGAGCTGAAGCCACAAAAATCCTAGAAGAAAGGACACACAGTAGTTTCTCTGGGATTGTTTATAGCAACAGTTTTCTAGATATGTCTCCTGAGGCAAAGTAACCAAAGCAAAAATAAACTTGGGACTACATGAAAATAAATGGTTTCTGCATAACAAAGGAAACAATCAATAAAGCTAAAAGATAACCTACCAAATGGAAGAAGATATTTATAAATGACAAGTTTAATAATAGGTTAGTATCCGAAATATATAAATAACATATAAAACTCAATACCCACAAAACAAATAATCCAATTTAAAAATGGGCAGAAGACATGAGCAGTCATTTCTCCAAAGAAGACATCCAGAAGGCCAACAGACACATGAAAAAATGTTCAACATCACTCAGCATCAGGGAAATAGAAATCAAAATCAAAACCATAATAGATATCACCTCACATTCATCAGAATGTTTAAAATAAAAAAACAGAAGAAACAAGTGTTGGAAAGGATGTGGAGAAAAATGATCCCCCTTGCTTTGTTGGTGGGAAGGCAAACTGGTGCAGCCACTGTGGAAAACTGTAGAATTTCCTCAGAAAGTTAAAAATAGAAGTACCCTATGATCCAGTAATCACACTACTAGGTATTTACTAAAAAACAAAAACAAAAAGCAAAATCAAAAACAAAAACCACACACACACACACACACACACACACACACATACACACACTAATTCAAAAGGCTACAGGCACCCTTATGTTTATTACAGCATTATTTACTGTAGCCAAATTATGGTAGCATCCCGTGTCCACTGATAGATGAATGGATAAAGAAGATGTGATATATTGTGTGTGTGTGTTATATATTATATATTATATATTATATATTATATATTATATATTATATATATATATAATTGAATATTACTGAGACATATAAAAGAATGAAATCCTGTATTTTGCAACATGATGGATAGAGACACTAAAATGCTAAGTGAAATAAGTCAGTCAGAGAAAGACAAATATGATTTCACTCATATGTGGAATTTAAAAACAAAACAAATGAACAAAGTAAGAGACAAACCAAAACACAGACTCTTAATTATTGAGATAAAAATGATGGTTACTGAGTGGAAGTGGGTAGGAGGATGGGTGAAATAGGTGCAGAAGATTAAGAATATACTTGTCATGATAAGCACTGAGTAATGTATAGAATTGTTGAATCAAAGGGAGAGGATCAGGGGGGCAGAGCAAGATGGCGGAGGAGTAGGAGACCTGGATTTCGTCTCCTCTCAGGAATTCAGCTGGATAGGGATCAAACCATTCTGAACACCTACAAACTCAACAGGAGATCGAAGAAAAGAATAGCAACAACTCTCTGAACAGAAAAGCGACCACTTTCTGGAAGGTAGGACATGCGGAGAAGTGAATCCGAGGCGATATTCGGGAGGATAGACGGCGGGGGAGGGGCCTCCGTCGGCCGCTTCTGGCAAGTGATAGAGCAGCGGAGCACAAAATTGGAACTTTTAGAAGTCTGCTCCGCTGAGGGACGTCACTCTGGTGGCTAAGTGGGGGGTAGAACCCTCGCGGGACAGGGTGGTCTCAGGACCCTCGGGGTCACAGAAAGACCGGGGGTGCCTGAGTGCGGCAGAGCTCCCAGGTATCGGAGCGGGGAAGCCGGCTGCAGAGACAGAGCCCAGGCGCGGGCTCTCAGCTCGGGGTGACCATAAACCGTGATCCGCGGCACAGTCGGGCCACTGCTCCTCTAGCAGGGACCCAACGAGCGGCAGATCCGGGGAGACTCCCCTTCCTCCCCCGGGAGGAGCGACACGGGAGCGCACCGCAGGGATCTGCTGGGTTTGGAGATTCCACCCGGGGTCGGGTGCCAGAGATAGAAATGCACGGTCACAGGCCGGGTGAGCACAGAGTACGGCCGGAGACTGGGGACGTGGGAGTGACTGAGGGCTTTTCTCTGGGGGCGCGCTGAGAAGTGGGGCCCCGAGTTCTTGGCTCCTCCAGGGCGGAGATTGGGAGGCTGCCATTTTCACTCTCCACCTCCAAAGCTGTACAGAAAGCTTGCAGGGAACAAAAGCTCCGGAGAGCAAACCCGAGCAGATTACTTAGCCTGGACCAGCAAGGGTGGGGCAATTCCGCCTTGGGCAAAGACATTTGGGAACCACGGCAACAGGCCCCTCCCCCAGAAGATCAGCAAGAACAGCCAGCCAAGACCAAGTTTACCGATCAATGAGAACAGCAGAACTCCAGTGCTAGGGGAATACTGCACATAGAATTCATGGCTTTTTTACCATGATTCTTTAGTCTTTCAAAGTTAATAATTTTTTTTAACTGTCTTTTTTTTTTTTTTTGAATTTTTCTTTTTCCCATTTTCAACCAACATCTTATCAATCCCTTTTTTAAAAAACATTTTTATTTTTCATTTTTAGAGTCATATTCTATCCCTTCATAGTAGTTACCCGTATTTCTGGCATATATATATAATTTCTTCTCTCTTTAAAATTTTGAGATAGTTTCTTCTAACAGATCAAAATATACTCTAAATCTCTAGTGTATGGTTTTTTTCTACTCCCCTGCCTGATCACATTCTCTCCCTTTTTTTTTCTTTTTTTTAAATCCTCTTCTTTCTTTTTTCAAACAACTTATCAATTCTTTTTATAAAATTTTTTATAATTTCCATCTTTACAGTCATATTCCATCCCTTCATCATATCAACCCTTATTTTTGTACATATATAAGTTTTTCTTTCTTTAAAATTTTGGGAAGCACTTTCTTTTAACAGGCCAAAATACACCCAAAATCTAGTGTGTGGCACTGATCTGTATACCAGCCTGATCACATTTGATCACATTCTGTTTTTGTTTTGTTTTGTTTTGTTCTGTTTTTGTTTGTTTTTATATTTATCTTTTTCTTTTTCTTTTTTCTTTTTTTTCTTCTTCTTTTTTCTCTCTTTCCCTTTCTTTTCCAACTGCTTCAGGTCTTTTCTGATTTGTTTAGAGTATATTTTCTGGGGACGTTGTTACCCTGCTAGCATTTTGTTCTCTCATTCATCTATTCTCCTCTGCACAAAATGACAAGATGGAAAAAATCACCTCAACAAAAAGAACAAGAGGTAGTACCAACTGCCAGGGACCTACTCAATACGGACATTAGTATGATGTCAGATCTAGAGTTCAGAATATCACTTTAAAGATACTAGCTGGGCTTGAAAAAAGCATGGAAGTTATTAGAGAAACCCTTTCTGGAGAAGTAAAAGAACTAAAATCTAACCAAGTAGAAACAAAAAGGCTATTAATGAGGTGCAATCAAATATGGGGGCGCTAACTGCTAGGATAAATGAGGCAGAAGAGGGAATCAGTGATATAGAAGACCAAATGATGGAAAATAAAGAAGCTGAGAAAAAGAGAGATAAACAACTACTGGATCACGAGGGCAGAATTCGAGAGATAAACGATACCATAAGATAAAACAACATTAGAATAATTGGAATCCCAGAAGAAGAAGAAAGAGAGAGGGGGCAGAAGGTATAATGGAGCAAATTATAGCAGAGAACTTCCCTAATTTGGGGAAGGAAACAGGCATCAAAATCCAGGAAGCACAGAGAACCCCTCTCAAAATCAATAAAAATAGGTCAACACCCCGACATCTAATAGTAAAACTTACGAGTCTCAGAGACAAAGAGAAAATCCTGAAAGCAGCTCGGGACAAGAGATATGTAACCTACAATGGTAGAAACATTAGATTGGCAACAGACCTATCCACAGAGACCTGGCAGGCCAGAAAGGACTGGCAGAATATATTCAGAGCACTAAATGAGAAAAATATGCAGCCAAGAATACTATATCCAGCTAGGCTGTCATTGAAAATTGAAGGAGAGATAAAAAGCTTCCAGGACAAACAAAAACTAAAGGAATTTGCAAACACAAAACCAGCCCTACAAGAAATCTTGAAAGGGGTCCTCTAAGCAAAGAGAGAGCCTAAAAGCAACATAGACCAGAAAGGAACACAAACAAGATACAGTAGCAGTCAACTTACAGGCAATACAATGGCACTAAATTCCTATCTTTCAATAGTTACCCTGAATGTAAATGGGCTAAATGCCCCAATAAAAAGACACAGGCTATCAGATTGGATTAAAAAACAAGACCCATCGATATGCTGTCTGCAAGAGACTCATTTTAGAACCAAAGACACCCCCAGATTGAAAGTGAGGGGGTGGAAAACCATTTACCATGCAAATGGACACCAAAAGAAAGCTGGGGTGGCAATCCTTATATCAGACAAATTAGATTTTAAACCAAAGACTGTAATAAGAGATGAGGAAGGACACTATATCCTACTTAAAGGGTCTATCCAACAAGAAGATCTAACAATTGTAAATATCTATGCCCCTAACATGGGAGCAGCCAATTATATAAGGCAATTAATAACAAAAGCAAAGAAACACATCGACAACAATACAATAATAGTGGGGGACTTTAACACCCCCCTCACTGAAATGGACAGATCATCTAAGCAAAAGATCAACAAGGAAATAAAGGCTTTAGATGACACAATGGACCAAATGGACTTCACAGATATATTCAGAACATTCCATCCCAAAGCAACGGAATACACATTCTTCTCTAGTGCCCATGGAACATTCTCCAGAATCGATCACATCCTAGGTCATAAATCAGGTCTCAACCAGTACCAAAAGATTGGGATCATTCCCTGCCTGTTTTCAGACCACAATGCTTTGAAACTAGAACTCAATCACAAGAGGAAAGTCGGAAAGAACTCAAATACATGGAGGCTAAAGAGCATCCTACTGAAGAATGAATGGGTCAACTAGGAAATTAAAGAAGAATTAAAAAAATTCATGGAAACCAATGAAAATGAAAACACAGCTATTCAAAATCTTTGGGATGCAGCAAAGGCAGTCCTAAGAGGAAAGTATATAGCAATACAAGCCTTTCTCAAGAAACAAGAAAGGTCTCAAGTACACAACCTAACCCTACACCTAAAAGAGCTGGAGAAAGAAGAGCAAATAAAGCCTAAACCCAGCAGGAGAAGAGAAATAATGAAGATCAGAGCAGAAATCAATGAAATAGAAACCAAAAGAACAGTAGAACAGATCAACGAAACAAGGAGCTAGTTCTTTGAAAGAATTAACAAGATTGATAAACCCCTGGCCACACTTATCAAAAAGAAAAGAGAAAGGACCCAAATAAATAAAATCATGAATGAAAGAGGAGAGATCACAACCAACACCAAAGAAATACAAACAATTATAAGAACATAATATGAGCAACTCTATGCCAGCAAATTAGATAACCTGGAAGAAATGGATGCATTCCTAGAGATGTATCAACTACCAAAACTGAACCAGGAAGAAATAGAAAACTTGAACAGACCTATAACCACTAAGGAAATTGAAGCAGTCATCAAAAGTCTCCCAAAACACAAAAGCCCAGGGCCAGATGGCTTCCCAGGGGAATTCTACCAAACATTTAAAGAAGAATTAATACCTATTCTTCTGAAACTGTTCCAAAAAATAGAAATGGAAGGAAAACTTCCAAACTCATTTTATGAGGCCAGCATTACCTTGATCCCAAAACCAGACAAAGACCCCATCAAAAAGGAGAATTAGAGACCAATATCCCTGATGAACATGGATGCAAAAATTCTCACCAAAATACTAGCCAATAGGATCCAACAGTACATGAAAAGGATTATTCACCACGACCAAGTGGGATTTATCGCTGGGCTGCAAGGTTGGTTCAACATCCGCAAATCAAACAACGTGATACAATACATTAACAAAAGAAAGAACAAGAATCATATGATCCTCTCAATAGATGCAGAAAAAGCATTTGACAAAGTACAGCATCCTTTCTTGATCAAAACTCTTCAGAGTATAGGGATAGAGGGTACATACCTCAATATCATAAAAGCCATCTATGAAAAACCTACGGCGAATATCATTCTCAATGGGGAAAAACTGAGAGCTTTCCGCCTAAGGTCAGGAACGTGGCAGGGATGTCCACTATCACCACTGCTATTCAACATAGTATTGGAAGTCCTAGCCACAGCAATCAGACAACAAAAAGAAATCAAAGGCATCCAAATCGGCAAAGAAGAAGTCAAACTCTCACTCTTTGCAGATATGATACTTTATGTGGAATATCCCAAAGACTCCACCCCAAAACTGCTAGAACTCATACAGGAATTCAGTAAAGTGGCAGGATATAAAATCAATGCACAGAAGTCAGTGGCATTCCTATACACCAACAACAAGTCAGAAGAAAGAGAAATTAAGGAGTCGATCCCATTTACAATTGCACCCAAAACCATAAGATACCTAGGAATAAATCTAACCAAAGAGGCAAAGAATCTGTACTCAGAAAACTATAAAATACTCATGAAAGAAATTGAGGAAGACACAAAGAAATGGAAAAATGTTCCATGCTCATGGATTGGAAGAACAAATATTGTGAAGATGTCAATGCTACCTAGAGCAATCTACACATTCAATGCAATCCCCATCAAAATACCATCCACTTTTTTCAAAGAAATGGAACAAATAATCCTAAAATTTGTATGGAACCAGAAAAGACCCCTCATAGCCAGAGCAATGTTGAAAAAGAAAAGCAAAGCTGGCGGCATCACAATTCCGGACGTCCAGCTCTATTACAAAGCTGTCATCATCAAGACAGTATGGTACTGGCACAAAAACAGACACATAGATCCATGGAACAGAATAGAGAGCCCAGAAATGGACCTTCAACTCTATGGTCAACTAATCTTTGACAAAGCAGGAAAGAACGTCCAATGGAAAAAAGACAGTCTCTTCAACAAATGGTGTTGGGAAAATTGGATAGCCACATGCAGAAGAATGAAACTGGACCATTTCCTTATACCACACACAAAAATAGACTCCAAATGGTTGAAAGACCTCAATGTGAGACAGGAGTCCATCAAATCCTAAAGGAGAACACAGGCAGCAACCTCTTGGACCTCAGCCGCAGCAACTTCTTCCTAGAAACATCGCCAAAGGCAAGGGAAACAAGGGCAAAAATGAACTATTGGGACTTCATCAAGATAAAAAGCTTTTGCAAAGCAAAGGAAACAGTCAACAAAACCAAAAGACAACTGACAGAATGGGAGAAGATATTTGCAAATGACATATCAGATAAAGGGCTAGTATCCAAAATCTATAAAGAACTCATCAAACTCAACACCAAAGAACAAAGAATCCAATCCAGAAATGGGCAGAAGACACAAACAGACATTTTTCCAAAGAAGACATCCAAATGACCAACAGACACATGAAAAAGTGCTCAATATAGCTCGGCATCAGGGAAATCCAAATCAAAACCTCAATGAGATACCACCTCACACCAGTCAGAATGGCTAAAATTAACAAGTCAGGAAATGACAGATGTTGGCGGGGATACGGAGAAAGGGGAACCCTCCTACACTGTTGGTGGGAATGCAAGCTGGTGCAGCCACTCTGGAAAACAGTATGGAGGTTCCTCAAAAAGTTGAAAATAGAGCTACCATATTATCCAGCAATTGCACTACTGGGTATTTACCCCAAAGATACAAAAGTAGGGATCCGAAAGGGTACGTGCACCCCGATGTTTATAGCAGCAATGTCCACAATAAACTGTGGAAAGAGCCAAGATGTCTATCAAAAGATGAATGGATAAAGAAGATGTGGTATATATATATAATGGAATATTATGCAGCCATCAAAAAGAATGAAATCTTGCCATTTGCAATGACGTGGATGGAACTGGAGGGTATTATGCTGAGCGAAATAAGTCAAACAGAGAAAGACATGTATCATATGACCTCACTGATATGAGGAATTCTTAATCTCAGGAAACAAACTGAGGGTTGCTGGAGTGAGGGGTCGGGTGGGAGAGATGGGGTGACTGGGTGATGGACACTGGGGAGGGTATGTGCTCTAGTAAGCGCTGTGAATTGTGCAAGACTGTTGAATCTCAGATCTGTACCTCTGAAACAAATAATGCAATATATGTTAAGAAAAAAAAAAAGAATAAGAAGAATGTAGCAGGAGGGGAAGAATGAAGGGGGGGAAATTGGAGGGGTAGACGAACCATGAGAGACGATGGACTCTGAAAAACAAACTGAGGGTTCTAGAGGGGAGGGGTTTGGGAGGATGGGTTAGCCTGGTGATGGGTATTGAGGAGGGCACGTTCTGCATGGAGTACTAGGTGTTATGCACAAACAATGAATCATGGAACACTATATCTAAAACTAATGATGTAATGTATGGGGATTAATATAACAATAAAAAAATTAAAAAAAAAAAAAGTGAGAGGAGCAAGATGGCAGAGGAGTAGGAGACCTAAATTTAGTCTGGTCCCAGGAATTCAGCTAGATAGTTATCAAACCATTCTGAACACCTACAAACTCAACAGGAGATCAAAGGAAAGAATAATAACAATTCTGTGAACAGAAAAGCAACCACTTTCTGGAAGGTAAGGTGTGCAGAGACATGAATCTGAGGTGATATTTGGGAAGACAGACCGCAGGGGGAGGGAGCTTCTGCCAGCCAGCTACCAGAAAGTGATACAGCAAGTGACATCGCTCCAGTGGCTAAGCGGGGGGTGGAACTCTTGCTGGGACAGTGTGATCTCAGGACCCTCGGGGTCACAGAAAGACTGGGGGTGCCTGAGTGTGGCAGAGCTCCCAGGTATTGGAGCAGGGAAGCCAGCTGCAAAGACAGAGCCAAGGAGTGGGCTCTCAGCTCGAGGTTGCCATAAACTGTGATTCTTGGCACAGTTGGGCCACTACTCTTTGAGCAGGGACCCAACAAGTGGCAAATCCAGGGAGACTCTCCTTCCTCCCCTGGGAGGAGCAGCGCAGGAGTGCACCTCAGGAATCTGCTGGGTTTAGAGACTCCAAACGGGGTTCTGTGCCAGAGATAGAAATGCTCAGTCACAGGCCGAGTGAGCATGGTGAGTGGCTGGAGACCAGGGAGATGGGAGTGATTGACTGCTTTTCTCTGAGGGCTTACTGAGAAGTGGGGCTCCAGGTTCACAGCTCCTCCAGGGTGAGAGATTGTGAAGTCACCATTTTCATTCTTGTCTTCCAAAGCTCTACAGAAAGCTTTCAGGGAACAAAAGCTACCGAGAGCAAACCCAAGCAGATTACTTAGCCTAGCCCCTGGCAAGGGCGGTGCAATTCCACCTTGGGGAAAGACATTTGAGAACCACTGCAACAGGCCCCTCCCCCAGAAGATTAGTAAGAATATCCAGCCAAGACCAAGTTTACCAATCAATAAGAACTGCAAAACCCAGCGCTAGGGGACTACAGCACGTATAATTCATGGCTTTTTTCCCCATGATTCTTTAGTCTTTCAAAGTTAATGTTTTTAATTTTCTGTATTTTTTCTTTTTCTATTTTTTTAAATTTTTATTCTTTCTTTTTTCAACCAACATATTACCTTATCAATTCCTTTTTAAAAAACTTTTTAAATTTTCATTTCTATGGTCATATTCTATTCCTAAGTTTTTCTAACTTTAAAATTTTTGGATACAGTTTCTTCTAGCAGACCAAAATATATCCTAAATCTAGTGTATGGCTTTGTTCTAGTCTCACACCTGATCATATTCTCTCCTTTTTTTCTTTTTAATTTTTTTCTTTCTTTTTTCAACCTTCTTATCAGTTCCTTTTTAAAAATCGTTTTTAATTTTCATCTTCACAGTCATATTCCATTCCTTCATCATATTTACCCTTATTTTTGTATATAGATAAGTTTTCTTTCTTTAAAATTTTGGGAGTCAGTTTCTTCTAACAGACCAAAATACACCCAAAATCTAGTGGGTCGCTCTGGTCTATTCACCAGCCTTATCATATTCTTTCTTTTTTTTTTTTTTAATTCTTTTCCCCCTGGTTTCGGGTCTCCTCTGATTTGTTTAGTGTATATTTTCCTTCTAGGATTTTTTTCTCTCATTCATCTATTCATCTCTGGACAAAATGACAAAATGGAAAAACTCACCTCAAAAAAAAGAACAATAGGCAGTACCGACTGCCAGGGACCTAATCAATACGGACATTAGTAAGCTGTCGGAACTAGAGTACAGAATGACGATTATAAAGATACTAGCTGGGCTTGAAAAAAGCATAGAAGATACAAGAGAATCCATTTCTGGAGAAATAAAAGAACTAAAATCTAACCAAGTCAAAATCAAAAAGGCTATTTATGAGGTGCAATCAAAAATGGAGGCTCTAACTGCTAGGATAAATGAGGCAGAAGAGAGAATTAGTGATATAGAGGACCAAATGATGGAGAATAAAGAAGCTGAGAAAAAGAGAGATAAACAACTACTGGATCACAAGGGCAGAATTCGAGAGATAAGTGATACCATAAGACAAAACAATATTAAAATAATTGGGATCTCAGAAGAAGAAGAAAGAGAGAGGGCAGAAGGTGCAAATTATAGAGGAAAACTTCCCTAATTTGGGGAAAGAAACAGGCACCAAAATCCAGGAGACACAGAAAACCCCCCTCAAAATCAATAAAAATAGGTCAACACCCCAACATCTAATAGTAAAACTCACAAGTCTCAGAGACAAAGAGAAAATCCTGAAAGCAGCTCAGGACAAGAGGTCTGTAACCTACAATGGTAGAAACATTAGATTGGAAGCAAACCTATCCACAGAGACCTGGCAGCCCAAAAAGGACACTGGCATGATATAATCAGGGTACTAAACAAGAAAAATATGCAGCCAAGAATACTATATCCAGCTAGGCTGTCACTGAAAATAGAAGGAGAGATAAAAAGCTTCCAGGACAAACAAAAACTAAAAGAATTTGCAAACAGGAAACCAGCCCTACAAGGATTGCCACCCCAGCTTTCTTTTGGTGTCCATTAACATGGTAATAGATCACATCCTGGGTCACAAATCAGGTCTCAAACAGTACCAAAAGATTGGGATCATTACCTGCATATTTTCAGACCACAGTGCTTTGAAACTAGAACTCAATCACAAAAGGATAGTTGGAAAGAACTCAAATACATGGAGGCTAAAGATGCTCTTTAATGGGTCAAGCAGGAAATTAAAGAAGAATTTAAAAAATTCATGGAAACCAATGAAAATGAAAACACAACTGTACAAAATCTCTGGGATGCAGCAAAGGCGGGCCTAAGAGGAAAGTATATAGCAATACAAGCCTTTCTCAAGAAACAAGAAAGGTCTCAAATACACAACCTAACCCTACAACTAAGGGAGCTGGAGAAAGAAAAACAAATAAAGCCTAAACCCAGCAGGAGAAGAGAAATCATGAATATCAGAGCAGAAATCAATGAATTAGAAACCAGAAGAACAGCAGAATAGATCAACAAAACTAGGAGGTGGTTCTTCAAAAGAATTAATAAGATTGATAAACCCCTGGGCAGACTTATCAAAAAAAAAAAAGAGAAAGGACCCAAATAAATAAAATAATGAATGAAAGAGGAGAGATCAACAACCAACACCAAGAAATACAAACAATTATAAGAACATATTATGAGCCAATATATGCCAGCAAATTAGACAATATGGTAGAAATGGATGCATTCCTAGGTATGTATAAACTACCAAAACTGAACCAAGAAGAAATAGAAAACATGAACAGACCCTAACAAGTAAGGAAATTGAAGCAGTAATCAAAAATCTCCCAACAAACAAGAGCCCAGGGCCAGATGGCTTCCCAGGGGAATTCTACCAAACATTTAAAGAAGAATTAATACCTATTCTTCTGAAACTGTTCCAAAAAATAGAAATGGAAGGAAAACTTCCAAACTCATTTTATGAGGACATCATTACCTCGATCCCAAAACCAGACAAAGACCTCATCAAAAGGGAGAATTACAGACCAATATCCTTGATGAACATGGATGCAAAAATTCTCACCAAAATACTAGCCAATAGGATCCTACAGTACATTAAAAGGATTATTCACCACGACCTAGTGGGATTTATTCTTGGGCTGCAAGGTTGGTTCAACATCTGCAAATCAATCTATGTGATACAATACATTAATAAAAGAAAGAACAAGAACCATATGATCCTCTCAATAGATGCAGAAAAAGCATTTGACAAAATACAGCATCCTTTCTTGATTAAAACTCTTCACATCGTAGGGATAAAGGGTACATACCTCAATATCATAAAAGCCATCTATGAAAACCCACAGCGAATATCATTCTCAATGGGAAAAACCTGAGAGCTTTCCCTTGAGGTCAGGAACACAGCAGGAATGTCCACTCTCACCACTGTTGTTCAACGTAGTACTGAAATTCCTAGCCTCAGCAATCAGACAACAAAAAGAAATAAAACGCAGGGCGCCTGGGAGGCTCAGTTGGTTAAGCGGCTGCCTTCGGCTCAGGTCATGATCCCAGAGTTCTGGGATCGAGCCCCACGTCGGGCTCCCCACTCAGTGGAGAGCCTACTTCTCCCTCTCTCTCTGCCTGCCTCTCTGCCTACTTGTGCTCTCTCTCTCTCTGTCAAATAAATAAATAAAATCTTTAAAAAAAAAAAAAAAAGAAATAAAAGGCATCCAAATTGGCAAAGAAGAAGTCAAACTCTCACTCTTTGCAGATGATATGATACTTTATGTGGAAAACCGAAAGGACTCCACCCCAAAACTGCTAGAACTCATACAGGAATTCAGTAATGTGGCAGGATATAAAATCAATGCACAGAAATCAGTGGCATTCCTATACACCAACAACAAGACAGAAGGAAGAGAAATTAAGGAGTCAATCCCATTTACAATTGCACCCAAAACCGTAAGATACCTAGGAATAAATCTAACCAAAGAGGCAAAGAATCTGTACTCAGAAAACTATAAAATACTCATGAAAGAAATTGAGGAAGACACAAAGAAATGGGAAAACGTTCCATGCTCATGGATCGGAAGAACAAATATTATGAAGATGTCAATGCTACCTAGAGCAATCTACACATTCAATGCAATCCCCATCAAAATACCATCCACTTTTTTCAAAGAAATGGAACAAATAATCCTAAAATTTGTATGGAACCAGAAAAGACCCCAAATAGCCAGAAGAATGTTGAAAAAGAAAGGCAAAGCTGGTGGCATCACAACTCCGGACTTCAAGCTCTATTACAAAGCTGTCGTCATCAAGACAGTATGGTACTGGCACAAAAACAGACACATAGATCCATGGAACAGAATAGAGAGCCCAGAAATGGACCCTCAACTCTATGGTCAACTAATCTTCGACAAAGCAAGAAAGAATGTCTAATGGAAAAAAGACAGTCTCTTCAACAAATGGTGTTGGGAAAATTGGACAGCCACGTGCAGAAGAATGAAACTGGACCATTTCCTTACACCACACACAAAAATAGACTCCAAATGGTTGAAAGACCTCAATGTGAGACAGGAGTCCATCAAAATCCTAAAGGAGAACACAAGCAGCAACCTCCCCAACCTCAGCTGCAGCAACTTCTTAGAAACATCACCAAAGGCAAGGGAAGCAAGGGCAAAAATGAACTATTGGGGCTTCATCAAGATAAGAAGCTTTTGCACAGCAAAATAAACAGTCAACAAAACCAAAAGACAACTGACAGAATGGGAGAAGATATTTGCAAATGACATATCAGATAAAGGGCTAGTATCCAAAATCTATAAAGAACTTATCAAACTCAACCCCCAAAGAACAAATGATCCAATCAAGAAATGGGCAGAAGACATGAACAGACATTTTTCCAAAGAAGACATCCACATGGCCAACAGACACATGAAAAAGTGCTCAACATCGCTCGGCATCAGGGAAATCCAAATCAAAACCTCAATGAGATACCACCTCACACCAGTCAGAATGGCTAAAATTAACAAGTCAGGGAACGACAGATGCTGGCGGGGATGTGGAGAAAGGGGAACCCTCTTACACTGTTGGTGGGAATGCAAGCTGGTGTAGCCACTCTGGAAAACAGTATGGAGGTTCCTCAAAAAGTTGAAAATAGGACGGCTGGGTGGCTCAGTTGGTTAAGTGACTGCCTTCAGCTCAGGTCATAATCCTGGAGTCCCAGGATCGAGTCCCACATCAGGCTCCCTGCTCAGCAGGGAGTCTGCTTCTCCCTCTGATCCTCCTCCCTGTCATGCTCTCTATCTCTCATTCTTTCTCTCTCAAATAAATAAATAAAATCTTTTTTTAAAAAAAGTTGAAAATAGAGCTACCCTATGATCCAGCAATTGCACTACTGGGTATTTACCCCAAAGATAGAAATGTAGGGTTCCGAAGGGGTACGTGCACCCTGATGTTTATAGCAGCAATGTCCACAATAGCCAAACTGTGGAAAGAGCCAAGATGTCCATCGACAGTTGAATGGATACAGATGTGGTATATATATATAATGGAATATTATGCAGCCATCAAAAGGAATGAGATTTTGCCATTTGCAATGACGTGGATGGAACTGGAGGGTGTTATGCTGAGCGAAATAAGTCAATCAGAGAAAGACATGTAGCATATGACCTCACTGATATGAGGAATTCTTAATCTCAGGAAACAAACTGAGGGTTGCTGGAGTGGTGGGGGGTGGGAGGGACGGGGTGTCTGGGTGATAGACATTGGGGAGGGTATGTGCTATGGTGAGTGCTATGAATTATACAAGACTGTTGAATCACAGATCTGTACCTCTGAAACAAATAATACAATATATGTTTAAAAAAAAAAGAAGAAGAAGATAGCAGGAAGGAAAGAATGAAGGGGGGGAATCGGAGGGGGAGATGAACCATGAGAGACTATGGACTCTGAAAAACAGACTGGGGTTTCTAGAGGGGAGAGGGGTGGGAGGATGGGTTAGCCTGGTGATGGGTATTAAAGAGGGCACATTCTGCATGGAGCACTGCATGTTATACACAAACAATGAATCATGGAACACTACATCAAAAACTAATGATGTAATGTATGGTGAGTAACATAACAATAAAAAATTTAAAAAAAAGAATTCCTCATATCAGTGAGGTCATATGATAAAAAAAGAACACATACAATTAGTATTTGAATTTAATAAAGTTTCAGGTTATAAAATAAATATACAAACATCTAATAATGAACTATCAAAAGAGAAATTAATAAAACAATCCCATTTATAATTGCATCAAAAAGAATGAAATACTTACAAATAAATTCAGTGAAGGTGGTTAAAGACCTGTATATTGAAAACAAGACATAAATGAAAGAAATAAAAGACACAAATGAATAGGAAGGTATTCCACGCTCATGGATTGGGAAAATTAACATTGTTACAATTTCCATACCACCAAAAACAATTAACAGATTCGTTGCAATCTCTATAAAAATTTCTTTTTTTAATCTCTCAAAAGAATAAGTTCAGTTTATTTATATAATAAAATACTGATGAAAATAATCTACATCTGCCAACATGGATAAATCTCAAAAGCAATGGTGAATTAAAAGTCATTTGCAAGAAAATATATACAATATAACATTCATGTAAAATGTTAAAATATAAAGCAATTCTTAACAATCTATGGATAATCACTACAGCAAGAATACAGAAATATTAAAAGTACAAAGACGCCAAATTTGCAACCACCCAATAGAGAGCTTTCTGTGGTGATGAAAATGTTTTATAGCTGCATTGACCCCAACATGGTAACCACTAATTAGGGAACTATCCTGAAAGTCCAAAACAAAAATTAGTGATTTTGCTGAGGTATCACTGAACAATGTACACGTAGAGCTTGGTATTCAGAGCTAGTCACTTACCTATTCCCTGAGCCTAAGCAACCATTAATTCTTTAATAATGATCTCAGATTTTATTTGAAATTTTAAATATAACAGTGGTATAACAGATCCACAAATAACTTAGGGTATACCCTACTGTGCGTGTCAAGGACTTATTTATTCAAATATTATATAAAGAGTTTCAAAACATCCTTGGACTGTCTTCAAAAATCATTCATTCTAGTATTTTCCTCTTAAGGGAAAAATAAAGACACCAGAACCTTATAATTAAAACATCTTAATTTGATTATTCATTTCTAAAATTTTTGTAGAAGATACATTCTGAGTAAAATTAAGAGTTTTAGGCAGTTTAAGAAATAGGGCTTATGGGACACCTGGATGGCTCAGTCGTTAAGCATCTGCCTTCTGCTCAGGTCATGATCCCGGGATCCTGGGATCTAGCCCCGCATTGGGCTCCCTGCTCCATGGGAAGCCTGCTTCTCCCTCTCCCGCTCCCCCTGCTTGTGTTCCCTCTCTTGCTGTCTCTCTCTCTGTCAAATAAATAAAATAAAATCTTAAAAAAAGAAATAGGGCTTAGGTCCAGTTATTTATATTTAAAAGAAAAAATAAACCAAATTTAGTGTGGAAAAAAGCATCACATTTGAAATATAGTTGTGAAGAAATTTTTGTGATCTACAGTTCGGTCAGAGAATATTCCATGGCAACAGTCCCATCCTATTGTGTACTATCTTAGAGATTCTCTCTTGGAGAGATAGAAGGAGGTGTAGTAGGATGAATTTAAACAGCATCCAACAAACACTTCACTGTATTTGCTTCATACTTTTTTTTTTTTTTGGAACTGCTTCTGGAATCCTTTTTCTATTTGAAAATCAGAGAATTCAAGAAACATAAATATGTAAAATGATATCCTCTTCTCAGTTTTGAAGCGAGTGTGTGTTCCTTGTAATTCATACTGACTGCACACCTGCGCTTAGGCAGAGACACTGCTGGGTTTTCTTTCTTTTTTGGAGAACAAGAAAGTTTACTGATTTTCACTACAGGATACAAGGGGACATTGGTGATATCCTTCAGGCTAAAATGAAGTGAGCAGTGAGTTTTAGGTAGTGCACTGATAGTTGTTTTTGTAAGCTTAGAATCTTCCATCTCTTTTTCATCTCCATATTTTAGTGCTTTTTTAGGTTGAGACCTGGTGACTGGGCTCCTATCTGATTCACTGGAGAGATCTTGACTCTACTTGCAAGTGGGCAAATAGAGGTCGTCAGAATAATCTCCTGAACTACTTGATTCACAGATGCTCACTTCAAATTCATTGTTTTCTTCTCTGTTAGAATCGTTGCTCATTTTTTGTCGGAAAGGAGTGAGATGAATACCCTCTTCCAAATTAAAATTGTAAGCATCACTGGAAGTGACAGATTCATCCAACTTTTTTTTTTTTTGGAAACAGTTTTTTTTTTATTTTCACTTTTGCTCCCTTCATACTTTGATACAGATTTTGATTTTCTCCTGTTAGCTTTTGTTTTCTCCTTTTCTTCCTTGTGCACCTCTATGCTTACTTTTAGTTTGTTCAAGTTTATATTCTAAAATGTTTTCTTTTGTTTTAGTAGGTCTTCCTGGGTCAATCAACTTTGGTGATAAGTTAATTTGATCCTTATTTCATTGACAAACACTTTGTTCTACGTTTTCAGGGTCTACACATCTAATTCTTTTGGATTCAAAGGGCTGCACTGAGAAATGACTGATTTCAAAATCATCCAAGGTATTGAACTGACATAGATTGTTAAAATGTTTCTTTAAACTTCAATGGACAGATACAGTTCTAGGTAAGACATTATCAACAGATTTATCTTCATCTGAATCCAAATCAAACCCCAGTCTATCTTGAGAAATAGGTATTTGCTCTTCTATTTGGAATGATTCTCCTTGTCTTAGAAGGTGAGCTTCCTGAAGAGGAACTTGTGTTATATACTTCACAAATAAATCCCCAGAGTTGTTGTCACTATTGGAGTTCATTCCAGAGGGACATATTTCCTGGTTCTGAGAAGTTTCTTCTGTTTGTTGTGAAGTCAGTTTTTCTTTCAATGCATATAGCTGACACATGAGGTAGTAACATTCTTTTCTAAGTTGGAGGATGGTATCTTGGGCTTTTCTCACTTTGGATTTTTCATTTTCCAAAGCTAAAATTAACATTCTGTTGTTGTCATGGTAGTTTTTTAGCAGTATAGAAGTGTTGGAGATTATTTGGCATGGTGCAGTTATAAAAGAATTTTGTTTGCCAATCTCTGCCAAATTTTTATTCCTTTTCTCTTTCATCCATTTCTTTATGTCTTCAAGATTGTCTTGAAACGACTTTTTAAGGCACCTTTCCTTGGCCACCACTTCTGCCACAGCTGTCGCCCTCCTTCTTACATTCTAAGGTTCCGTGAGGCTGTCCAGCTGGTGTATCCCACACTTTGGACCCTCTGGGTCTAGGTTCCATCTACTATCCCCCATCAAAATTTCAATGGCATTTTTCACAGAAATAGCAGACAATCTTAAAATTTGTATGTATCTGCTAAACATCATGAATACCCAAAACAGTGTTGAGAAAGAAGAACAAAGATGGAGGCATCACATTCTTTATTTATAAGTGTATTACAGGGTATAGCAATTAAAACAGTATGATATTGTCAAGAAACAGACACACAAATCAATGGAACAAAATAGAAAGCTCACAAATAAACCCACCTGAATTTTATGACAAAGAATCTATGTATGTACAATGGGGAAAGTATAATCTCTTCAGTAAATGGTGTTGGGGAAACTGGACAGCCTCATGCAAAAGAATGAAACTAGACTATTATCTTACACCATACACAATGAACTCAAATGTTTTAGACTTAAAAGGAAGACCTAAAAACATAAAACTCCTAGAATAAAACACACACAATAAGCTCCTTGACATTGGTTCTAGCAATGATCTTGTACCTGACCATAAAAGAAAGGTAAAAAAAAAAAAGAACAAAAACAAAAATAAGCAAATGGGACTATATCAAACTGAAAAACTTCTGCTCAGCAAAGGAAACCAAGAAAATGATAAAGAAACCTACTGAATGATGGGGTACCTGGGTGGCTTAGTTGGTTAAGCATCTGCCTCTGGCTCGGGTCGTGATCCCAGGATCCTGGGATTGAGCCCACCATCGAGCCCTGCATAAAGCCCCACATGAGCAGGGAGCCTGATTCTCCCTCTCCCTCTGCCACTCCCCCTGCTTGTTCTTTCTTGCTCAAATAAATTAAAAATCTTTAAAAAAAAAAAAAAAAGAAACCTACTGAATGAAAGAAAATATTTGCAAGTCATATCTGGTAAAGGATTAATATCCATAATATATAAAGAACTCATAGAACTCAACAGCAAAAAAAATCTGATTGAAAAATTGTCAGAGGACCTGAATAGACTTCTTTTTTGCAAATAAGACATATAGTGGCCAACAGGCCTATGAAAAGATGCTCAACATCACTAATTATCAGGGAAACGCAAAAGAAATTCACAACAAGATACCGCCTCACATCTGTTAGAATGGCTAGTATCAAAAAGACCAGAAATAATGAGTGTTGGCTAATATGCGGAGAAAAGGGGACTCTCATGCACTGTTGGTGGGAATTTAAATTGGTGCAACCACTATTTAAAACAATATGATTTCTTCCCAAAATGAAAAATGAAACTACCATCTTATCCAACAATTCCACTACAATGTTTTTATCTGGAAAAATAAAATGAAAACACTACTTCTAAAAGATATGTCCACCCCTATGTTCATTGCAGTATTATTTACAATATCCAAGATATGGAAATACCTAAGTGTCTATCAGTGGATGAATGGATAACAAAGATGTGGTATATAAATGCAATGTAATACTACCCAGCCATTAAAAAAGAATGAAATCTTGCCATTTGTGACAACACTAATGGACCTTGGGGGAATTATGGTAAATGAAATAAGTCAGACAGAGAAAAACAAATACTATATTTCACTTATATGTGGAATCTAAAACCAAAACAAAATTCATTGATACAGAGAACAGAACTGTAAGTGCTAGAGTGGAGGGGGCTTTGGGCTGGGTGAAATGGTTAAAGGGGGTCAAGAAGTAAAAAGTTTCAAATATAAAATACATGTTATGGAGATGTAATGTACAGCACAGAGACTATAGCCAATAACACTGTAGTACATATTTGAAAGTTGCCAAGAGAGTAAATCCTAAAAGTTCTCATCACAAAAAAATTATAACTTTGTATGGTGAAAAATGATAACTAGGCTTATTGTGGTGATCATTTAGCAGTGTAGGCAGATATTGAATCATTATGTTGTATATCTGAAACTAATATAATATTATATGTCAATTATACTTCAATTAAAAAAAAAAAACTTCAGGTCAGGGTTAAAAAAAAATCAAATTATCACCTATACAAATGAAGAAAGAGCATTTGACAAAATTCAACATGTGTTCTTACTAAAACTCTCAATAAGTTGAGTATAGAAGGAATGTATCTTAAATGAAGGCTAAATATGACAAACCCACAGCTAACATAATACTTAATGGTGAAAAGTTGAAAAATTTTCCGCTTAAGAGATCAGGAACAAGATATGAATGACCACTCGAACCACTCTTAATTATCTTAGTACTGGATGTCCTAGCCAGAGCAATCAGATAAAAACAAGAAATAAAAAGCATCTAAATCACAAAGGAAGAAGTAAAATTATCTTTGTTTGCAGATGACGTGATTTATATATTGAAAATCCTACAGATTCCACCAAAAAACATTTAGATCTAATCAATAAATGCCATAAAGTTGCAGGATATAAAATCAACATTAAAAAATCAATAACGTTTCCATACACTAACAACAAAATATATTAAAAAGAAATAAAGTGAACAATCCCATTTACAAAAGCTTCAAAAAAACACTTTAGGAATAAATTTAACCAAGGAGGTGAAAAATCTCTACACTGAAAACTGACATTGGTGAAAAATTTGAATAAGACATAAATAAAGGAAATATCATGTCCATGGCTTATAGAATTAATATTGTTAAAATATCCCTACTACCCAAAGTCATCTGTACATTGAATGCAATCTTTGTAAGATTCAAGTGGAATTTTTATAAAAATAGAAAAAAAATCCTAAAATTTATGTGAAACCACAGAAGGTTGTGAATAGAAGATTGAGAAAGAAGAACAAAGCAGAAGACATTATGCTTCCTGATTTTAAACTATATTACAAATCTATAGTAATCAAAACAGTATACTATTTGCATGAAAATAGATATATGGAAGAGAATCAAGAGCCCATAAATAAACCCATGCACATCTGTCCAACTAACATTTGACAAGGGGTTCAAGAATATTTAATGGTGAAAAGATCATTTCTTCAGTAAATGGTACTGGGAAAATTGGATGTTTACATGCAAAAGAATGAAATTGGACCACTATTTACACCATTCACAAAAATTAACCTGAAATATATTAAGGACTATATGTATGACCTGAAATCATAAAATTTCTAACAACAACAAAAACAAAGGCAAACACATCCTTGACATTGGTCTTGGAAATTATTTTTGGACATGACACCTAAAGGACAAGCAATAAAAGCACAAATAATTAAGTGGGATTATGTCAAAATGAGAAGGTTTTTTAGATAGTGAAAGAAAATAATCAGATTCAAGAAGATGGTAGTGAAGTAGGAGGACCCTAGGCCCATCTCTTCCATGAACTCAACTAAATAACTATAAACTCATACTAAATACCCCAAAAATCAATCTGAACACTGACAGAAGAAACTCCATAATGTAAGGGAGAGAAGAGGCCACGTGAAAGAAGGTAAGACATACAGGGACTGCAGGTGATACAGAGGAGAGGGAGCAGTGGGTGAGGAGAAGGGCAAGAGAGAGAGGAGCATACTGGGAAATGTACAAGGAGAACATTTCCCCAAAGCAATTGGTTTGGAAAGTGAAAGGAGCTGAATTATCTGAATCCTTAACAACCAGCAGGGCTTAAGAGTTTTAAAGAACAGTGGGCTTGGCTGGTATTAGCCTGGAGGGCACTGGGCTGCTCCTGGAGAGAAGGCAGGCAAACAACCTGGGGGCAGACAAAGTGGAAACAGTGATCTGAAGAATGCCTGGGGCACACTGGGAGGAGATTATTCACTCAAAGTGCTTCCCTGAAAGGCAGCATTCAGGGAGACTCCTCTCCAGGAACAAAGGAGTTGACTGGTGCCATTTCCCTCCCCCTCCCCTCAGCATAAACACAGAGCCACCTGGGGGAATCAGCTCAGGGCTGATACAGGCCGCCTAACTTGGTTACATCAAGTCCCACACCCATGTGCTCTGGTGTGATCTCCCTTCTCTCTCAAGCTCACCTCAGTACCAGTGCTGCAGGCCACTCCTCCAGAAGACCAGCACAGGCCCCTGCCCAAACCACTTCCCTAAACCCTGGAGTTTTAAAGGTCAGCAGGCTTGGCTGGGATAAAACCAGGAAGGCACTGCGCTGCTCCTGGAGAGAAAGCAGGCAAAAACCTGGAGGCAAACAGCATGGAAACAGCAATCTGAATAATGCCTGGAGTTCATGTGGTGGGGGGCAAGGGGGTTTATTCACACCTCTGGGAGTGCTTCCCTGAGTGGCAGCATTCAAGGACATGCCTCTCCAGGGAGAAAGGACCTGGTCAGTGCCATTCCCCCCACTCCCACCCCTCAGCAGACACACAGAGGCACTTGCTAGTAGCAGCACAGAGCTCACACTGGCTGCCTAACTTGCTTACACCAAGCCACACACCCTGCTCTCTGGTGGAGCTGCCCTTCTCAGTCAAGCTTGCTTCAGTTCCAGCATGGCAGGCCCCTCCCCCAGAACCAGCACAAAATCCAACCCACACCACATCTCCCAACCAGAGATCTGCAATGCCTCAGTTCTAGTGGAACTAGTATCAGGTCTCATTTCACAAGCAAACCAGAGTACAGCTAGTTAAAACTTGCCACATTCTGACCAAGAAACAAACACTGCACGCAGCAGGCAAGGAAAGCCTCTGCAGACGACTGGTCTGAGGGACAGAGCAGCCAAAACACAACAGCAGAGCACAGGCAGCACACACCAGAGTCTCTATGAAGCACCAGGTTCTGGACACTACATAGCCTCTTCATAAAGCCATTACCTTCAGGAGCAGAAGCATAATTGGCTTTTCTAATACATGAAAGAAGAAGGCAGAGATTTAGACAAAATGCCAGGAAAATAAATTTATCCCAAATGAAAGAACAAGTTAAGGCTATAGCCAGAGATCTAAGTGAAACAGATATAAGTAACACACCTGATGGAGAATTTAAAGGAAAAATCATAAGGATATTCACTGGGCTTGAGATAAGAATAGAAGATATCAAAAAGATCCTTACCACAGAGATAAAAGAGTTAAAAAAAATCGATCAGAAATGAAGAAAGCAACAAATGAGATTGTAAACAGGTTTGATGCAATAACAGCAGGCTGGAAGAAGCAGAGGAATGAATTAGTGATATAAAACACAAAATAGTGGAAAATAATGAAGCTGAACAAAAGAGAGAAAGAAGACTTATGGAATACGAGAATAGACTTAGGGAACTCAGTGACTCCATCAAACATAATGACAAGCATATTATAGGAGTCCCAGAAGAAGAGAGAGGAAAGTGTGCAGAAAATTTATTTGAGGAAATGATAGTTGAAATCTTCCCTAATCTGAGGCAGGAAACAGACATCCAGATCCAAGAGGCACAGAGAACTCCCATCAAAATCAACAAAAGCAGGCCAACACCAAGACATATTGTAATTAAATTTGCAAAATATACTGATAAAGAAAAAAATCTTAAAAGCAGCGAGAAAAAGTCATTCACTTACAAGGAAGACCCATAAGGCTAGCTGCAGATTTCTCAACAGAATCTTTGCAAACCAGAAGAGAGTGACATGATATATTCAAAGTGCTGAATACGAAAAATCTACAGCCTACAATACTCTATCCAGCAAGGCTACCATTCAGAATAGAAGGAGAGATAGAGTTTCCCAAACAAACAAAAACTAAAGGTGTTCTTGAAGCCATCCCTGCAAGAAATATTAAAGGGAATTCTGAGTGGAAAGGAAAGACCAAAAATGACAAAGACAAGAAAAGATCAAAGAAAATCTCCAGAAACAACAACAAAACAAGTAATAAAATGGCACTAAATACGTATCTGTCAATAATTACTCTGAACACAAATGGACTAAATGCTCAAATCAAAAGACATAGGTTGTATGAATGGATTAAAAAGAAAGAAAAAAAAAACTAGACCCATCTATATGATGCCTACAAGAGAGTCACTTTAGACATAAAGACATGGCAGATTGAAAGTGAAAAGATGGAGAAATATTTATCATGCAAAAGGATATCAAAAGAAAGCCAGGGGCACCTGGGTGGCTCAGTTGGTTAAGCGACTGCCTTCGGCTCAGGTCGTGATCCTGGAGTCCCGGGATCGAGTCCCACATTGGGCTCCCTGCTCAGCGGGGAGTCTGCTTCTCCATCTGACCCTCCTCCCTCTCATGCTCTCTCTCATTCTCTCTCTCGCAAATAAATGAAATCTTAAAAAAAAAAAAAAGAAAGCCAGAGCAGCCATACTTATATCACACAAACTAGACTTTAAAACAAAGATTATAACAAGAGACAAAGAAGGACACTATGTAGAATAAAGGAGATAATCCAACAAGAATATCTACCAAATGTAAATATTTATGCACCCAACATGAGAGCACCCAAATATATAAAACAATTAATAACAAATAAAAAAGGAACTCCTTGATAATAATACAATAATAGTAGGGGACTTGAACACCCCACTTACATCAAGGACAGATTATCTAAGGAGAAAATCAACAAGGAAACAATGGCTTTAAATGACACTCTGGACCAGATGGACTTAACAGATATATTCAGAACATTTCATTCTAAAGCAGCAGAATACACATTCTTTTCAAGTGCACATGGGGTATTCTCCAGAATAGATGACATACTAGGTCACAAATCAGGCCTCAACAAATACAAAAAGATTGAAATTACACTATGCATCTTTTCTGACAATATTGCTATGAAACTTGAAGTCAACCATAAGAAAAAATCTGGAAAGACCACAAGTACATGGAGGTAAAACAAAATGCTAACAAACAATGAATAGGTCAACCAGGAAATCAAAGAAGTAATAAAAAATACATGGGAAAAATGAAAATGAAAACAAAACTGTCCAAAACCTTTGGGATTCAATGAAAGCCATCCTAGGAGGGAAGGACAGAACAATAATGGCCTACAACAAGATGCAAGAAAAATCTCAAATGAACAACCTAAACTTACACCTAAAGGAGCTAGAAAAAGAAAAACAAATTAAGCCTGAAGCCAAAACAGAAAGTGAGTAAATAATAAAGATTAGAGCAAAAATAAATGATATAGAAACTAAAAAACAGTAGGGGAATATGTGTGGCTCAGTTGGGTAAGTGTCTAACTCTTGATTTCAGCTCAGGTCATGATCTCAGGGTCCTGGGATTGAGCCCTAAGAGGGAATCAGTCCTCAGTGGGGAGTCTGCTTGAGGATTCTCTCTCTCCCTCTCCCTCTGCCCTCCCCCTGCATGTATGCACACACACACTCTCTCTCAAATAACTAAATCTAAAAAAAAAAAAAAGAAAGAAACTAAAAAACAAAACAAAACAAAACAAAAAACAATATAAATGATCAGTGAAACCAGAAGCTGGTTCTTTGAAAAAATTAAGAAAATTGATAAGCCTTTTGCCAGGCTCATCCAAAAGAAAAGAGAAAGGACCCAAATAAATCAAATCACAAATGAGAGAGGAGAAATAACAACCAAAACCACAGAAATACAAAGAATTATCAGACAATATTTTGAAAAACTATATGCCAACAAATAGGAAAACCTGCAAAAAATGGATAAATTCCTAGAAATATATAAACTAGCAAAACTGAAACAAGAAGAAATAGAAAACTTGAACAGACTGATAACCAGCAAAGAAATTGAATCATTAATCAAAAAACTCTCAAAAACAAAAATTCAGGGCCAGAATGCTTCACACATGAATTCTACCAAATATTTAAAGAAGAGATAATACTGATTCTTCTCAAATTATTCCAAAAATAGAAAAGGAAAGAAAACTTCCAAACTCATTCTATGAGGCCAGCATTACCCTGATAGCAAAACCATATAAAGACTTCACTAAAAAAGAGAACTATAAGCCAATACCCCTGATGAGCATGGATGCAAAATTTCTCGATAAAATACTTGCAAACAGAATCTAAAATATATTTAAAAAATCATTCACCACAACAAAGTGGGATTTGTTCCTGGTTTGCAATGGTGGTTCAATATTCACAAATCAATCAACATGATACACCAGATTAATAAAACTAAGTATAAGAGCCATATGATGTTTCAGTAGATGCAGAAAAAGCATTTGACAAAGTGCAACAATGATTCATAATAAAAACCCTCAACAAAGTAGGTTTACAGGGAATGTACCTCAACATAATAAAGGCCTTATATGAAAAAAAACACAGCTAATATCATCATAAATGGGGAAACACTAAGAGCATTTCCTCTTTAGTCATGAACAAGACAGGCATGTCACTCTCACCACTGTTATTTAACAGTACTAGAAGTCCCAGACTCAGCAAATAGACAACAAGAAGAATTAGAAGATATCCAAATCAGCAAGGAAGAAGTAATACTTTGACATGATATTCTATATAGAAAACCCAAAAGACTCCACAAAAAATTGCTAGAACTGATGCATGAATTCAGTAAAGTTGCAGATAAGAAAATTAGCATACATAAATCTGTTGCATTTCTATACACTAGTAATGATACAACAGAAAGAGAAATTAAGGAATCAGTCCCATTTACAATTGCACCAAAAACAATAACATACCGAGGAATAAACCTAACCAAAGAGGTGAAAGACTTGTATTTTGAAAACTATAAAACACTGATGAGAGAAATTGAAGAGGATACAAAGAAGTGGAAACACATTCCATGCTCATGGATTAGAAAGACAAATATTTTTAAAATGTCTATTCTACCAAAAACAATCTACACATTTAATGCAATCCCTATCAAAATACTAACAGTGCCTCTAGCTGCCATCTTGCATCCCTGCGTGTGTGCACCTAATCTCAGCTGGTCCACAGGAGACCCCCTGAACACCAACCCTATTCCTCCGTGCCATCCCATTTCTGCTCCAAGATGAAAGAAAAACTATCATGAACCGGGAGAAACTCACCAAATTGCAAGCACAAGTGTGCATTGGTGGGAAAAGAACTGCTCCCTGAAAGAAGATGGTTCATAGAATGGCTACAGCAGGTGATAAAAAACTTTAGTTCTCCTTAAAGAAGTTAGGGGTAAACAACATCTCTGGTATTGAAGAAGTGAGTATGTCCACAGACCAAGGAACAGCGATCCACTTTAACAACCCCAAAGTTCAGGCATTGCTGGCAGCAAACACTTTCACCATTACAGGCCATGCTGAGATAAAGCAGCTGACAGAAATGCTACCCAGTATCTTAAACCAACTTGGTGCAGACAGTCTGACTAGTTTAAGAAGACTGGCTGAAGCTCTGCCCAAACAATCTGTGGATGGAAAAGCACCACTTGCTACTGGAGAGGATGATGATGATGAAGTTCCAGATCTTGTGGAGAATTTTGATGAAGCTTCCAAGAATGAAGCAAACCGAATTGAGTCAACTTCTGAAGAAGATAAAACTCGAAGAAGTTACTGGGAACTGCTATTTTATATTATGATTGCTTTTTACAATTTTGTTCATGGATCTGATAAATTCTAGATCTCTAATATTTTTAAGCCCAAGCCCCTTGGACATTGCAGCTCTTTTCAGGTTTTGCTTATACACAATTCATTCTTTGCAGCTAATTAAGCTGAAGAAGCCTGGAAATAAAGTTTGAAAAAAGGTTAATAAAGTTCTTTGCCTAGGATATGGTTTTATTTTTTATTCCATTGACACTGATTTGTACACAGAAAGCAAAGTTGTTTATAGAAAGCTAATCATGGCATATAATATGGCTGGTAATCTTTGATGAAATTTGATTAAAGATTTTAAATGGCCATATAATATATAAAAAAAATTCTAACAGCATTTTTCACAGAACTAGAACAGACAATCCTGAAACTTGTATGAAACCCCAAAAGACTCCAAATAACCAAAGCAACCTTGAAAAAGAAAAGTAGAAGGAGGCATCACAATTCCTGACTTCAAGTTATATGATAAAGCTGTAGCAATCAGAACAGTATGGTACTGGCACAAAAATAGACACATAGATTGATAGAACAGAATAGAAAATCCAGAAATGAACATAGAACTATATGGCAAATTAATCTCAAACAAAGCAGGAAAGAATATCCAATGTGAAAAAGACAGTCTCTTCAACAATTGGTGTTGGGAAAAGTGGACAACAATATGCATAAGAATGAAATGGGACCATTTTCTTACACCATACACAAAAACAAATTCAAAATGGACTAAAGACCTAAATGTGAGACAAGAATCCATCAAATTCCTAGAGGAGAACACAGGCAGTAACCTCCTTGGCCTCAGCTGCAGCAACTTCTTGCTAGACATGTCTCCAGAGGCAAGGGAAACAAAAGTGAAAATGAACTCTTGGGACTTCATCAAGATAAAAAGCTTCTGCACAGCAAAGGAAACAGCCAACAAAACTAAAAGGCAATCTACAGAATGGGGGGAAGATATTTGCAAATGTCTTATCAGACAAAAGGCTAGTATCCAAAATCTATAAAGAACTTTTTTTTTTTAAGATTTTATTTATTTATTTGACAGAGAGAGACACAGGGAGAGAAGGAACACAAGCAGGGGGAGTGGGAGAGGGAGAAGCAGGTTTCCCACAGAGCAGGGAGCCCAATGCAGGGCTTGATCCCAGGGACTGAGCCACCCAGGCGCCCCAAAATCTATAAAGAACTTATCAAACTCACCCCCCCCCAAAAATCCAGTCAAGAAATGGGCAAAAGCCATGAACAGACATTTCTCCAAAGAAGACATACAAATGGCCAACAGACACATGAAAAAATGCTCAACATCACTTGGCATCAGGGAAATACAAGTCAAAACCACAATGGGATACCACCTCACACCAGTCAGAATGACTAAAATTAACAACTCAGGAAACAACAAATGTTGGTGAGGATGCAGAGAAAGGGGAACCCTCTTACACTGCTGGTGGGAATGCAAACTGGTGCAGCCACTCTGGAAAACAGTGTAGAGGTTCCTCAAAAAGTTAAAAATAGAACTGCCCTATGATCCAGTAATTGCACTACTGGGTATTTATCCAAAGGATACAAAAATAGTGATTCAAAGGGGCACATACACCCCAATGTTTATAACAGTAATGTCCACAATAGGCAAACTATGGAAAGAGCCCAGATGTCCATTGACAGATGAATGGATAAAGAAGATGTGGTGTATATATATACAATAGAATACTACTCAACCATGAAAAAGAATGAAATCTTGCCATTTGCAATGATGTGGATGGAACTACAGGGTATTATGCTAAGTGAAATAAGTCAGTCAGAAAAAGACAAATACCATATGACTTCACTCATATGTGGAATTTAAGAAACAAAATAGATGAACATAGGGGAAGGGATGGAAAAATAAAATAAGATAAAAATAGAGAAGGAGGTAAACCATAAGAGACTCTTAACTATAGGACAGAAACAAGGTTGCTGGAGGGGAGGTAGGTCGGGGGGATTGGGTAATTGGGTGATGGGCATTAAGGAGGGCACATGATGTAATAAGCAACTGATGAATCATTAAATTCTACCCCTAAAACTAATAATACACTATATGTTAATGAAATTGAATTTAAATAAAAATTTTTTAAAAAGATAATAAAAAGGTGACAAAAAAAGGGAAAAAATCAATGGAATAGAAAAGGGAACCTATGGAATGGGAGAAAATATTTGCAAATCACATATCTGATAAGGGGTTAATATCCACAATACATAAAATATTCATGAAATTTAACAGGAAAAACAAATAATAAACAAAAAACTGAGATAATCTAATTTAGAAATAGACATAGGTCCTGAGTAGTCATTTTTCTAAATAAAGTATTCAAATGGCCATCAGACATGAAAAGGTGCTAATATCACTAATCATGAGGGAAATGCAAATGAAAAATACAATGAGATATCACTTCACACCTATTAGAATAGCTTATGAAAAAGACAAAAGATAACAAACACTGGCAAGGAAATGAAGAGGGAACCCTTGTACACTCATACTAGGCATGTAAATTTGTGCAGGCTCCATGGAAAACAGTATAGAGGGCTTTGAAAAATTAAAAATCAAGTTATCATATGATCCAGCAATTCTACTTCTGGGTGTATATCCAAAGGAAATTAAATCGCTATCCCAACATGATATTTGCATCCCTATTCTCATTGCAGCATTATTTATTTATTTATTTATTTATTTATTTATTTATTTATTTATTTTAAGATTTTATTTATTTATTTATAGGACAGAGAGAGACACAGCGAGAGAGGGAACACAAGCAGGGGGAGTGGGAGAGAGAGAAGCAGGCTTCCCGCCCAGCAGGGAGCCTGATGCGAGGCTCGATCCCAGGAACCCAGGATCATGACCCGAGCTGAAGGCAGACGCATAATGACTGAGCCACCCAGGCGCCCCTCATTGCAGCATTATTTAAAATAGCCAAGTCATGAAAACCTAAGTGTTCGTCGGCAGATAATGTATGGATAATGTGGGATATATATATATATATCCCTCATCAACCTACACTCTCATGGTATACAGTCATGGTACTCTCTCCCACCAAGCCCAGATAGAGCCACACAATCCTTTCCAAAATGGTACACAACACAGTCACAATTAATTAGTTAGTACATGCAATGTTATTCCATATATATTCCATATATATATGGAATATTATTCAGCCAGAAAAGATGACAGGAATGAATCTTGAGGGTGTGATGCTAGGTGAAATGTCAGAGAAAGACAAATTCTGCATGATCTCATTTATAAGTAGGACCAGAAATACTGAACTTATAGAAACAGATTAGTAGTTGCCAGCATGGATGGATGGGATGAGAAAAATGGGTGGAGGTGGTGAAAATGTATGAACATCCAGTCATAAGAAGTTATGAGGGTGTACTGTACAGCATGATGACTATAGCCTGCAATACAGTATTGTATATTTGAAAGTTTCTAAGAGAGTAGCCCTAAAAGTTCTTGTCACTAGAAAAAAAATGTAACTATGTGAGGTGATAGATATTAACCAAAGGTATCGTGGTAATCATTTTGCAATATATTCATATATTCAATCACTATGGTGTATACCTTAAACTTATATGATGTTATATGTCAATTATATTTTAATAAAACTGGAAAAAAGAAAAAACAATATTTATAATTCAGTGTAGAATTAAGACAGCTTTTCAAATCAATAGGAAAACTATAGATTACTTACAAATGGTACTAATACAATTTATCATTATTTATATTTGTATTATCATTATTTGTACACACATATATACATATATATCTGTAAAAATTGGATGTATTTTACAACAATCATGCAAGCTAGGCATTATCACTGTTAGGTTTGAAAAATTAGGTCCATAGAGTTTAGGTGAGTTGCCCTAATGTAGAGAACATGCCTGTCCTACTCACCGTTGTGTCCCCATTGTCTAGAATAGTACCTGGCACATAGTAGCTCCCTCAAAATATTTTTGAATGATTGAATCTTACAATTGTTGTGGAAAATATATTCCATCAATGCATTAGTCGACTTGTCTTTCATATTAAGAGAATTATGATTTCTGTGTGTAACAATTTTCTCAGTTTAAAAGAAGATATACATTTCCCAGCCTTCTATGTAATTAGGAGTGGGCATGTGACAGAGTTCAGTCATTGAGATGTAATAGAAATCTCCAGATTGAACTTCTAGAAAAGCTCTTAAGGTCAGGATGACTCATCTTGTGTATTTCTTTTGTTCTCTGCCCTTTTTTTTCTTCTTATCTATTATATGTATGTGATACAGGAAGTAGAGTAGCTATTTTTTGTCTTGAGAAGACATGGTTAACCATAGCCAAACCATATAGCTTTGTCATGAGAAAGAGAAGGTGTTACTTCTAAACACAAGGTTAATTTCTTCTTTCACTTACCCCCTTATTGAGCACCACTGGACAGTGAAAATTGTTAAAACCACATGTTGCAGTCCCGATTGAATAGAAGACCAGAATAGGCTTAGATATCTCAGGGCATCATAAAGCCACCTACCTCTGGAATTCTCCTGTGAAAAAAATAAAATCCCTAATAACAACAACTGTTTGGAATTTTCTGTTATTCACAGGTAAAGACAATGCTTAATTTATAAAACTATGGACAAGCCTCTTTGTGGGGGGACCATCATTGCCAGGGCAAGAAATCCATATATTTTGGGGGGCACTTGGTAAAAATAGATTTTCCTGAAGAATGTGAAAACCCTATTTGAAAATTAGAGGGAGGAGTTACCAGGCCTAGTTGTGAAAAAACTACAATAATTTATTTCCTAGGAGTTTACTTCCCTCTAAAATGCCTAGCAAGGAAAAGGTTATCGCTGGAATTAGGAGTTCTGATAATAGCCCAAGAGATATTTGAGCCTGGGCATGTAAGCAGAATTTGCATAAAGCAGTGAGTTGGTGTTCCCTTTATCCTATCAGTTCTGTTCTGATACTGGACTGGACACACACACACTATTAAATGCATAATGGTTGTAGCTTTCCTATCTTCTGCACTCTGCACTTACTCTCTGTTCCCCCGAACATATGCCTCCTAGACAGAAGCCCAAAGTCCTACTACTGACTGGGTCAAGAAGTCCTCAGAAATTATTCAGTACTCAAGAACACAGGCTGTCCCAAAGTGAGTGGGACAAGTAAGAGTGATGGTGATGGTTGAGCTTGATCCAAAAGTTAGTATTTTAAATAAGCCAAAAATAAAGCCAAGTACACTCTGAAACCATTTATCCAAAGGGGCTCATCTCTGTCAACAAATATACAGACTGCATACTGCCACTCACAGTCCCTCATCAACCTACACTCTCATGGTATACAGTCATGGTACTCTCTCCCACCAAGCCCAGATAGAGCCACACAATCCTTTCCAAAATGGTACACAACACAGTCACAATTAATTAGTTAGTACATGCAATGTTGTTCATGTTTCACTCTAGGACTGGGTAGAAAGGGAGAATGTGGATGTAAAGGCAGTGATGTGGTAAATGGGGATCAAGACAAAAGCAAAAGGATTAAAAATGGAGTGCAGAATTGTGGCTTTCAAAAATCAGCTGATACAGAGAGGGTGGATACAGAAGCTCTGTGGAGGGTAACTAAGGCTGAGAGAGAGTCAAGGACAAAATTGTTAGGATTCCTGGCTCAGCCTAGGTAGGAGTACCTCAACAGTGCTGTCTCACAGGAATCTTGTGGACACAGGCCTCTGCGGAATGCAGGCAGAGGTGAAAGTCAGATCAGAGAACTGTGATATTGGGGCTATAAAGAGAAGAAAGAAAACAAGAAGAGAGGACTATAGGTTTCTAGTATATGTTTAGTTTAGTCCTGGTTACTAGGAGTTTAAACATTCTATCCCTACCTCTTAGCCTTCCTTCACTGGACTATGACCTGTGACTTAGTATTTTAAAATTTTCCTCAAAATCCCTGAATTGGGTGCTGCACTATTTGGCCCTTGCTAAAAGGCTGTTTTATATGTTTGGTTCCTTCAGTTTCTTTGAGGTCTATTGATGTTGATTTCTCGTTTTCAACCTCCGAGGCTAATTCTGGAAAACAGAATCTGTTCAACTTCTCCTCAGAAGGTTGCCTTCTTGAATGGACTTCAGTTCTCAATGCTAGCTTTTGGAAATCCCTCTTTATAAGACCAGTTATTTGGAGGCCCCCAAAAGGCTTCAAATTTTTTCAGAAACTTGTCAGAAGAAACTCCTTAGGGACAGACCACCATCTTTTGTTATGGCCCAAACATCTTTCACAAGATAAATAACTCATGGTTCTAAGAATGGGTACATGTTTGTTTGTTTCCCTCTTTTCTCAGGGTGAGCATTATACCTCTCCTGGAGCAATGGTTTCCCTCTTAACTAAATCGGCTCACTTTTTGTCCTCTCTTTTTGTTCCAGAGTTTATATTCAGTTACAAAGTTGTCTCACTGCGTTTATCGGGAGGGCTTGGGCCCTGCCTGGTTGAACCAATTCTCCAGGTCTTAGGCTCTACTAGCTCAAAATTCCAAGGGTGGATGTGCAGATTAAACCCTATGACATAATAATAACACATGTGTAAATAGAGCAGTAAAGCTTTTAAAGCACGCATGCCCATGATTTATTTTAATCCTTCCCTGTGAAATAAGTAGATCAGAGGTTATTACCCCCACTTTCAAAAGAAAAAAACCGTGTTCCAGAGAGGGGCTTTGACTTGTGCAAGGACACATTGTATGACTACATAATTCCCCCTCTAATGTTCTTTCTGCTCTACCATGGGCCTCTGAATCAGGGTAGTTTACACCCACAGTGGGATCAGCCTTCTCTTAACAAGCCCCTTTTACCACAGCCAAGGAGCTGGAGGCCTTAAAGCCCATCTGGTCTCCAGTGGATAAAGCTTTTAGTGATTGGTGACAAGCCACACCCTCCAGTCCACGCCATTAGGGAATGTTCTGTCTGAACTGCTGGAGACACGCAAAGCTCTGTGGTATGTGAGTGTGTAGTCAAAATCTGCTTTGCATTTGCAGACTGCAAACCCCAGAACATTGGCATGGGGCTTAAAAGCATGAGAATGTTTGAGTGTGCCCACACTTTAAGAAAGGGAAACATTTCCCGTGCCAGATTCCTGGAAGAAGACAGGGAAGATGTACTTAAAACAGAAACTCAAGATATGGAAGCAAGTGGGAAAGCACTTCATTGAAACCCACTTTACACCATTTTCCAGATGAGGGAACAGTGAGTCTCAGAAAGATGAAAGGACCTAGTAGAGGTTCTAAAGCAATACTTGACAGCGGTGGGATTTTAACTCAGTCTGTGTGTTCTCAGACCTGGTAATCTCTCCACTGTACCACACTGCCATGCTAGGTGCCCTCAAGGAAAAGTTTCTTATTCTGGTTCACTTCCTTCCTCCCCTTTAGTCAAGGTTTAGGGTGCTCAACTTTCAAGTCCACGAGAGAAACTTGGTGAGGAGGAAGTAGGGAGCAGTGGCAAAATGACTTGGGCTTATCCTGCATGCATGATGAACAAAGATGAGGGCTCCTCTTTTTAGCAGGCTCACAAGGGGTGCAGTTCCTGCTGGCTTTCAGGCTGGCTTATTTCTTTTTATCACTTTTAAAGCATTTAATAATTCATTAGGAGTGATTGATAGTGTGCCTGACTCACAGGGAGGGATGCAATAGGGAGAGATTTCCAATAACTTCATTTTGTAAGTGAAATAAGAAACAACCTAGTCTCGGCAAGTTTATGACCTGGGGCCTAAGCTAGAGAGCTATGTGACTGCTTGCACCTAAATGTCTGGAAGATGGTGTTCTAGCCAGGTTCAGACCCTGAATGGGCTTTTCACTTGCTTTGTGAATTCTGAGTAGTCACTGAAGTCTCTGTTACCTCAGCGGGGAGAAGATGCTCACCATTCTTCCAGTGCAGGGCGCTGAAGGATCAGGATTAGCTCACATTCGATTTTGCAATATAACATAAATATTTACCCTGCTTCTTGGAATTGGTGAGTATAGACATTCCAGGTGGTTGCTGTCTATTCCTGACTACGTTTAAACTAAGATGTTTAATTAAATGAGGTAGTAAGAGAGATCAGGGGGCTAGAAGTCAGGACATCAAAATTCTAATCTTAGCCAAGTGTCTACTTTTTTGGGCATTTGTTTCCACATGAGAACACCAAGAGGTAGATTACCTAGTATCTAGGGGCCTTTCTATTTCTGACAGTCTCCTTTGGGCCTCTTCATACTCTCATACAGATTTAAGAATTTTTAATATAGTTTATTTTAATTTAAAAATATTACACAAGTATTACAAGGTCACTGCACAACAATAAAAAAATATAAACAACAAAAGAAAAAGAAAAATAAATTAGAATTTCATTTCTTAGAGATAACTACAATTAAAATTGAGAGGTATATACCCGTCTGAACATTTTCTATGCACCTTTATCTATGCTTATATATTGAGTTTGTACTTTTCTTTTTTTTAAATAGATTCATACCATACAGACTACTATTTTGTAATCTACTTTTTTTCAATTCACAATGCATAATGAATATTGTGCAGAGATGGAAAATTTATGCCACTCTCTTCATGTTGTGGATTTGAAACATAGGAGATCTCTGTTCTCTCTCTTTATACAGGTATAAGGTAGAGAGGGATTATTTACCCCTCTTGTCACAATCTCATTAATTCCTTATTTGCTCCTTCCCAGTAGTTACTTTTTTAAGTTTTTATTTTAATTCCATTAATTAACATACAGTGTTATACCAGTTCAGGTGTACAACATAGTGATTCAACAATTCCATACAACACCCAGTGCTCTTCACAATGTGCACTCCTTAATCCTCATCACCTATTTAACCCATCACCTCAACCACCTGCCTTCTGGTAACCACCAGTTTGTTCTCTATTGTTAAGAGTCTGTTTCTTGGTTTGCCTCATTCTCTTTTTCTTTTTACCCTATGCTCCTTTGTTTTGTTAAATTCCACATATGAGTGAAGTTGTATTTGTCTTTCTCTGACTGACATTTCACTTAGCATAATACTCTCTAGCTCCATCCATGTTGTTGCAAATGGCAAGATTTCATCATTTTTATGGCCAAATAGTATTCAACGGAATATATATTCCATGAAATACTATATATATACCATGGAATACTATTTGGATATATATATATATCATGCCCTCTTTATCCATTCATCAATCCATGTACACATGGACTGCTTCCATTGCTTGGCTATTGTACACAAGCTGCTATAAACATAGGGGTGTAGGGCGCCTGGGTGGCTCAGTTGGTTAAGCGACTGCCTTCGGCTCAGGTCATGATCCTGGAGTCCCTGGATCGAGTCCCGCATTGGGCTCCCTGCTCGGCAGGGAGTCTGCTTCTCCCTCTGACCCTCCCCCTCTCATGTGCTTGCTCTCTCTCATTCTCTCTCTCTCAAATAAATAAATAAAAAATCTTTAAAAAAAAAAAAAAAACATAGGGGTGTATATATCCCTTTGAATTAGTATTTTTGTATTCTTTGAGTAAATATCCAGTAGTGCAATTGCTGGATGATAGAAACGTTCTATTTTTAAATTTTGAAGCACCTCCATACTGTTTTCCATGGTGGCTGCATCAGTTTGCATTTCCAACAACAGTGCAAGAGGGTTTCTTTTCCTCCACATCCTTGCCAACACCCTGTTTCTTTCTTTCTTTTTTTTGTAGAAAAAAAATTATTTATTTATTTTTTTACTTTCCTCCAAATATTTGTGGGTTTTTTTTTGTTTTTCTTTCTTTATTTTATTTTTTAGTTAACATATAATGTACTATTTGTTTCAGGGGTACAGGTCTGTGATTCATCAGTCTTAACACAACAGCCAGTGCTCACCACAACACATACCCTCCCCAATGTCCATCACACAGCCAACCCATCCCCTCACCCCACGCCTCCCCTCCCCTCCAGCAACCCTCAGTTTGTTTCTTAAGATTAAGTCTCTTATGGATTGTCTCCCTCTGTGGTTTTGTCTTGTTTCATTTTTCCCTCCCTTCCCCTATGATCCTTTGTCTTGTTTCTCAAGTTCCTCATATCAGTGAGATCATATGATAATTGTCTTTCTCTGGCTGACTTGTATTTCACTTAGCATAATACCCTCTAGTTCCATCCATATCGTTGCAAATGGCAAGATTTCATTTTTTGATGGCTGTGTAATATTCCATTGTATATATACGCCACCTCTTCTTTATCCATTCATCTGTTGATGGACATCTGGGCTCTTTCCATAGTTTGGCTATTGTGGACATTGCTGCTATAAATATTGGGGTACAGGTGACCCTTTGGATCATTATATTTGTATCTTTGGGGTAAATATCCAGTAGTGCAATTGCTGGGTTGTAGGGTAGCTCTATTTTCAACTTTTTGGGTAATCTCCATACTGTTTTCCAGAGAGGCTGCATCAGCTTGCATTCCCACCAACAGTGTAAGAGGGTTCATTCCCCTTTCTAGAAATCCTTGCCAATACCTGTCATTTCCTAACTTGTTAATTTTAGCCATGTTTCTTGTGTTTTGATTTTAGCCATTCTGATAGGTGTGAGGTGATATCTCATTGTAGTTTTGATTTGCACTTCCCTGATGGTATGTGAGGATGAAAATCTTTTCGTGTGTCTTTTGGCCTTCTATTATTCTTCTTTGGAGAAATGTCTGTTCAAGTCTTCCACCCATTTTTTAATTGGATTATTTGTTTTTTGGATGTTGAGTTTTTAAGTTCTTCATATATTTTGGATACTGACCCATTATTGGATACATAATTTGCAAATATCTTCTTTATATTTTTTGGATACTGACCCAGTTTTGGATATGTAATTTGCAAATATCTTCTCCCACTCATCAGGTTGTCTTTTACTTTGGTGATTGTTTCCTTCATTGTGCAGAAGCTTTTTATTTTGATGAAGTCCCAATAACTTATTTTTGCTTTTGTTTCCCTTGCCTGAGGAGACTTTTCTAGAAAAAAATGTTAGAGCCGCTGTGAAAGAGGTTACTGCCTATGTACTCTTCTAGGATTTTTATGGCTTCAGGTCTCACATATAGGTCTCTAATCCATTTTGAATTTACTTTTGTGTATGGTGTAAGAAAATGGTCCAGTTTCATTCTTCTGCATGCTGCTGTACAGTTTTCCTGACACCATTTGTTGAAGAGACTCTTTTTTCCATGGGATACTCTTTCTTGTTTTGTTGAAGATTAATTGACCATATAGCTATGGGTTCATTTCTGGTTTTCTTATTCTGTTACATTGATCTATGTGTCCATTTTTGTGCCGGTGCCATACTGTTTTGATTACTACAGCTTTGCAATAATAATGTGAAATCCAGAATTGTGATGTCCCAGCTTTGCTTTGCTTTTTCAAGATTACTTTGGCTATTCAGGGTTCTTTTGTGGTTTCATACAAATTTCCAGATTGTTTGTTCTAGCTCTGTGAAAAATGTGTGCATTTTGATAGGTATTACATTAAAAGTGTATGTAGATTGCTTTGGGTAGTATAGATATTTTAACAATATTTGTTCTTTCAATCCATGAGCACGGAATGTCTTTATATTTCTTTGTGTCATTTTTAATTTCTTTCATCAGAGTTTTATAGTATTAGAGTACAGGTCTTTCACCTTTTTGGATAGATTTATTCTTAGGTATGGCATGATTTTTGGTGCAATTATAAATGGGATTGATTCCTTAACTTATCTTTCTGCTGCTTCATTATTGTGTACAGAAATGCAATAGATTTCTGTGTGTTGATTTTTGTGTCCTGTGACTACTGAATTCATGTAAAGGTTCTAGCAGTTTTTTGGTGGAGTCTTTCAGGTTTTCTATATAAAGTATCATGTCATATGCAAATAGTGAAAGTTTTACTTCTTCCTTATCAATTTGGATTCCTTTTATATCTCTTTGTTGTCTGAAAGCTGTGGCTAATACTAATACTTTGTGCAATAAAAGTAGTGAGAGTGGACTACCTTGTCTTGTGTTGACCTTAGGGGAAAATCTCTCAGTTTTTCCCCCTTGAGGATGATATTGTCTGTGGGTTTTTCATATATGGCCTTTATTATGTTGTGGTATTTTCCCTGTAAAACCTACTTTGTTGAGTTTATACCATGAATGGATGTTGTACTTTGTCAAATGCTTTTTATGTGTCTATTGAAGTGATCATATGGTTCTCATCCTTTTCTTATTGATGTGATGTATCATGTTGATTGATTTGTGAATATTGAACCATGCTTGAAACCCAGAAATAAAGCCCACTTAATTGTGGTGAATAATTTTTTTAACATATTGTTGAAATGCATTTACTAGTATTTTATTGAGGATTTTTGCATCTATGTTCATGAGGGATATTGGCCTGTAGTTGTCTGTTTTAGTGATGTCTTTATCTGTTTTTGCTATCAAAGTATTACTGACCTCATAGAACGAATTTGGAAGTTTTTCTTCCTTTTCTGTTTTTTGGAATAGTTTGAGAAGAATAGGTATTAACTCTTCTTTAAATGTTTGTTAGAATTCATGTGTAAAGCCATCCAGGGCTGGACTTGTGTTTGTTGGGAGTTTTTAATTTTTATTTTATTAATTTTTATTTTTTATTCTTTTAAAGATTTTATTTATTTATTTGAGAGAGAGAGAGTGAGTGAGAAAGAGAGACAGAAGTGGAGGGAGAGGCAGAGGGTGAGGGAGAAGCAGACTCCCTGCTGAGCAGGGAGCCCAATGTAGGGCTCTCTCCCAGGACTCTGGGATCATGACCTGAGCCAAAGGCAGACACTTAAGTAACTGAGCCATCCAGGAACCCCTGTTGGGAGTTTTTAATCACTCATTCAATTTATTTACTTTTATTTATTTGTTTATCAGTCTGTTCAATTTTACTATTTCTTTCTGTTTCAGTTTTGGTATTTCTAAGTTGTCCAATTTGTTGGCATACAGTTTTTCATCATATTCTCTTTTAATTGTATTTCTGTGGTGTTGGTTGTTACTTCTCCTTTCTCATTTGTGATTTTACTTATTTGAGTCCTTTCTCTTTTTTTGTTGATAAATCTGAGTAGAGGTTTATCAATTTCATTGACTTTTCAAAGAATGAATTCCTGGTTTCATTGAACTGTTCTATTGTTTTTTTACTTTCTATATTATTTATATCTGCTCTAATATTTACTATTTTCTTCCTTCTGCTGGCTTTAGGCTTCATTTGTTGTTCTTTTCCTAGCTCCTTTAGGTGCAAGGTTAGGTCATTTATTTGAGACTTTCCTTGCTTCCTGAGGTAGGCTGCTTTGCAATAAACTTCTTTCTTAGAACAGCTTCTGCTACATCCCAAAGGTTTGGACCACTGTATTTTCATTGTCTTTTGCTTCCACATACTTTTTATTTCTTCTTTCATTTCTCAATTGACCCATTCATTGTTTAGTAGTATGTTATTTAACCACCATGTCTTTGTGGTCTTTCCTTTTTTTTTTTTTTTCTTGTGTTTGACTTTTAGTTTCATAACATTGTTGTCAGAAAAGATCCATGGTATACTTTCAAACTTCTTGAATTTTTTGAGGCTTGTTTTGTGGTCTAATATGTGATCCATTCTGGAGAATGTTCCATGTGCACTTGGAAAGAATGTATATTCTGCTGTTTTAGGATGGAATGCTCTCAATATATATGCTTAGTCCATCTGGTCCAATGTGTCATTCAAAGCCCTTGTTTCCTTGTTGATATTCTGTTCAGATGATTTGTCCTTTTATGTACGTGGGGTGTGAAAATCCCCTACTATTATTATATTATTACTAATTAGTTTCTTTATGTTTGTCTCCTGTTACAGTTGTAAAAGTCTATTTTGTTCAATATAAATATGGCTACTCCAGCTTTCTTTTGACATCCATGTCCATGATAAATGTTTCTTCATCTCCTCATTATCAATCTACAGGTGTCTTTAGGTTTATAATGAGTCTCTTGAAGGCAGCATATAGATGGGTCTTCTTTTTTTATTCATTCTTTCACCCTATGTCTTCTGATTGGAGCATTTAGTCCATTTACATTCAAAGTAATTATTAATAGATATGTACATATTGCCATTTCATTACTCTTTTTGTCATTGTTTCTGAATATTTTCTCTGATACTTTCTTGTCTTTCTTTATTTCATGTTTTGCTGATTTTCTTTAGTATATTTGGATTTCTTTCTCTTTATTCTTTGCATATTTATTAGTGGTTATTCATATATGATTACCATTAGATTTGTATATAACCTCTTCTGCATACAGCAGTCAGTATTAAGTTGATGGTTGTTTAAGTTTGAATCTATTTTTTTTCTCTCCTCCCCACATTTTAGGTATATATTATTATATTTTATATCATTTTTTATTTCCTTGACTGATTTTTTACAGAACTATTCATTCTTACTGGTTTTCTATTTCTTACCTTCATACAGTCACTTTTGGTCTCTCCTTTCCATTCACAGAGTCCCCTTTAATATTTCTTGCAAGGCTGTCTTATTGTTCATGAACTCCTTTAGTTTTTGTTTGTCTGGGAAATTATCTTTCTGTTCTGAATGATAGCCTTATTGGACAGAGTATTCTTGGCTGCAGATTTTTCATGTTCAGCACTTTGAATATATCATGCCACTCTTTTCTGGTTTGCAGAGTTTCTGGTGAAAAATCTCCTGCTAGCCTTATGGGGTTTCCTTTGTAAGTTACTGACTTTTTTTGCCTTGCTGCTTTATTAAATATTTGTTTCTTTGCCACTATATTTTGTCACTATATTTTGCCAATTTAATTACAACATGTCTTGGTGTGGATCCACTTTTGTTGATTTTGATGGGAATTCTCTGTGCATCCTGGATCTGGATATCTATTTCCTTCACTAGATTAGGGAAGTTTTCAGCTATTATTTCTTCAAATAAATTTTCTGTCCCTTTTTTTCTCTCTTCTTTTGGTACTCCTACAATATAAATGCTATTATGTTTGATGGAGTCACTGAGTTCCCTTAGTCTATTCTCGTTTTACATAATTCTTTTTTCTCTCATTTGTTCAGCTTAATTACTTTCCATTACTCTGTCGTCTAGGTGACTAATCTGTTCCTGTTTCCTCCATCCTGCTATTCATTCCATCATGCATGTTTCTCATTTAGTTTATTGAGCATGTTATCTCTGTTATGTTATTCCTTATCTCTGTGTTAAGGGTTTCACTCATGTCTTCCACTGTTTCCTCAAGTCAGGTAAGTATCCTTATGATCATTGCTTTAAATCCTCTATCAGGCATGTTACTTATATCTGTTTCACTTAGATCTCTGGCCATGGCCTTGGTTCTTTCATTTGAGATAAAATTCTCTTTCTCATTTTGTTTGCCTCATTGTGTTAAGAAAGTCATCTATGTTCTGCTCTTGAAAGTAGTGCCTTTATGAAGAGGAGGTCCTGGAGGGCCCTGTAGGGAGGTGTCCCTTGTTCACCAGAACCTGGCACTTCAGGAGAGTATCCTATGTGTGTTGCTTATGCTCTGCTCTTTTGTCTGAGTCACTTTTCCTTACAGTGAAGTCATCTGCACTGACTCTCTGCCTTTTAGGGGCTGTGCTTGCTCTCTGTTGTATTAGTGGGACCCAGGCAGGGCAGTTCTGGGGGTGCATGCCTGCTGGAGAACTTAGGAGTAGGGCAGAGGTGTTAGCAAAATTTGTACCAGGCCAGTAGTCTTATGCCAGAACCCATGAAGTACTACAGTGGCTGGGGGCTGCGTGTCAGTGTAGCTGGGGACATGAGGCTTAGCATAGTATTTGATGATGCCTGGGTTCAGTATGGCCCAGTGCAGGATGCTGGCTGGAGAGTGCAGCTGGGCATGGTTGCTGGGTGTAGTGCACATTGGGCTTTACCAGAATTTGCCCTGAGCCCAGGCCTGAGGCTAGCCATCTTGGAATGGGCCATTTTACAGAACTCATGGCTGTGGTGCACTGCTAGCAAGTTAGGTAGCAAGTGTCTGTGCAGCACCACCTCATGCAGATGGTTCTGTGTTTTTGCAGGGGGATGGGGGAGGAATGTGGAGCCTTCCAGCTCCTTTGCTTTCAGAAAAGTCCTCCAACATGCTCCAAAATCAATATGAACAGATTTATCTCCCATTTGCCTTTTGCATTATGTAAACTGCCATTTTAATGTTGCCTTTCAACACAGGCTGCTAAGGGCAGCAACCCAGTTATCAGTCACCATCCCTGCTCGCCTAGTGCTGAGTCAACTGACTTTTAAAGCTTCAGGCTCCAAATACCACTGGTTATACAAACTCATGGAATTCAGTCCCTCTGGTTTGTAAAGCCAAATATTATGGGGATTAGTCTTCCCCATGTGAACTCCCTGGTGAAAGGGCCCATTTCTTTGTCCTCTCCATGCTTATAGCATCCTTCCTCCTGAGGGCAGCCTCCCTCAGGCTTTCTGACCTTCCTAACTTTTCAGATGCAACTTCTTCCCTATATTTAGTTGTGGTGTTTGTTCTTGCAGTCTTCAGATCACTCTCTGGCTTATTGACTTGAATGTGGATGATATCTAGTTGTAAACATGGGATGGGTTGAACACAGGGTCCTCCTACACTGCCATCTTCCCAAGTGCTTATAGTAGTTATTAATTCAGAAAAATTTGGAGTGGACATATGTATTGATGGGCAAGGTTACAATAGTTAAAAAGTAACATCCTTCTTTCCTTTCATTTGCAATACTTATGCATTTCTGGCCCTCCTCCACATTCTGGACACTATAAGGTAAGGGCACTAGGTAAAAAACACAAACTTGCCTTTTAGTTATCCTCCCAACTCACTTTCTTCTGCTTGCAATTGATGTATATGGCAAACTCTAATCTTCATCTATAGAACTTGTTGGGTAAATGTACCCAGACCAGTTTTGCAGATTCAAGAGAGTGTAAAATGCAGCAATTCAGCCTCAAACCTACACTACTTTCTCTAAACTATAGCTCTACACTGGGGGTATAAACATCTTGCCCAAGTGAATACAATTAACACTTGTTTTCCTTTTGAGTAATTATCTTCTTGTGTGCTTTCCATTTGCCAGAAAAATGGAGAACAAAAAAGGTAAATGGTATTCTGATATTTAACAGTGAAGATCTATGTCAATAACTATATTTCTGTCTTGTCACTTAACCAGCTACAGGGTATCCCATTGCAAAGATGTTTTGTATTCATTTAAACAATTCCCTATAATTGAACATATAAGCTATTTCTTTTTATCCCTGGCTATAGAATCTGTATGCTGAAAATTTAAAAATTCTGATACAAGAGATCAAAGAAGACATAAATAAATGGAAAGAAATACGATGGTCATGGGTTGGGAGAATCAGCACAGTAAAAAATGTCAATTCTCCCCAAATTCATATAAGTTTAACATAATTCCTATAAAAATCTCAGCAATATTTTTTGTATATACAGAATAGATAATTCTAAAATGTGGATGAAAAGGCAAAGAAATTAGAACATCTACAACAGTTTTGAAAAAGAAGTATGAAGTGGGAGGAATAACTCAGATATGAACTGTTCATATATAGCTGCAGTAATCAAGACTGTAGTATTGAGGGACAGACATATAGTTGAATAGAAAAAAATAGAGAAACCAGAAATAGACCCACACAAATATGTTCAACTGATTTTTGAGGAGGGTACAAAGCAATTCAATGCAAGAAGGTTAGCCTTTTCAACAAATGGTGCAGGAGCAATTGGATATTCATGGGCAAAAAATATGAAATTTGACTTGAATTCCTTTACACAAAACAACTCAAAATGTATCACAGACTTTAATGTAAAACATAAAACTCTAAAACTTTTAGAAAAAAAGGACAAAATCTTTGGTATCTGAGACTAAGAAAAGAGTAATTTGTTGCCAAAGCATGATCCATCAAAAGCAAATTTGATTAACTGAACCTCATCAAAATTATAAAAAAATTTGTTCTGTAAAAGCCCATGAGAAAAGGATGAAAAGACAAATTGAAGCCTAGGAGAAAAGATTTTCAAAGCACATATCCAAGAAAAGGTACATATACATATATGACATGCCAGTGTGAGGAACTCCATAGTCCCACTCCCTGGTGAAACTCTTGAACATTATTTTAAAACAACCATTTAAAAGCTCTGGAAGTTGTCCTGAAGGAAAACAGCAAATGAAGCAACAAGTATTCAAGAAAAATACGCAAAGATTAGGTAAGAAAGTAGAGTATGTGGTATTTGAACCAAAACCACTCCCTCCCATTCTGCTCCCAGATTAACAAGGTAAATACTCCACTCCAAACAGCTGAAGCCAAAAACACAGTGTTCCCTCTTCCCTCAGCTACCAGTCAGAGGGCATTCTTCCCTAGAGAAACAGGAATTCAGCATTTTTCACATTGCCTTCAGATATCTGTTGCTGAGGCTCAATAAATAGGAAGCTCAGTCTAGATTTGGGACCAGCGGGCTTTTTTCTTCTGCCTAACCTCCACTTCTGAAAGGGTGACCTTGCCCTGGGTATGATGTGTTGAGAATACTGAGCGATGGGGCTTTTCACCCATAATTTCAGATGGTGGTTAAATACCAGGAGAAGCAAGATGAGAGGACTTCAGGCTACTGCCCAGCTTCCCCACCACCACTGAGCATTCAGCTCCTAGAATGACAATGTCATTCAGAGAGATACTTGTCATTGCCCCTGACCTCCTGAGCCCTAGTTTAAACATTTTGTTTGGGTGGAGCTGCAGGACATAAAACAGATAGCTCTTAATCTCTTCTCAAAGGAACTGACTTCATTTGTAAGAGCATGAAGAAGTTTAAAACGAAAAGTTCTCTCAAAACCAGTGACATTATGGTGAAGGGAATTGATAAAAGATTTATATATCTAATGAAGATACAGCCTAAACTGCAGACTGGCTAGTTTGAAGGAGAGAACTAGGGAATGAGACAGCTGGGAGGAGCTCTGCTAATGTCAGAACAAATATGAAACACTGACCACTGAAACCATTCCATAAAAGGAGCCACAATTTGATTAGATTGGTTTGTAGATGAATTTTATGCTCCACCACACTGTTGTAAATGATAGAGAAATAGGGAAGAAATTAGTGAAGCTTAGCAGCTGAGTATGGTCAGAGAAAGAGTGGGAGAGAACCTTACTATTATCACTGTCATCCCCTGGTAGCTGTGGACACTCCCAAAGTTTCATCATCCAGAAAAACAACATCAGAGATTTAAGACTGTGGAGGGTTGGAAGAAAGTAGACGTTATTTAAAAAATGCAGTCATTCACTGAAGAAGTAAACAAGTCACTATTAAGAAAAAACACCAGGAGTGGGAGGACTAGTATACAGAATTGCTACAATATATTTTCTAAAATATCCAGTTCCCAAAAAAAAAACCAAATTATAAGGAAAGGAAAGAAACAAGAAAGTATGACCCATACACCTGTAAGAGTGACAAGATGTCAAGTTTAAGAGGATAATATTTCAAAGTATCCATTATAAATATGTTCATATAACTAGAAAAATACAAAAACACTTGAATAGAGAAATAAAAGAAGATATGACATTGTTGATCAAAAGATAATAAATTAGAGAGGGGGCAAAGATGGCAGAGGAGTAGGGGACCCTATTACAACCGGTCCCCTGAATTGATTTGGATATCTATCAGATCACTCTGAACACCCACGAAGTCAGCCTGAGATGTAAGAAGATATATATGGATCTCTACAAACAGAATATCGCCGGCGGTCAGTTTTGAGGTATGAAGCAGGGAGTCGTGATTCCAAGGGCAGATATCGGAAGATAAATGGAAGGGGGAGGGAGCCTCCACGATTCTGCACCACCGAAGCTCGAAAGCCTCCCACGCTGGGGACTGGGCACAGACTCTCAGACTGGTAGTGGTGGGGAAAGGACTTTAGGGCAGCCCCCCAGACTGAAACCTGGAGCTGTGGGGGCGTGCGTGTGAACTGGGAGTGGCTGGCAGTTTTAGAAGCACAAAAGGTGGAGACGTAACTGGATCTGGAAGCAAAGACTGGAAGTGCTGCTGTGAGACACACAACCCAGGACACTGAGGTTTTAGCAGCACAGACAGTAACGGAGACGGTGTAGCCTGGAGAGCTCACTGAAGAACAGACTGCAATCTCTCTGTTCTGAGGCATAGGGTTGGAAAGAGTCACTTCTGCTCTGACTCTTGGAAGAGACACAGAAAGCCACCGAGGAAAGCCGCCCGAGGAAAAAAAAGCCCCCCAAAAATGGTTTTTACTGAGCCCATCCCCCCACAGGGGGAAGGGCAACTTTGCCCAAATAGGGTTGCCTGAGTAACTGTGTGGCAGGCCCCTCCCCCAGAAGACAGGCTGGAAGAACAAGAGGCTGACAACACTAAGGTCCCTATAAAACAGGTGCATCTTGCTTGGGTTGTGATCAATAATTTGGACTCTGTACATTCCCTCATCCACCCCTCAACAGAGTGACTAAGAGGAGGAATGCCCAAAATAGGAAAGATTCAGAGACTGTGACTTCTGCCATAGATTAACAAATGGATATAGATATAAGCAAGATGTTGGAAATAGACTTCAGGGTAACAGTTATGAAGATGATAGCTAGAATGGAGAAATCAATTAATGGCAACATAGAGTCTCTAAGAGCAGAAATCAGAGCTGATCTGGCAGAACTTAAAAATGCTATCCATGAGATCCAATCTAAACTAGAGACTCTAACAGCTAGGGTAAATGAGGCAGAAGAACGAATTAGTGATCTAGAAAACAAACTGATACAAAAGAAGGAAAATGAGGAGGCCTGGAAGAAACAGCTTAAAATCCATGAAAACAGAATGAGAGAAATGTGATGTCATGAAATGTTCTAATGTCAGAATTATTGGGATCGTTGAGGGGGTGGAGAGAGAGAGAGGACTAGGAGATATATTTGAGCAAATTGTAGCTGAGAACTTCCCTAATCTGGGGAACAAAACAAACATTCGTGCCCTAGAGGCAGAGAGGACCCCTCCCAAGATCAAGGATAACAGACCAACACCCCAGCATGTAAGAGTAAAACTCACAAATCTTAGAACCAAGGAAACCATCTTAAGGGCAGTTAGAGGGAAGAGATTCCCTACAAACAGAGGGAGGAACATCAGAATAATGTCAGACCTATCCACAGAGACCTAGCAAGCCAGAAAGGCCTGGCAAGACATATTCAGGGTACTAAATGAGAAGAACATACAACTAAGAATACTTAATGACAGGCAAGGCTGTCATTTAGAATGGATGGAGAGATGTAGAGATTCCAGGACCAGCAGAAACTGAAAGAATATGTGACCACTAAGCCAGCCATGCAAGAAATATTAAGGGGGGGTTCTATAAAAGGAAAAAGACCCCAAGAGTGATATAGAACAGAAATTTACAGAGACAATCTATACAAAAAAGGACTTCACAGGCAACATGATGACAATAAATTCATATCTTTCAATAATCACTCTCAACGTGAAAGGCCTAAATGCTCCCATAAAACACCACAGGGTTGCAGATTGGATAAAAAGACAAGACCCATCAATATGTTGTCTATAAGAGACTCATTTTCAACCTAAAGATACATCCAGACTGGAAGTGAAGGGATGGAAATCCATCTTCCATGCCGATGGACCTCAAAAGAAACCTGGGGTAGCAATTCTCATATAAAACAAATTAGATTTTAAGCTAATGACTGTAGTTAGAGACACAGAAGGACACTGTATCATTCTTAAAGGGTCTATCAAACAAGAAGATCTAAAAATTGTAAATATCTATGCCCCCAACATAGGAGCAGCCAACTACATAAGCCAACTGTTAACCAAAATAAAGAGTCATACTGATAATAATATGTTAATTGTAGGAGACCTCAATACTCCACTCTCAATAATAGACAGATCATCTAAGCAGAAAATCAACAAAGAAACAAGAGCTTTGAATGACAAACTGGACCAGATAGACCTCATAGATATATACAGAACATTCCAACCTAAACCAACAGAATACACATTCTTCTCGAGCACACATGGAACTTTCTCCAGAATAGACCACATACTGGGTCACAAATCAGGTCTCAACCGATACCAAAAGATTGAGATTATTCCCTGCATATTCTCAGACCATAATGCTTTAAAACTGGAACTCAATCACAAGAAAAAATTTGGAAGAAATTCAAACAGTTGGAAGCTAAAGACCACTCTGCTTAAGAATGTTTGGGTCAACCAGAAAATCAAAGAACTCAAACAATTCATGGAAACCAATGAGAATGAAAACACATCGGTCCAAAACCTATGAGATACTGCAAATGCAGTCCTAAGGGGGAATACATACCCATCCAAGCCTCACTCAAAAAAAACAGAAAAATCCCAAATTCACCAACTAACTTTTCACCTTAAAAACTGGTGAAAAAGCAACAAATGATGCCTAAACCATGCATTAGAAGATAAATAATTCAGATTAGAGCAGAGATCAATGAATTAGAAACCAGAAACACAGTAGAGCAGATCAAAGAAACTAGAAGCTGGTTCTTTGAGAGAATTATTAAGATCAACAAACCACTGGCCAGACTTATCCAAAGGAAAAGAGAGAGGACCCAAATTAATAAAATTATGAATGAAAGCGGAGAGATCATGACTAACACCAAGGAAATAGAAACAATTATTAGAAATTATTATCAACAACTATATGCCAATAATTAAGCAACCTGGAAAAAATGAATGCCTTCCGGGAAACCTATAAACTCCTAAGACTGAAACAGGAAGAAATTGACAACCTGAATAGACCAATAACCAGTAACAAGATTGAAGCAGTGATCAAAAATCTCCTGAAAAACAAGAGTCCAGGGCCTGATGGATTCCCTGGGGAGTTCTACCAAACATTCAAAGAAGAAGTAATACCTATTCTCCTGAAGCTGTTTCAAAAAATAGAAACAGAAGGAAAGCTTCCAGACTCATTCTATGAGGCCAGCATTACCTTGATCCACAAACCAGGCAAAGACCCCATCAAAAAGAATTTCAGACCGATATCCCTGATGAATATGGATTCCAAAATTCTCAACAAAATCCTAGCTAATAGGATCCAGCAGTACATTAAAAGGATCATCCACCATGACCAAGTAGGTTGTATCCCTGGGATGCAAGGGTGGTGCAACATTCACAAATCAATCAATGTGATAGAACACATTAATAAGAGGAGAGAGAAGAACCATATGGTCCTTTCAATTGATGCAGAAAAAGCATTTGACAAAATATAGCATCCTTTCCTGATTAAAACTCTTCAGAGTATAAGGATAGAGGGAACATTCCTCAATTTCATAAAATCCATCCATGAAAACCCCACAGCGAATGTCATTCTCAATAGGGAAATGCTGAGAGCCTTTCCCTTAATATCAGGAACACGACAAGGATGCCCACTCTCAACACTATTGTTCAACATAGTACTAGAAGTCCTAGCAACAGCAATCAGACAAAAAGAAATAAAAGGTATTCAAATTGGCAAAGAAGAAGTCAAACTCTCTCTCTTCGCAGATGATGTGATACTTTATGTGGAAAACCCCAAATTACTAGAACTCATCCAGCAATTCAGTAATGTGGCAGGATACAAAATCAATGCACAGAAATCAGTTGCTTTTTATACACTAACAATGTAACTGTAGAAAAAGAAATTAGAGAATTGATTCCATTTACAATAGCACAAAAAACCATAAGATACCTAGGAATAAACCTAACCAAAGAGGTAAAGGATCTATACTCTAGGAACTACAGAACACTCATGAAAGAAATTGAAGAAGACACACAAAGATGGAAAAACATTCCATGCTCATGGATCGGAAGAATAAACATTGTTAAAATGTCTATGCTACCCAGAGCAATCTATACCTTCAGTGCCATCCCGATCAAAATACCAATGGCATTTTTCAAAGTGCTGGAACAAACATTCCTAAAATTTGTATGGAATCAGAAAAGACCCTGAATCGCCAAGGAAATGTTGAAAAAGAAAAACAAACTTGGAGCATCACGTTGCCTAATTTCAAGCTATATTACAAAGCTGTGATCACCAAGACAGCATGGTACTGGCACAAAAACAGACACATAGACCAATGGAACAGAATAGAGAACCCAGATATGGACCCTCAACTCTATGGTCAAATAATCTTCAACAAACCAGGAAAAAATATAAAATGGAAAAAATATAGTCTTTTCAATAAATGCTGCTGGGAAAATTGGACAGCTGTATACAGAAGAATGAAACTCGACCATTTTCTTACATCATACACAAAGATAAACTCTAAATGGATGAAAGACCTCAATGTGAGACAGGAATCCATCAACATCTTAGAGGAGAACATAGGCAGTAACCTCTTCAACAACGGCCATGGCAACTTCTTTCAAGACACATCTCCAAAGGCAAGGGAAACAAATGTGAAAACAAACTTTTGGGACTTCATCAAGATAAAAAGCTTCTGCATAACAAAGGAAACAGTCAACAAAATAAAGAGGCAACCCACGGAATGGGAGAAGATTTTTGCAAATGACACTACAGACAAAGCACTGATTTCCAAGATCTATAAAGAACTTCTCAACCTCAACACCCAAGAAACAAATAGTCAAGTCAAAAAAAGGGCAGAAGACATGAACAGACACTTCTCCAAAGAAGACTTACAAATGGCTAATAGACACATGAAAAAATATTCATCATCATTAACCATCAGGGAAATTCAAATCAAAAGCACATTGAGATACCACCTTACCCCAGTTAGAATGGCAAAAATTGACAAGGCAAGAAACAACAAATGTTGGAGAGGTTGTGGAGAAAGGAAAACTCTCCTACACTGCTGGTGGGAATGCAAGTTGGTACAGCCACTTTGGAAAACAGTGTGAAGGTTCCTCAAAAAGTTAAAAATAGAGCTACCCTATGACCCAGCAATTACACTACTGGGTATTTACCCCAAAGACACAGATGTAGTGAAAAGAAGGGCCATATGTACCCCAATGTTCATAGCAGCAATGTCCACAATAGTCAAACTGTGGAAAGAGCTGAGATGCCCTTCAACAGACGAATGGATAAAGATGTGGTCCATATATACAATGGAATATTACTCAGCCATCAGAAAGGATGAATACCCAACTTTTACATCAACATGGATGGGACTGGAGGAGATGAAATAAGTCAAGCAGAGAAAGTCAATTATCATAGGGTTTCACTTATTTGTGGAACATAAGGAATAGCATGGAGGACATTAGGAGAAGGAAGGGAAAAATGAAGGGGGGGAAATCGGAGTGGGAGATGAACCATGAGAGACTATGGACTTGGAGAAACAAACTGAGGGTTTTAGAGGGGAGTGGGGTGGGAGGATGGGTTAGCCCAGTGATGGGTATTAAGGAGGGCACGTACTGCATAGAGCACTGGGTGTTATATGAAAGCAGTGAATCATGGATCACTACATCAAAAACTAATGATGTATTGTATGGTGACTAACGTAATAAAGTAAAATTTTAAAAAAGATAATAATTTAGAATTCTTTTTAAACCCAAAATTTTAAATGAATCAAATGCAAATTCTGGACTTGAAAAACACAATAACTGAATTAAAATACTTATTAGAAGTCCCTCAGGAGTAGATTTATCAGGCAGAAAAATAATTAACAAACAAACATAAATTAATAGACATTATGCAAACTGAAGAACAGAGAGAAAAAAGAATGAAGAAAAATTAACATAGCTTCAGAAAAATGTGTGACATCATTGAGAATGCCAAAATACACATAATGGGAGTGTCAGTAGGATAGAAAGAAGTAGAAGATAAATATTCAAAGATATAGTAGCCAAAACTGTTTCAAATGTATTTTTAAAATGACAACATACATGTCAAGGTAGTTCAATGAAGTCCAAGTAGGATAAACTCAAAGACATTCACAGACACATCATAGTAAAAAAAAAAAAAATAAAAAATAAAAATGCTGAAAATAAACAAGGAGAAACGTCTTGAAAGCTGCAAGGAAAAAAAATTGTGTATCATTTATAAGGGAACCCCAACAAGATCAATAGCTGATGTCTCAGCAGAAACAATGGAGGCCAGAGGCAGTAGGATAACATATTCAAAGTTCTCAAGGAAAAACACTTGTCAAACAAGAATTTCAGGCAAAATTACGGCAAAATAAAGACTTTTCAGATAAAAATTAAGGGAATCCAGACTTCTGGAAAGATGTCAGAGTATGAGGATCCTGAGCTCACCTCTACCCAAAGACACACTGAGAAAATAGCTACATCAGAGAAACTAACTCCTTTTTTTTTAAAAGATTTTATTTATTTATTTGAGATAGAGAGAAAGCAGGAGCAGTGGAGCAGAGAGAGAGGGAGAAGCAGGTTCCCTGCTGAGCAAGGAGCCCAATATGGGGCTCGATCCCAGGTCTCCAGGACCATGACCTGAGCCCAAGGCAGACACTTAACTGACTGAGCCACCCAGGCACCCAGAGAAACTAACTCTTAAATGAACTAAAGACTACTAGTACAGAGTTTTCAGAGTTAATCAAAGAGAGGAGGCAACACTGAAAAGGGTAGGAGGGGCAGAGACTCAGGCACCAAATTCCCAGTGACACTAACTACAAACGGAAAGGGCATCACAAGCACGGAGAAGCAACAAGATCAGACCCCACAGCAAGCACCACAGGCACTGGGGCATGTACTAGGAAGACAAGTCCTCATATCATTTGGCTTTGAAAACCAGTGGGACTTAACATTGTGAGTTTTTACAATCACAGAGGCTTAACTCCAGGTAAATTCAAATCAGTCGCCTTAGTTTGAGGAGGGCCAGAGGGCAATAGGAAACAGAGTCCCCACCTTTAAAGAGCCAGCATAACAAATAACCTGGCCCAGACACCACATAGAAACAGCAGGTTGAAAAGCACCTGGAGTATAGTGAAGGAAATTTATTCACTAGTCTCAACACATGCTTCAGGGGAAGGGATCTTTAGGAGACTTCACCAAGAAGAAAAGTACTAGTGGGTGTCATGTATCTCAGCCCCCAACCTGAGCCTAGATAGCCAGACACTCACACGAGCCAGTGCTAGCACTTTCCACCTATCTTGCTAGCACCTCATGCCCTGCCCCCATGTTCCTTTGAAGATTCACCACATCCAACCCTTCCTAGTCCACAGGCATCCCTTCAAAGTGCCCACAAGGGGAAGACAATTCCCCATAGAAAATGTCTTGGAAAGAGAGACAGAACAAATTTTGTGAGTTCTTGCAACCAGTGGTGCTTAAAGCCTGTTTTAAAAGTCAGCAGGCTTGGCTCAGGGAAAGCCTAGAGGGCATTGCACAGCTCTTGGAGAGAAGGCAGGGAAAACAGCCCACAGACATATAGCTTGCAAATAGCAATCTGAAGAGTGCCTGGGGCACACAGTTGGGAGGTTATTTACTTTTTTAGGAGCATGTCCCAGAGAGGAAGCATTCATGGAAAGACCCCTCCAGAACAAAGGAACTGACCAGCACCATTTCCTTCTCCCACCCCTCAGCACAAGCACAGGGCAACCTGTGGGAACCAGTACAGCACACACCAACACTTGCTACCTAACTTGCTTACAACAAGCCCTGACCCCCTGCATTCAGGTGGAATTGCCCTTTCCAGTCACACTTGCCTCAGTTCCAGTGTGGCAGGCCCCCTGTCCCAGAAGACCAGCCCCAACCCCTGCCAACACCACATCTCTTGAACTGGGAGTTTTGCAGAACCTTAGTTCCAGCAGCGGTGGCAATAGGTCTCATTTCACAAGCAGACAAGAGCACACTGAGTTAAAACTGGCCACATTCAATTCAGGCCAGTGAAAAAACACTGCCCACAACAGGCAAAGAGAGTCACTGCAGATAACTGGCCTGAAGGATAAAGCAGCCAGGACACAACAGCAGAGAGCATGCAGCACATATTGGAGATAATCCTTGAAGAGCCAGGCCTGGGGGAACATGGAACACTGCACAGCAGGGCACTATAGGACCTCTTCTTCATAATGCCTTTACCCTCAAGAACAGGGGACATAGCTGACTTTCTTAACCCATAGTCAACAGGCACAGACACTTAGACAAAGTGAGAAGATAGGTGAATTTGCCCCAAATTAAAAAATAGGACAAGGCCACAGCCAGAGACCTAAATGAAATAGATATTAACATGCCTGAAGAGAATTTAAAGAAATGATTATGAAGATACTCACTGGACTTGAGAAAAAGTGGAAGACATCAGTGAGAACCTTAACACAGAGATAAGGAATAACATATCAGAGATGAAGGTACAATAATTGAAATAAGAAACACACTTGATGCAATGAACAGCAGACTGGAAGAAGTAGAGAAATGAATTAATGACCTAGAAGACCATAATAGAAAGTAATCATTCTGAACAAAAGAGAAATGAGAATAGACTTAGGGAACTCAGTGACTCCGTCAAATGTAATAACATTCATATTTATAAGAGTTCCAAAAGAAGAAGAGAGAGAAAAATTTACAGAAAATTCATTTGAAGAAAGAATAGCTGAAAACTTCCCTAATCTGAGTAAGGGAACAGATATCCAGATCCAACAGGCACATAAATACCCCCAACATCAACAAAATTAGATCCACACCAATCCATATTGTAATTAAAATGGTAAAATATAGTGATAAAAAATCTTGAAGGCAACAATACAAAATAAGACAGTTACATACAAGAGAAACTCCATTAGGGTATCAGTGGATTTTTCAGCAGAAACTTTCCAAGTCAGAAGGGACTGGGATGATATATCCAAAGTGCAGAATGTGGAAAATCTACAGCCTAGAATACTCTATCCAGGAAGGCTATCATTCAGAATAGAAGGAGAGATAAAGAGTTTTCTGGACAAACAAAAACTAAAGGAGTTCATGACCACTAAATCAGCCCTGAGAGAAATATTAAAGGGGACTCTGAGTGGAAAGGAAAGATCAAAAGTGATATTATGAAGATAGGAAACACAAATGCAGTAAAAATGAATATTTCTGTATAAAATTAGTAAAGGAACCCACAAAATGAAAGGATGTAAAATATGACACCATATAGCTAAAACATGCTGGGTTGAGAAGTAAAGAATTGGTTCAAGCAATCATCAACTTAATATGGACTGCTAAATACTGAATATGATATATACAAACCTAATGGTAACCACAAAACAAAAACCATCTATAAATATGCAAAGACTAAAGAGGAAGAAATCCAAGTATATCAATAAATAAAACTAGCAAGCCATGAAAAAGAAAAAGACAAGAAAGGATCAGAGAAAATATTCATAAACAACAACAAAAGAAGTAATAATATCACAATAAATACATATCAATAATTATTTGAATGTAAATGGAACAAATGCTCCAATAAAAAGACATAGGGTGATAGAATGGTTAAAAAAAAACCAAGAACTATCTGCATGCTGCCTACAAGAGACTCAACTAGACACACAGACTCCTGAAGATTAAAAGTGAGGGATGGAGAAATATCTATCATGCAAATGGATGTCAAAAGAAAGCTGGAGTAACAATTCTAATATTGGACAAAATAGACTTTAAAACAAGGACTGTAATGAGAGACAAAGAAGGGCACTATGTAATAATGAAAGGGACAATCCAACAAGAAGATATAACAAATTTAAGTATTTATGCACCCAACATGGATCACCCTAATACATAAAACAGTTAATAACAAAAATAAAGGAATGAATCGATAATAATACAATAGTAGCAGGGGTCTTTAACATCCCATTCAAATCAATGGACAGATCATCTAAACAGAAAATCAACAAGGAAACAATGGCTTTGAATGACACACAAGAGCAGATGGATTTAACAGATATATTTAGAACATTCCATCCTAAAACAGCAGAATACACATTCTTTCCAAGTGCACATAGAACATTCTCCAGAAAATATCACGTTAGGCCACAAAACAAACCTCAACAAATACAAAAATATTGAAGTCATACCATGTTGCTTTTCTGAATACAGTGCTGTGAAACTAGAAGTCAACCACAAGAAAAAATCTGGAAAGACCACAAATACATGGAGGTTAAAGAACATGCTAATAAACAAGAATGGGTCAACCAGGAAATAACAGAAGAAATTAAAAAAATACATGGAAACAAATGAAAATGAAAACACAATGGCTCAAAACCTTTGGGATGCATCAAAATCTGTTCTAAGAAGGAAGTTTATAGCAATCCAGCTCTACCTCAAGAAGCAAGAAAAATCTCAAAAAAAAAATCTAACCTTACACCTACAGAAACTATAAAAAGAAGAAATAAAAGCCAAAACCAGGAGATGGAAAGCCATAAAAAATGAAATCTTGTCATTTGCAAGGACATGGATGAAGCTGGAGACTATAAAGCTAAGTGAAATAAGTCACTCAAGAGAAAGACAAATACCATGTGATTTAACTCATGTGGAATTTAAGAAAAAAAACAAATGTTCAAAGGGGGAAAAGAGAGAGAGAGAGAAGCCAAGAAGCAGACTCTTAACTATTGAGAACAAACTGATGGCTGCCAGAGGGAAGGTGGGTGGGGGGGATGGGTGAAAAAGGTGATGCGGATTAAGGAGGGCACTTGTCATGATGAGCACTGAGTGATGTATGGAATTGTTGAATTACTATATGAAGCTAATATAACACTGTATGTTAACCACACTGGAATTAAAATTTTAAAAAAGAATCCATGATAGGGGTGTGCGTGGGTGGCTCAGTTGGTTAAGCACCTGCCTTTGGCTCAGGTCATGATCTCAGGGTCCTGGGATAGAGCCCCACATTGGGCTCCCTGCTCAGCAGAGAACCTGCTTCTCCCTCTCCCTCTGCTGCTCCCCCGCTTGTGCTTTTTCACTCTCTCCCTCTTAAATAAATAAATAAATAAATAAACAAACAAAATCTTTTAAAAAAAGAATCAATGATAGGGGTGCCTGGGTTCCCCCTATGGCAAAGTCCGTTGAGCATCCGACTTTTGCTTTCGGCCCAGGTCATGATCTCGGGATCATGAGATCAATCCCTGAGTCAGGCTCAGCACTCAGTGCAGAGTCTGCCTGGATTCCCTGTCCTTCTCCCTCTGCCCCTACCCTCCACTCTCTCTCTCTTTCTCTCTCTCTCTTTCTCTCTCTCTCTTTCTCTCTCTCTCTTTCTCTCTCTCTCTCTTTCCATAAAATAAATAAATATTTTAAAAAAGAATCCGTGATAAATACATAGTGTGCAGTACTACTCTGTAATAAGAAGTAACAAATTACTGATGAAGGCAACCACTTCGATGAATATCCAAGGAATTATGCTTAGTGGGGAAAAAAAAAAAAGCCAGTCACAAATGGTTACATACTGTGTGATTCATTTATATATGACTTATTTATTTTTGAAATAATAAAATTATAAATGTAGGACAGATTATTGGTTTCCAGGGGTTAGAAGTGGAAGAGGGATGCAAGAGGATGGTAGGTGTGGTCATAAAATGGCAATATGATGGATCCTCAGAACTGGATCAGTAACTGGACTGTGGTGCAAACAGAGATGTTGGGACTAATCAGTAACTTGACTGTGGTGCAGGTGCAGGAATCTTCACAGGTGATACAATTTTATAAATTGTATAATATACACACACAAATGAGTAAAAACCTGAGGAAATATGAATAAGATTTATGGATTGTATCAATGTCAGCATCTTTGTTCTAATAATATACTGTAGTTTTGCAAATGTTACCATTGGGGGAACCTAGGCAAAATGCACAAGAGATTTCTCTGTACTATTTTGTACAATTGTAGGTAATCCTACAGTGATCTCAGTTGAAATTTCAATTAAAAAATAATTCTAGAAAAAATTTTGATGGGCCCAGCATAGTCTATCTCGCTTATTGATTTCAACTAAAATCTCTTGACAAAAATACAAAAAGCAACTGTCTGAGGATTCTGAAAACTTAACAATAGTAAGCAGATTCAGTAGGAAATCAAAACTTGAAGAATAATTCTTATGGTTTATTGGGGATTTCCCCCATTTTTGTTTCTTGGCTTTGACTCTAGGGCAGTTCTAGTGCAGAACTGCACAACAAGCAGGGACAGTGAAAACTGAGAGAAACCTTGTCTTGCTAGCAAGAATATTGGGAAAGAAGACCACTCGTAGCCCCTGAATGTTGGAGCAATCTTTGTTTGCATTTATTTTTTTCTCTTTTTCTTTCTAGGCCTTGCCTTGAAGTGGCCCCACTCATGGGGCTCTACTGCAGCAGCAGTGGTACATTTATCTAAACCACAAGAGAAAATCCATATTTCTTAATGAGGAAAGGGGGACCTGTTGTTCAAAAAATGCGTATATAATTTTCTTTTATATTGTTTTTACATCTTTTTCTCTCACTGATTCCCTCTTAGGATGGCCTCAGATGTACATAACTGCATGGCACTGAATGGCAAAATCTTTGAGAGAAAACACATCTTTCTAACAAGAGTATAGAGGAAAGAGGCTCCTAGGATCAAGGCAGTGTAAGAGAAATCACAAAGAAAAATCTGGTTAGGTGATCCCCTAACTCTGTGTATGAATTAACAAAATTCCCAGGTGCACACCTGAGCTGTGTATGTGAGGTAGAGACCCAAAGCAACATAGCAAAGGCTTTTACTACTGATAAGAGCCACCACCTAAGTCCCTGACTAACTGCTAAGTGGCACAAAGATGATAGAGATCAAAAACAGTATAAGAAAGTCTTTTTAAAATTAACTGACATTGGAATAATCAGCAACAAAAGACAAGAGAGAATTTTCAGTCTGAACCTACTCAGGTTGAACTCCAGCTAAAACAAAGAAACAAATCAATATTACCAAGAGACTTTTAACAAGACCCAGAGTCTTATGACATAATATTCAAAATGTGCATAATATAACCCAAAATTATTCAACATACAAAGAACTAGGAACATGTGACTAATTCTCAAGGAAAAAGACAATCAATAGATGCTGCCTACAAGATGATCCAGATATAGGAATTATCAAACAAATATTAAAGCAACTATTATAACCATATTTTATGAAGTACAGATGAAAACTTTAAGTTAACAGAAAGATTCTCAGTGGATAAATGGGAAGTATAAAATGGAGTAAATAAAGATTTTTTTTCTTAAGATTTTCTTTTAAGATTTTATTTAAATTAAAGTTAGTTAACATATAGTGTATTATTAGTTTCAGGGGCAGAATTTAGTGATTCATCGGTTGCATATAACACCCAGTGCTCATTACATCAAGTGCCCTCCTTAATGCCCACCACCACATTCCCCCATTCCCCCACTGACCTCCCCTCCAGCAACCCTCAGTTTTTTCCCTATAGTTAAGAGTTTCTTATGGTTTGCCTCCCTCTCTGTTTTTATCTTATTTTATTTTTCCTTCATTTCCCTTATGTTCATCACTTTTGTTTCTTAAATTCCACATATGAGTAAAATCATGTGGTATTTGTCTTTCTCTGACTGACTTATGTCACTTAGCATAATACACTTTATTTCCATCCATGTCATTGCAAATGGTAATATTTCATTCTTTTTCATGGCTGGGTAATATTCCATTGTGTATATACACACTACATCTTCTTTATCCATTAATCCATCATTGGACATCTGGGCTCTTTCCATATTTTGGCTACTGTGGACATTACTGCTATAAATATTGAGGTGCATGTGCCCCTTCAAGTCACTATTTTTGTATCCTTTGGATAAATACCTAGTAGAGCAATTGCCAGGTTGTAAGGTAGTTCTATTTTTAACTTTTGAACTAGAGTCCCTGCACCAGTTTGCATTCCCAACAACAGTGTAAGAGAGTTCCTCTTGCTCCACATCCTTCCCAACATCTGTTTCTCCTGATGGGTTAATTTTAGCCATTCTGACCGGTGTGAGGTGGTATCTCATTGTGGTTTTTATTTGTATTTCCCTGATGTCAAGTGATGTTGAGCATTTTTTCATGTGTCTGTTAGCCATTTGTATGTCTTCTTTGGAGAAATATCTATTCATGTCTTCTGCTCACTTCTTGACTGGATTATTTGGGGGTTTTGGGGGTGTTGAGTTTGATAAGTTCTTTATAGATTTTGGATACTAGCCCTTTATCTGATATGTCATTTACAAATATCGCCTCCCATTCTGTAGGTTGCCTTTTAGTTTTGTTGATTGTTTCCTTTGCTGTGCAGAGGCTTTTTATCTTGATGAAGTCCCAATAGTTCATTTTTGCTTTTGTTTCCCTTGCCTCTGGAGACGTGTCTAGTAAGAAGTTGCTGCAGCCGAGGTCAAAGAGGTTGCTGCCTGTGTTCTCCTCTAGGATTTTGATGGATTCCTGTCTCACATTTAGGTTTTTCATCCATTTTGAATTTATTTTTGTGTATGGTGTAAGAAAGTGGTCAAGTTTCAGTCTTCTGCTTGTTGCTGTCCAGTTTTTCCCAACACCATTTATTGAAGAGACTCTTTTTTCCATTGGATATTCTTTCCTGTTTTGTCAAAAATTAATTGACCATAGAGTTTTGGATTCATTTCTGGGTATTCAATCTGTTCCATTGATCAATGTTTCTGTTTTTATGACAGTACCATACTGTCTTGATGACTACAGCTTTGTAATACAGCTTGAAGTCCAGAATTGTGATGCCTCCAACTTTGATATTCTTTTTCAACATTCCCCTGACAATTTAGGGTCTTTTCCAGTTCCATGCAAATTTCTGAAGTATTTGTTCCAGCTCTGTGAAAAATTCTGGTGGTATTTTGATAGGGATTGCATTGAATGTATAGATTGTTTTGGGGTGTCATTTTAAAAATATTTTTCTTCCAATCCATGAACATGGAATGTTTTTCCATTTTTTTGTGTCTTCCTTAATTTCTCTCATAAGTGTTCTATAGTTTTCAGAGTACAGATCCTTTACCTCTTGGATTAGGTTTATTCCTAGGTATCTTATGGTTTGGAGTGCAATTGTAAATGAAATCGATTCCTTGATTTCTCTTTTTGCTACTTCATTATTGGTGTATAGAAATGCAACAGACTTCTGTGCATTGATTTTATATCCTGTGAATTTTCTGAATTCCTGTATCATTTTTGGCAATTTTTTGGTGGAGTCTTTTAGGTTTTCTACATAGAGTATCATGTACTCTGCAAATAGTGAAAATTTCACTTATTCCTTGCTGATTTGGATCCCTTTTATTTCTTTTATTTAAATTTTATTTTATTATGTTATGTGGATCCCTTTTATTTCTTTTTTGTATTCTGATTGCTGAGGCTAGGACTTCCAGTACTATGTTAAACAACAGTGGTGACAGTAGACATCCCTGTCATGTTCTTGACCTTAGGGGAAAAGCTTTCAGTTTTTTCCCCATTGAGGATGATATCGGCTGTGAGTCTTTTGTATATGGTCTATATGATGTTGAGTTTTGTTCCTTCTATCTGTACTTTCTTAAGGGACTTTTATCAGGAAAGGATGCTGTATTTTGTCAAATGCTTTTTCTGCATTTATTGAGAGGATCATATGGTTCCTATCTTTTCTTTTATTAATGTGGCTTATCACGTTGATTGATTTGCAAATACTGAACCACCCTTGCAGCTCAGGAATGAATTCCACTTGATCATGTTAAATAATTCTTTTAATGTATTGTTGGTTTCAATTCACTAGTGTCTTGTTGAGAATTTTTGGCATCCATGTTCATCAGGGATATTGACCTGTGATTCTCCTTTTTAGTGGGGTCTTTGGTTTTGATATCAAATTAAAGCTGGCCTTGTAGAATGAGTTTGGAAGTTTTCTTTCCACTTCTATTTTTTGGAACAGTTTGAGAAGAATAGGTGTTAACTCTTCTTTAAACATTTGGGAAAATTCCCCTGGGAAGCCATCTGGCTCTCAACTTCTGTTTGTTGGGAGATTTTTGATTACTGATTCAATTTCTTTGCTGGTTATCAGTCTGTTCAAATTTTCTATTTCTTCCTGTTTCACTTTGGGTAGTTTATATGTTTCTAGGAATTTATCCATTTCTTCCAGATTGCACAGTTTGTTGGCATATAATTTTCATTACATTCTCTTATAATTGTTGGTATTTCCGTGGTGTTGGTTGTGATTTCTCCTCTCTCATTAGTAATTTTATTTATTAATATCCTTTCTTTTTTCTTTTTGGTAAGTCTGGTTTATCAATATCGTTAATTCTTTCAGAGAACCAGCTCCTAGTTTTATTGATCTTTTCTACTGTTTTTTTTTTTTTTTAATTTCTGCTCTAATCTTTATTATTTCCCTTCTCCTGCTGGATTTATGCTTATTTGCTATTCTTTTTCTAGCTCCTTTAGGAGTAAAGTTGGGTTGTGTATTGGAGAGTTTTCTTGCTTTTTTAGGAAGGCCTGTATTGCTATATACTTCCCTCTTAAGACTGCCTTTGCTGCATCCGAAACATTCTGAACTGTCTGTTTTCATTTTCATTTGCTTCCATGTATTTTTTTAATTCTTCTTTAATTTCCTGGTTGACCCATTCATTCTTTAGTAAGATGTTTTTTAACCTCCATGTATTTGTGGTCCTTCCAAACATTTTCTTGTGGTTGACTTCAAGTTTCATAACATTGTGGTCTGAAAATACGCATGGTATCATTTCAATGTTTTTGTTCTGGTTGAGGCCTGATTTGTGAACCAAAATGTGATCTATTCAGGAGAATGTTCCATGTGTACTCAAAAAAATGTATATTCTGCTGCTTTAGGACGAAATGCTCTGAATAGATCTATGAAGTCCATCTGGTCCAGTGGGTCATTCAAAGCCCTTGTTTTCTTGTTGATCTTCTGCTTAAATGATCTGCCCATTGCTGTGAGTGGGATGTTATAATCCCTGACTCTTTTTGTGTTATTATCAAGGAGTTTCTTTAAGTTTGTTATTAATTGGTTTATATATTTGGGTGCTTTCAAGTTAGATACATAAATATTTATAATTGTTAGCTCTTTTTATTGGATAGGCCCCTTTATTATGATATAGTGTCCTTCCTCATGTCTTATTACAGACTTTGGTTTAAAATCTAGGTTTTCTGATACAAGTTTGGCTACTCCAGCTTTCTTTTTGATGTCCATTAGCATGAAAAATGATTCTCTACCTCTTCACTTTCAAAATGGAAGTGTCTTTGGATCTAAAAGGAGTCTCTTGTAAGGAGCATATCAATGGGTTTGTTTATTTTTTAATCCATTCTAATACCCTATGTCTTTTGATTGAAGTATATTGTCCCCTTCCTTTCAGAGTAATTATTGAAATATATGAATTTAGTTTCATTGTATTACCTCCAATGTTGCTATTCCTGTAGACTGTCTCTGTTGCATTCTAGTCTTTGTTGCTTTTGGTCTCTCTTTCCTACTCAAAGTGTCCCCTTTGGGGCGCCTGGATGGCTCAGTTGTTAAGCGTTTCCCTTCGGCTCAGGTCATGATCCCAGGGTCCTGGGATCGAGCCTTGCATTGGGCTCCCCGCTCCGCAGGAAACCTGCCTCTCCCTCTCCCACTCCCCCTGCTTGTGTTCCCGCTCTCGCTGTGTCTCTCTCTGTCAAATAAAATAAAATATTTAAAAAAAAAGTGTCCCCTTTAACATTTCTTGCAGAGCTGGTTTGGTGTTCACAAACTCCTTTAGTTTTTGCTTATCTTGGAAACTCCTTATCTCTCTTTCTATTCTGAATGACAGCCATGTTGGATAAAGTATTCTTGGATGCATATTTTTTCCCATTTAGCACATTGAATATATCATGCCAGTCCTTTCTGGCCTGCCAGGTATCTGTGGACAGATCTGCTGTTAGCCTTATGTGTCTGCCCTTATAGGTTAAGGACCTTTTTCCCTAGCTGTTTTCAGAATTCTCTCTTTATCTTTGTATTTTGCAAGTTTCACTATAATATATCTTGGTGTTGACCTGTTTTTGTTGATTTTGGAGGGAGTTCTCTGTGCCTCTTGGACTTGAATGCCTGTGTCCTTCCCCAGATTAGGGAAGTTCTCAGATTTAATTTGTTCAAATAAACCTGCCCCTTTTCCCTGCTCTTCTTCTTCTGGGACTGCTAAGATATGGATATTATTGTCCTTTGTGGAATCTCTGAGTTTCTTAAGTCTATATTCATGATCTAATAATTTTCTTTCTCTCTTCTTTTCAGCTTCATTATTTTCCATAATTTTATCTTCTATATCACCTATCCTCCCTCTGCTTCTTTAATCGTCATTGTTTTTACGTCCAATCTGTTTTGCATCACTTATAGCATTTTTTTTTTTATTTCAGCCTGACTAGTTTTTACGTCTTTTATCTCTGCAGCAAGTGTTTCTCTGGTGTCTTCTATGTTTTTTTTTTCATGTGCAGCTGGTAGTCTTATGACTGTAGATCTAAATTCATGTTAAATATATTGCTTATCTGTTTTCAGCAAGTCCCTGGCTGTGATATCTTCCTGACCTTTCTTTTGGGGAGAATTCCTCCATCTTAACATTTTGGCTAAGTGTCTATCTTTTGTGTATTATGAAAGCTTGTTATATTTCCTGCACTTCAGAATAATGTTATATTAAAAACAGGTCATACACTGTCCAGGGTCTGGCACTTCAGGAAGTGTTCCTGGTTTATGTTGTGTGCACTCGGCTGTTATGTTTTGGCTGCTCTTTCCTACTGATCAGTCCTCCTCAGCATTCCTCCTTGCTTGCAGTGTGGAGTGCTTGAACCTTCATCTAGGTGTGCTTTGACTTGTTTGTTGAATAAAGCCTGGAAAAAAAGGAAGAAAAGAAAAAGAAAAAAGAGATAAAAAGCCTGATGCAAACAAAAGAGAAAAGAGAGGGAATCGGAAAACAAAACAAAACAAAACAAACAAACAAAAAAAAACAGGAAATCACAAAAACTATAAACCTGATTCCAAAAGAAAAAGGAAAGGAAAGGAATGCAAGCTGGTGCAGCCACTCTGGAAAACAGTATGGAGGTTCCTCAAAAAGTTGAAAATAGAGCTACCATATGATCCAGCAATTGCACTACTGGGTATTTACCCCAAAGATACAAAAGTAGGGATCCGAAAGGGTACGTGCATCCCAATGTTTATAGCAGCAATGTCCACAATAGCCAAAATGTGGAAAGAGCCAAGATGTCCATCAACAGATGAATGGATAAAGAAGAGGTGGTATATATATACAATGGAATATTATGCAGCCATCAAAAGGAATGAGATCTTGCCATTTGCAACGATGTGGATGGAACTAGAGGGTATTATGCTGAGCGAAATAAGTCAAACAGAGAAAGACATGTATCATATGACCTCACTGATATGAGGAATTCTTAATCTCAGGAAACAAACTGAGGGTTGCTGGACTGGGGGGTGGGGTGGGAGGGTTAGGGTGACTGGGTGATGGACACTGGGGAGGGTATGTGCTCTGGTAAGCGCTGTGAATTGTGCAAGACTGTTGAATCTCAGATCTGTACCTCTGAAACAAATAATGCAATATATGTTAAGAAAGAAAAAAAGAAGAAGAAGAATGTAGCAGGAGGGGAAGAATGAAGGGGGGGAAATCGGAGGGGGAGAAGAACCATGGGAGACGATGGACTCTGAAAAACAAACTGAGGGTTCTAGAGGGGAGGGGGGTGGGAGGATGGGTTAGCCTGGTGATGGGTATTGGGGAGGGCACGTTCTACATGGAGCACTGGGTGTTATGCACAAACAATGAATCATGGAACACTATATCTAAAACTAATGATGTAATGTATGGGGATTAACATAACAATAAAAAAAATTTAAAAAAACCAATCAAATCTTGGCAATGAAAGAGCATTAAAAATGTCAAGTAAAATGAAAAAAAAAAAAAAGAAAAAAGAAAAAGGAAAGGAAAAAAAAAAAAAAAAGAACAAAAAGAAGCCTGATTCCAAAAACAAAGAAAGAAAAGGAAATGAAAAAACAAACAAACTAACAAAAAACCATAACCCTGATTGCACAAGAGAAAGAAAGAATAAGAAAGAAAGAAAAAACAAAAACAAAACCAAAAAAAACAGCCTGGTCCTATTTCCACTAGAACTGAAGGGGATGCTTTGAAGCACTATATGATCAGTAGACTTGGTGCATGTGGCATACTGCCTGTTTTGCTCTTCTGGGGGAGAGGCCTGCTATGGTGGCTCAGAGTCAATCCTGACCAGTAAAAAAAGCACTTGCTATGCACAGTGGGGCAGGGTTTGATGTAAGTGGCTCCTACAAACACTAGGGGTCGCTGTGTTGTTCTCTGATGTCCAGCCGTTTTGGTAGTGGTGGTAAAATGGCGACACCACACTCTTTTGTCCCTGGACAAGGGGATCTCACACCCCCTGCTGTTCAGGAAGCCCTCACAGAAAAGCAAGGGCCCTCATTGCGCCCCGCAGCCAGCTCTCCTAAGTTTTATCTTTGGCACAACTGGGATTCAAAACTCCAAATCTCCTGCATTTTATCTTTGGCAGGTGGCTGGGACTCAAAACTCCAAATCTTAAAGAGCTGGCACTGCTCAGATCTGCTCTTTCTCCAGATTAGAAGCTTGCTGCACTCTGACTAGTGCCCTTTGTCACAGAAAAACAGTCCCCTGCCTGTGCAGTGCACAGAATCTGTGGTATGTCACCACAAAAATGAGTAACAAGGTTAACTACCCTCTGCACATGCCTTTGTCCCCTGCCTAGGAAAGACATTTTGCTGGAGTCTGCAAGATCCTTTGTCTTTGGAGAGGCAATATACCCTCTTCCAAATGTATTCCAGGAAGAGGAATGATCTCTCCCAGTGTGACCCTGGAGAGCCCTACACCACTTTGTGCTCACTCCTGGACCAGAGCACTCCTTCTCTCCAGGTGTGCACCATATAGCTCAGTCCCAGTGAAAGTCGTGCACTTCCAAAATCTCAGAGCTTGAGCTCCAGTTACTGTTTGCAAAATACCTGTGCCACTCAGTTCCTGCCCCACCTGGCTCCCCAGTCTGTGGTCTGAGAGGTTTGTTTTTTGTTTGAACTCAATGCCGCACCCCCTTAACCTTTCTCTCCCTCTCTCCCTTTTCTCTCCCTGCAAAAAAGTTCCCTCTCCTCAGCAGCAGGGCAGTTTTTCTCTCCCCCAATTCACTTCCATGCACTTTCCACCTGCCACGTTGTTTCCTTCCAACTGTGGAGATCCTTCTTCCAACCCTCAGATCGATTCCCTGGGTGTTTCAAGTGATTTGACCTCAATACAGCTGTGTTCAAGGGACAAAGAATGCCCAGGGTCCCCCTACTTCTACACCATCTTAACTCCTCCTTGGAGTAAATGAAGATTTTATTTTATTTTTTTTTTAAAGATTTTTTTTATTTATTTATTTGAGACAGAGAGAATGAGAGAGAGAGAGCACATGAGAGGGGAGAGGGTCAGAGGGAGAAGCAGGCTCCTTGCCGAGCAGGGAGCCCGATGTAGGACTCGATCCAGGGACTCCAGGATCATGACCTGAGCCGAAGGCAGTCGCTTAACCAACTGAGCCACCCAGGCGCCCTAAATGAAGATTTTAGAACAAAAATATAATATCTGATAAAAAGAATCATTGGGGATGTCAGCATCATGATGGTGTATCTCATTCCTCTTTTCTCTCCCCCTTTTTAAACAACTAATTAGGCATCCATAACCAAACAAAAACTCCTCTACACATTATATCAGGGGACCTGGGAGGTTTCTAGCCCACATGTGTATCTGAAATAAACAAACAATACCTTGGTAAGGATTGTAAATCCAAGGCAGTAGGCATATCTGCCCTACCCCCCCCCCATGGGGGTAGAAACCTAAAGAGTACAAAGCTTAGCAGATACCCATGAACAGGAGAATTGGTGGAAGTCCAGCCTGCCTAAGGAGAGATTCAAGCACACCACTGGAATGGAACAGTGACCAGTTTGAATACAGAAGAGAGGGAAAAACTTGTCAAGGTAACCCCCTCCCTAGGATGACACTTCAAGGGGCTAGGCTTTTGGCAGCAATAGCAGCAGTCTCTCCAGCAGAGGAGATGGAAAGTGGTAACCTTTTCCAGGAAACATAAAGGCAAAAGTAATGAGTGACTGCCTGCCTACCCCAATTGTGTAAGTTGCAACTTGAGAAACCCATTTCTCTCCAGAAGCATCTGGATTGCTGAGTGAGTACCTCCATGACTGGGGGGGAGAGAGAAAAAGAAGAACCTGAAGGAAACAGTAAAAACATCAAAGGACGTTAAATTAACATGTTTCTTGCTGTCTACTTCAGGACTTCAGCAGGAAGTCTGTCCATAAACCTCTGGGAGTGCACCACTTGAGGATGTCTCCACCAGGTCTGTGGACACCATCCAAGCCCCAACTGCTAAATCCACACCTTTCCCAACTCTGCTGCCATTTCCTTGTAAGTACTCCAGAGTGCATCTGTGAGAGTAAGCTCTGGTAAAAACAGGGTCCTCAGATAATAGGCCAAGGTCAGTGGGCCAGAGAGAAACTACAAACAAGCTATAGTGTCACTTTCTGGAATATTAAAAAAATGTTTCAAATAACCAGCCTATTGAATTGTAAGAACTGTAGAAGACATAAAACTTTAGTTAAGGAGGTGTCTGGTACATCAAATGTGAAAGCAGAAGCACAAACCTACAAACACCATGAAAAAATCAAACAAATATTGAATTGAAAAAAGAAAACAGTAATTCCCCAACTACTGAACTCAAAGACACAAAATATTGTGAACTAACCAATAAAGAATTCAAAATAGTCTTTGCACATAATCCAAGCTATTAGAAACCTCAGAACATAATTCAATGAACTCAAGAATAAAATTAATAAACAGAAGTTCTTTACCAAAGAGATTTTAAATTATATGTATAATTTATATAATATATATTTTATATATATCATGTATAAAATGTATACATGTATATCATGTATAAAATATATATTATATAATATATAATTATTAAATTATATAGAATTCGAGAAATGAGAAGAATTCAATAGAGTGCATTGGTAATAGAGAAGGCCATATGGAATAAGTGAACTAGAGGATAGTAATATAGAACTAATTCAGTTAGAAGAAAGAACTAAGATTTCTAAAAGTGAAGAAACCCTATGAGAGCTATCAGTTTCTATCAGAAAGGAAAATATTAGAATAATTGGGATTCCAGAAAGAGAAAAGAGGGAGAAAGTGGCAGAAAGTTTATTAAAAGAAATAATAGCTGAGAATTTCCCAGACTTGGAAAAGAACTTGGACACACAAATACATGAAGCTAATATAACACTCTATTATCTCAATAAGAAGAGACTTTCTCTAAGACATATTATAATGAATCTGTCAAAAATCAATGATAAAGAATCTAAAAGGCAACCAGAGAAAAAAGGAGGTAACCTACAAAGGAACTCCCATTAGATTATCGGCAGATTTCTCGACAGAAACTCTATAGGCCAGGAGAAAATGGAATGACATATTCAATGTGTTGAAAGACCAAAAAGTTACCAACCAAGAGTACTTTATCTGGCAAAGTTATCCCTCAGATATGCAGGAGAAAAAAAGACTTTCCCAGAGAAACAAAAGCTGAGAGAGCTCACCACCAGTAGACCTGCCTTATAAGAAATGCTAGAAGAGGTTCTTCAAGCTGAAAAGAAAAGATGCTAATCAGTGGCATGAAAACATATGAAAGTACACAACACTTTAGTGAGTGAAAAATAGACAGTCAATAGACATTAGAAAACTGTAACTCTATATTAGAATGGAATGTTAACCACTTAACTATAGTAGAAAAGTTAAAGGAAAAGAGTATTAAAAATAACTATAGCGGGGTGCCTGGGTGGCTCATTCATGTCTGACTCTTGGTTTTGGCTTAGGTCATGATCTCATGGGTCATGGGATTCAGACCAGCATCAGGCTCTGCTCTCAGTGGGGAGTCTGCTTAAAGATTCTCTCCCTCTGCCCCTACCCCCACTCATGCTTTCTCTCAAATAAATAAATAAATAAATCTTTAAAAAAGAATTATGGCTACTATAATTTATTAACAAATACAGAGGATAAAAAGAGGTAGATTGTGACATCAAAAAATAAAAATGGAGGAGGAAAGGGTAGAGATTATACAAAAATAAAGATAGGTTGCTATCAACATAAAATTTATTGTTTTATTTATGAGATGTTTAAGGTAAGCCCTATGGTAATGACAAAGCAAAAATCTAGAGTAGATTGATGCAGCAAAAATGGGGGAAGGTAGAGAGACAGAGCATACCACCATGGAAAAGCACCAATTTACAAAAATAGGCAGAAACAGAAGGAAAAAGAAAAAATGGAGATACAAAATTACCAGAAGGCAAAAAACAGGATGGTAGTCATAGGTCCTTACATATCAATAATCACCCTAAATGTAAATGGATTGAATTCACTAATCAAAAAGCACATGATAGCAGAAAATATTTTTTAAAAGACCCAAATGTATGGTGCCTACAAGAGATTCATTTCAGCTCTAAGGAGACATACAGGCTCAAAGTAAAGGGATGGAAGAAGATATTTCAAGCAAGTGGAAAACAGAAGTGGAAGTAGCTATACTTATATCAGACAAATTAGACTTTAAGGCAAAACCAGTAACAAGAGACAAAGAAAGTCATTGAATAATAATAAAGGAGCTAATACATCAAGAAGACATATGTGGAATTTAAGAAAGAAAAAAATTAATAAACAAAGAAAAAAAAGAGACAAATGAAACAGACTCTTCAATACAGAGAATAAACTGGTGGTTTCCAGAGAGGAGGTAGGTGGGAGAATGGGTGAAATAGATAAAGGGGATTAAGAATATACTTACTGTGATGAGCACTGAATAATGTATAGAATTGTTGAATAATTATATTGTATGCCTGAAATTAATATAACACTATGTCAACTATACTTCAATAAAAAAGGAAAATGTAACAATCATAAATATATGAACACCCATCATCAGAGCACCTACATATATTAAGCAAATACTAACCAATCTGAAGGGAAAAATAAACAATAAAATAATAGTAGAGGACTATGATATTCCACTTTCTGCAATAGATAGATCATCCACACAGAAAATCAACAATAAAATGTTAAAATTGAAGCACACTTTAGAACAACTGGACTTACTAGATGTATATATAAAACATTCCAACCAATAGCAGCAGAATAAACATTTTTCTCAAGTGCACACAATATATTTTCCAAGATAGATTATATAATAGGACACAAAACAAGTCTTAGAAAACTTAAGAAGGTTAAAATCATACCAGTATCTCTTCTGACACAATGGTATGAATATTGAAATCAACAAAGAGAGGACAGGTGAAAAATCTATAGGTAAATAGATTTGCAAAATCTATAGGAAAGTAAACAACACATTTTTGAACAACTTATGGGTAAATGAGAAATCAAAAGGGAAATAAAAACATTTTAAAACAAATGAAAGTGGAAACACAATATACCAAATATTGTGGGATGCTGCAAATCAGTTCTGAAAGGAAATTTATAGCAATAAATGCATATATTAAGAAATAAAAGGGAGCCTGGAAAGATGACAAAGTAGGAGAACCTTAAGCACAGATACAACTGGGTAAGAGCCACATCAGAGTAACTAACCCAGAAAATGAACTAAAGCCTGGCAGAACAGACTCTCCACAGTTAATCTTAGAAAGAAGGCCATATCAAAAATAGTAAGAAGGTGGAGAGGTACTTGGCAACAAAACTAAACTGTGAGACTAATCACAAATGGGAGAGACACCACAAGCACAGAGAAAGGAGAGGAACAGACCCACCAGGCACCCCAAACATAGGGGACCTGCACTGAGAAGATGAGTACCCATAATATTTGGCTTTGAAAACCAGAGGGGCGTAAAGTCATGAGCTTTTTACACTCAGTGAGGTTTAGCAGCTGGAACGTTAAAAGCAGTAAGGTTGGCTCTGGGATAGCTGAGGGCTATAGGAAACAGTCTCAGCCTTTAAAGACCCAGCATAACAAATATCCCTGTTGAGATACATCATAGAAGCAGCAGTTTGAAAAGTGCCTGGGGTATGCTGGAAGGAGATTTATTTACTTTTTTTCTTCCAAATTTTTATTTAAATTCTACTTAGTTAACACATAGTGTAATATTGGTTTCAGGAGTAGAATTTGGTGATTCATCACTTACATATAACACCCAGTGCTCATCATAACAAGTGCCCTCCTTAATACCTATCACCCGTTTGGCCCATCCCTCAGCCACCTCCCTCCATCACTCCTCAGTTTCTTCTCTAGAGTCTCTTATGGTTTGCTTCCCCCTCTTTTTTTTTCTCATTCCCATATGTTCATCTGTTTTGCTTCCTTAATTCCACATATGAGTGAAATCATATGGTATTTGTCTTTCTCGGACATATTTTGCTTAGCATAATACTGTCTACCTCCATCCACGTTTTTGCAAAAGGAAAGATTTCATTCTTTTTGATGTCTGAGTAATATATATAATATAATATTATATATATAATAATAATCACACATCTTCTTTATCCATTCATCAGTCAGGCTCTTCCCATAGTTCGGCTACTGTTGATAATGCTGCTATAAACATCAGGGTGGATGTACTCTTCCGATCTATATTTTTGTATCCTTTGGGTAAATACCTAGTAGTGCAATTATGGGATGACTGGGTAGTTCTATTTTTAACTTATTGAGGAAGCTCCATACTGTTTTCCAGAGTGGCTGCACCAGTTTCCATTCCCACCAACAGTGCAAGAAGATTCCCTTTTCTCTGCATCCTCACCAATATCTGCTGTTTCCTGTGTTGTTAATTTTAGCCATTCTGACAGGTGTGAGGTGGTATTTCATTATAGTTTTGATTTGTATTTCCCTGATGATGCGTGATGTTGAGCATCTTTTCATGGGTCTGTTAGCCATCTGGATATCTTCTTTGGATAAATGTCTATTAATGTCTTCTGCCCCTTTCTTAACTGGATTATTTGTTTTTTGGGGTGGGAGTGCACTGCAGCAATCTGCTGGGTTTGGAGACTACACATGGGGTCATGTGCCAGAGATAGAAATGCTTGGTCATAGGCCGGGTGAGCACAGAATGTGGCAGGAGACTGGGGAGATAGGAGCGATTGACTGCTTTTCTCTGGGGGCTCACTGAGGAGTGGGGCCCTGAGCTCCTGGGTCCTCCAGGACGGAGATTGGGAGGCCATCATTTTCACTCTCATCCTCCAAAGCTGTATGGAAAGCTTGCAGGGAACAAAAGCTCCCGAGAGCAAACCCAAGCAGATTACTTAGCCCGACCAGCAAGGGTGGGGCAATTCTGCATCCAGCAAAGACATTTGAGAACCATGGCAACACGCCCCTCCCTGAGAAGATCAGCAAGAACAGCCAGCCAAGACCAGGTTTACTGATCAATGAGAATGGCAGAACTCCAGTGCTAGGGGAATACTACACATAGAATTCATGGCTTTTTTCCCATGATTCTTTAGTCTTTCAAAGTTAATTTTTTTAACTTTCTTTTTCTTTTCTTTTTTTAAAATTTTTCTTTTTCCCTGTTTCAACCAACATCTTATCAATCCCTTTTTTAAAAAATCTTTTTTATTTTTCATTTTTAGACTCACATTCTATCCCTTCATAGTAGTTAACCTTATTTTTGGTATATATATATATCTAAGTTGTTCTCTCTTTAAAATTTTGGGATACAGTTTCTTCTAACAGACCAAAATATACCCTAAATATCTAGTGTATGGCTTTGTTCTAATCTCCTACCTGATCACATTCTTTCCTTTTTTTTAAAAAAAATCCTCTTCTTTCTTTTTTCAACCAACTTCTTATCAATTCCTCTTATAAAATCGTTTATAATTTTCTTCTTTACAATCATATTCCATCTTTTCATCATATTTACCCTTATTTTTGCACATATATTTTTCTTTCTTTAAAAATTTGGGAGGCACTTTCTTCTAACAGACCAAAATACATGCAAAATCTAGTGTGTGGCACTGATCTATGCACCAGCCTGATCATATTTGATCATATTTTGGTTTTTTTATTTTTTTCTTTTTCTTTTATTTCTCTTTTTTTTTCCTTTCCCTTTCTTTTCCCCCAGTTTCAGGTATCTTCTGATTTGTTTAGTGTATATTTTTCTGGGGTCATTGTTACCCTGTTGGCATTTTGTTCTCTCATTCATCTCTTCTCCTCAGGACAAAATGACAAGACAGAAAAAAATCACCTCAACAAAAAGAACAAGAGGCAATACCGACTGCCAGGGACCTAATCAATACGGACATTAGTAAGATGTCAGAACTAGAGTTCAGAATGATGATTTTAAAGATACTAGCTGGGCTTGAAAAAAGCATGGAAGATATTAGAGAAAACCTTCCTGGAGAAATAAAAGAACTAAAATCTAACCAAGTCAAAATCAAAAAGGCTATTTATGAGGTGCAATCAAAAATGGAGGCTCTAACTGCTAGGATAAATGAGGCAGAAGAGGGAATCAGTGATATAGAAGACCAAATGATGAAAATAAAGAAGCTGAGAAAAAGAGAGATAAACAACTACTGGATCACGGGGGCAGAATTCGAGAGATAGGTGATACCACAAGATGAAACAATATTATAATAATTGGGATCCCAGAAGAAGAAGAAAGAGAGAGAGGAGCAGAAGGTATATTGGAGCAAATTATAGCAGAGAACTCCCCTAATTTGGGGAAGGAAACAGGCATCAAAATCCAGGAGGCACAGAAAACACCCTCAAAATCAATTAAAAGAGGTCAACACCCCAACATCTAATAGTAAAACTTATGAGTCTCAGAGACAAAGAGAAAATCTTGAAAGCAGCTCAGAAGAAGAGATATGTAACCTACAATGGTAGAAACATTAGATTGGCAACAGACCTATTCACAGAGACCTGGCAGGCCAGAAAGGGCTGGCAGGATATCTTCAGAGCACTAAATGAGAAAAATATGCAGCCAAGAATACTATATCCAGCTAGGCTGTCATTGAAAATTGAAGGAGAGATAAAAAGCTTCCAGGACAAACAAAAACTAAAGGAATTTGCAAACACAAAACCAGCCCTACAAGAAATATTGAAAGGAGTCCTCTAAGCAAAGAGAGAGCCTAAAAGCAACATAGACCAGAAAGGAACACAGACAATATACGGTAACAGTCACCTTACAGGCAATACAATGGCACTAAATTCTTATCTTTCAATACTTACCCTGAATGTAAATGGGCTAAATGCCCCAATCAAAAGATACAGGCTATCAGGTTGGATGAAAAAACAAGACTCATCGATATGCTGTCTGCAAGAGACTCATTTTAGACCCAAAGACACCCCCAGATTGAAAGTGAGGGGGTGGAAAACCTATTATCATGCTAATGGACACCAAAAGAAAGCTGGGGTGGCAATCCTTATATCAGACTAATTAGATTTTAAACCAAAGACTATAATAAGAGATGAGAATGGACACTATAACTTACTTAAAAGGTCTATCCAACAAGATCTGACAATTGTAAATATCTATGCCCCTAACATGGGAGCAACCGATTATATAAGCCAATTAATAACAAAAGCAAAGAAACACATCAACAACAATACAACAATAGTGGGGGACTTTAAGACCCCCCCCATCACTGAAATGGACAGATCATCTAAGCCAAAGATCAACAAGGAAGTAAAGACTTTAAATGACACACTGGACCAAATGGACTTCACAGATATATTCAGAACATTCCATCCCAAAGCAACAGAATACACATTCTCTGGTGCCCATGAAACATTCTCCAGAACAGACCACATCCTAGGTCACAAATCAGGTCTCAACTAGTACCAAGTGATTGGGATCATTCCCTGCACATTTTCAGACCACAATGCTTTGAAACTAGAACTCATTCACAAAAGGAAGGTCGGAAAAAACTCAAATACATGGAGGCTAAAGAGCATCCTACTGAAGAATGAATGGGTCAACTAGGAAATTAAAGAAGAATTAAGAAAATTGATGGAAAGAAATGACTATGAAAACACAACTGTTCAAGGTCTTTGGGATGCAGCAAAGGCAGTCCTAAGAGGAAAGTATATAGCAATACAAGCTTTTCTCAAGAAACAAGAATGGTCTCAAATACACAACCTAACCCTACACCTAAAGGAGCTGGAGAAAGAAGAGCAAATAAAGCCTAAACCCAGCAGGAGAAGAGAAATAATAAAGATCAGAGCAGAAATCAATGAAATAGAAACCAAAAGAAGAGTAGAACAGATCAACGAAACTAGGAGCTGGTTCTTTGAAAGAATTAACAAGATTGATTAACCCCTGGCCTGACTTATCAAAAAGCAAAGAGAAATGACCCAAATCAACAAAATCATGAAAGAAAGAGGAGAGATCACAACCAACACCAAAGAAATACAAACAATTATAAGAACATATTATGAGCAAATATATGCGAGCAAATTAGATAATCTGGAAGAAATGGATGTATTCCTATCGATGTACCAACTACCAAAACTGAACCAGGAAGAAATAGAAAACCTGAACAGATCTATAACCACTAAGGAAACTGAAGCAGTAGTCAAAAATCTCCCAACAAACAAAAGCCCAGGGCCAGATGGCTTCCCAGGGGAATTCTACCAAACATTTAAAAGAAGAATTAATACCTATCCTTCTGAAAATGTTCCAAAAAACAGAAATGGAAGGAAAACTTCCAAACTCGTTTTATGACGCCACCATTACCTTGATCCCAAAACCAGACAAAGATCCCATCAAAAAGAAGAATTACAGACCAATATCCTTGATGAACATGGATGCAAAAATTCTCACCAAAATACTAGCCAATAGGATCCAACAGTACATTAAAAGGATTATTCACCACAACCAAGTGGGATTTATCCCTGGGCTGCAAGGTTGGTTCAACATCTGCAAATCAATCCATGTGATACAATACATTAATAAGAGAAAGAACAAGAACCATATGATCCTCTCAATAGATGCAGAAAAAGCATTTGACAAAGTACAGCATCCTTTCTTGATCAAAACTCTTCAGAGTATAGGGATAGAGGGTACATACCTCAATATCGTAAAAGCCATCTATGAAAAACCCACAGCAAATATCATTCTCAATGGGGAAAAACAGAGCTTTTTTATTAAGGTCAGGAACACAGCAGGGATGTCCACTATCACCACTGCTATTCAACATAGTATTAGAAGTCCTAGCCACAGCAATCAGACAACAAAACGAAATAAAAGGCATCCAAATTGGCAAAGAAGAAGTCAAACTCTCACTCTTTGCAGATGATATGATACTTATGTGGAGAACCCAAAAGACTCCACCCCCAAATTGCTAGAACTCATACAGAAATTCAGTAAAGTGGCAGGATATAAAATCAATGCACAGAAATCAGTGGCATTCCTATACACCAACAACAAGACAGAAGAAAGAGAAATTAAGGAGTCGATCCTATTTACAATTGCACCCAAAACCATAAGATACCTAGGAATAAATTTAACCAAAGAGGCAAAAAATCTGTACTCAGAAAACTATAAAATACTCATGAAAGAAATTGAGGAAGACACAAAGCAATGGAAAAACGTTCCATGTTCATGGATTGGAAGAACAAATATTGTGAAGATGCCAATGCTACCTAGAGTAATCTACACATTCAATGCAATCCCTATCAAAATACCATCCACTTTTTTCAAAGAAATGGAACAAATAATCCTAAAATTTGTATGGAACCAGAAAAGACCCCGCATAGCCAGAGGAATGTTGAAAAAGAAAAGCAAAGCTGGTGGCATCACAACTCCGGACTTCAAGCTCTATTACAAAGCTGTCGTCATCAAGACAGTATGGTACTGGCACAAAAACAGACACATAGATCAATGGAACAGAATAAAGAGCCCAGAAATGGACCCTCAACTCTATGGTCAACTAATCCTTGACAAAGCAAGAAAGAATGTCCAATGGAAAAGACAGTCTCTTGAACAAATGGTGTTGGGAAAATTGGACAGCCACATGCAGAACAATGAAACTGGACCATTTCCTTACACCACACACAAAAATAGACTCAAAATGGTCGAAAGACCTCAATGGGAGACAGGAGTCCATCAAAATCCTAAAGGAGAACACAGGCAGCAACCTCTTCGACCTCAGCCACAGCAACTTCTTCCTAGAAACATCGCCAAAGGCAAGGGCAAAAATGAACTATTGGGACTTCATCAAGATAAAAAGTTTTTGCACAGCAAAAGAAACAGTCAACAAAAGCAAAAGACAACCGACAGAATGGGAGAAGATATTTGCAAATGACATATCAGATAAAGGGCTAGTATCCAAAATATATAAAGAACTTAACAAACTCAAAAGCCAAAGAACAAATGATCCAATCAAAAAATGGGCAGAAGACATGAACAGACATTTTTCCAAAGAAGACATCCACATGGCCAACAGACACATGAAAAAGTGCTCAACATCGCTTGGCATCAGGGAAATCCAAATCAAAACCTCAATGAGATACCACCTCACACCAGCCAGAATGACTAAAATTAACAAGTCAGGAAATGATAGATGTTGGCAGGGATGTGAAGAAAGAGGAACCCTTCTACACTGTTGGTGGGAATGCAAGCTGGTGCAGCCACTCTGGAAAACAGTATGGAGGTACCTCAAAAAGTTGAAAATAGAGCTATCCTATGACCCAGCAATTGTAGTACTGGGTATTTACCCCAAAGACACAAATTAGGGACCCGAAGGGGTACATCACCCCAATGTTTATAGCAGCCATGTCCATAATAGCCAAACTGTGTAAAGAGCCAAGTTGTCCATCGACAGATGAATGGATAAAGAAGAGGTGGTATATATATACAAAGGAATATTATGTAGCCATCAAAAGGAATGAAATCTTGCCATTTGCAATGACATGGATGGAACTGGAGGGTGTTATGCTGAGCGAAATAAGTCAAGCAGAGAAAGACGTGTATCATATGACCTCACTGATATGAGGAATTCTTAGTCTCAGGAAACAAACTGAGTGTTGCTGGAGTTGTGGGGGGTGGGAGGGAGGGGGTGGCTGGGTGATAGGCATTGGGGAGGGTATGTGCTATGGTGAGTGCTGTGAATTGTGTAAGACTGTTGAATCAAAGACCTGTACCTCTGAAACAAATAATACATTATATGTTAAAAAAAAAAATGAAGAAGATAGCAGGAAGGGAAAAATGAAGGGGGGAAATTGGAGGGGGAGAGGAACCATGAGAGACTATGGACTCTGAGAAATAAACCGAGGGTTCTAGAGGGGAGGGGGGTGGGGGGATGGGTTAGCCTGGTGTTGGGTATTAAGGAGGGCACATACTGAATGGAGCACTGGGTGTTATAGGCAAACAATGAATCATGGAACACTACATCAAAAACTAACGATGTAATGTATGGTGATTAACGTAACAATAAAAAATATTGTATAAAATAATAATAATAATTTGATATTTACCTAGCTGTGTTTGAGGGATGAAGCAAGCTTTGCGTCCCCCATTCCTCACCATCTTAACTCTTACCCTGAAGAAAAGAAGCTAGATTTATTAAATAATCTCAGGACATATGCTGGAGGGGCAGGGACCTTTAGGAGGCTTCTTTAAGAACAAAAGAGCTGGTGGGCACCATTTCTGTTCCTCTCCTACCAGTCAGATACACAGACACCTGCAGGAACCATTGCCAACACTTACTTCTTGGCTTAATAATACTGTGAATCCCACCTCCACGTTCTCCTAGAGACTTGTCCCATCTAACTTACCCCACTCAGCAGGAGTCTTTCCAAAGTGGCTTCAGGTCCCAGCTTGCAAGCCGAATAGTGTATACTTTTCTTTTTTTTTTTTTTTAAAGATTTTATTTATTTATTTAAGACAGAGAGAATGAGAGAGAGAGAGAGAGCACATGAGAGGGGGGAGGGTCAGAGGGTGAAGCAGGCTCCCTGCCGAGCAGGGAGCCCGATGCGGGACTCGATCCAGGGACTCCAGGATCATGACCTGAGCCGAAGGCAGTCGCTTAACCAACTGAGCCACCCAGGCGCCCTAGTGTATACTTTTCTAATACCACACACTCTGCCGCCATGCTCCAGTGGACTCCTCCATCTAACCAGTGTCACTTGGCAGGAGTCTAGCCAAAGCTACACCAGACATGTCTCATTATACAATTGGCCCTAACAGTAGCCAGGAGCACTCCAAAGTGACACTAGGCCCAGGAAGGGTGGGTGGAGTCAACTGCATACACCAGTGAGACTATAGCCCCAGCAGTAGACTGGGGGCAGGCATCTAATCTGACTGCTTGTTTCTTCCACCAATGGAAACCTCACATGGGGCAGCACAAACAGAGAAATCTGTAGCTCAGAATCACAGGAACTCCAACAGACAGACTGGAGGCAGATATCTGGTCTGACTAAAGGCCCCACCCACCAATGAAAGCCTCACAGGAAACAACACAGGGAGAGCACCGTCTTTTTGGTGTGACTACAGTTTTGGCAAATGGACTAAGGGTTTGACCCAACCCAAGCCCAAGGAGGCTCAAGACTGACCCCTTAACAGTACAGTGACAAAATCCTTTCCACAACAGGCAAAGTTTATGTTTATTTCAACTGAATAGACGTAAGGCAAACATGACTCAACCACAATAGTAGAACACATGTAGCACACATAGGGGACACACCTGAAGTGCCAGGTTCTGAGAAACAGGGGAAATTGCACTATAGAGCACTACAGGATCTCTTTTTCATGAGGCCACTACTTCCAATATCAGGAGATATAGCTGACTTTCCTAATACATGGATATAGATCCAGAGAGTTAGACAAAATGAGGAGACCAAAGAATATTTCCCATATGAAAGAACATGACAAAATCACAGCAAAAGAGCTAAATAAAATGGAGATAAGCAATATTCCTGATAGGGAATTCAAAGTGATGATCATAAGGATAATTTTTGGACTTGAGAAAAGAGTGGAGAATCTTAGTGAGACTTTCAACCAAGAATTAAAAAATATGAAAAAGAACCATGAGAGATGAAAAATTCAGTAACTGTTATTAAAAATACACTAGCAGGAAAAATAAACTAGAGGGAAAAAATGGTAGACTAGAGGAAGCGGAAGAATAGATCAATGATATGGAAGACAGAGTGATGGAAAGAAATCAAGCAGAACAGAAAATAGAAAAAAAAGAATAACAAAAGAGAATAGGTTAAGGAAACTCAGCAAAACCATCAAGCATAATAAAATTTGCATTACAGGGATCCTAGAAGAATAAGAGAAAAAAAGAGGGACAGAATATTTATTTGAAGAAATAGTAGCTGAAAACTTCCCTAATCTGGGAAAGGAAACAGAAATCCAGATCCAGGAGGCACAGATATCCCCCCCCAAAATCAACCCAAGGATGACCAGGCCAAGGCACATAATAATGAAAATGACAAAAAGTAGAGATAAAGAGATAATTTTGAAAGCAAGAGAAAAGAAAACGGTTACATATAAAGGAAACCCCTTAAGTCTATCAGCTAATTTTTCAGCAGAAATTTTGCATGTCAGAAGAGAGAGGCATGATATATTCAAAGTGCTGAAAGGAAAAAAACCTTACAACCAACAACACTGTACCCATTAAGGCAATCATTCAAAATAGAATGAGAGATAAAAAGTGTCTCATACAAACAAAAGTTAAAGGAATTCATTACTAATAAATCAGCCTTGTAAGAAATGTTAAAGGGAATTCTTTGAGTGGAAAGGAAAGGCCAGCAAAGGAAAACAATGCACAGATACATACAAACATAATCAAAATAGTGTATTAATCACTTATAAAACCAGTACAAAACGATAAACCACAAAAGCAGTAAAATCAATTATATCTATAAAAATGTGAAGGCATTGACAAAATAAAAATCTACAAATATGACATTATATACATAAAAAGAGGGAAAGGGAGTAAAAATTGAGTGCTTTTGTAATATGTTCAAACTTAACTGTCAACCTAATAAAGTCTGCTATACAAACCTAATGGTAACCACAAATCAAAAATATGTAATAGACAAGCAAAAGACAAAGAGGAAAGAATCCAAAAATATCACTAAAAGAAACCACTAAACCAGAAGGGAAAAGAGCAAGAGAAGAAAGGAACAGAAAGGAACCACAAAAACAATGATAAAATAAGTAACAAAATTGCAATAAGAACAAACCTATCAATAATTATTATTTTTTATTTAAATTCATTTAGTCAATGTATAGTACATCATTAGTTTTTGATATAATGTTCAATGATTCATTAGTTGTGTATAACACACAATGCTCATCACATCACATGGCCTCCTTAGTGCCCATCACCCAGTTACCCCATCCCCCCATTCCCCTTCCCTTTCTGCACCCCTCAGTTTGTTTCCCAGAGTCAGGAGTCTCATATGGTTTGTCTCGCTCTCTGATTTCTTCCCATTCAGTTCCCCCCACCCCTGTTGTCCTCTGCACTATTCCTTCTGTTCCAGATATGAGTAAAACCATATAATAGTTGTCTTTCTCTGATTGACTTATTTCAATTAGCATAATATCCTCCTGTTCCACCTATGTCAATGTAAATGGTAGATATTCATCCTTTCTGATCACTGAGTAATATTGGAATAACTTAACCAAGAAGGTGAAAGACCTATATTCTGAAAACTGTAAAGTATTGATGCAAGAAAGTGAAGATGACACAAAGAAATGAAAAACATTCCATGCTCATGGACTGGAAGAACAAAGATTATTAAAATGTCTATACTATCCAAAGCAATCTACACATTTGATGTAATTCCTATCAAAATACCTACAGCATTTTTCATAGACTAGAACAAATAATACTGAAATTTGTATTAAACCACAAAAGATCCTGAATAGCCAAAGCAATTTTGAAAAACAAAGACAAAACTGAAGGCATCACAATCCCAGATTTCAAGATATATTACAAAGCTGTAGTAATCAAAGCTGTATAGTATTGGCACAAAAACAGACACATAGATCAATGGAACAGAATAGAAAGCCCTAGAATACACCCAGGATTTTATGGTCAGTTAATCTATGACAAAAGATGTAAGAATATACAATGGGGAAAGGACAGTCTCTTCAACAAATGGTATTGGGGAAACTGGACAACTACATGCAAAATAATGAAACTGAACCACTTTCTTTCACCACATGCAAAAACAAGCTCAAGAGGGATTGAGAACCTAAATGTGAGACTTGAAACCATAAAATTCCTAGTAGAAAACAGAGATAGTAATTTTTTTAACATTGGCTGTATCAGCTTTTTTCTAGCTATGTCTCCAAAAGCAAGGGAAACAAAAAAATAAATAAATAAACTATTGGGACTACACTATAATGAATATCTTTCTTTTGCACAGCAAAGGAAACATCAACAAAACAGAAAGCTTATGAAATGGAAGAAGATATTTGCAAATGATATATGCGATAAGAAGTTAATCTTCAAAATATATAAAGAACTTATACAACTCAACATCATAAAAACAAATAATCCAATTTAAAAAATGGGCAGAAGACATAAATAGACATTTTCCCAAACAGATGGCCACAGACACATGAAAAGATGCTCAACATTACTAATTATTAGGTAAATGCAAATCAAAACCACAATGAGATATGATCTCACACCTGTCAGAATAGCTAAAATGAAAAGCACAAGAATTATACAGTGTTATATTAGTTTCTGGTGTACAATATAGTGATTCAACAATTCTATACAATACTCAGTGCTCATCACAGTGAGTGCACTCTATCCCCTTCAACTATTTCACCATATGTTAATTATACTGGAATTTAAAAGATAAATACAAATTTTAAAAACCCAAGAAACAGCAAGTGTTGGTGAGGATATGATGAAAAAGGAACCCTCATGCACTCTTGGTGGGAATGCAAGTGGATGCAGCCATTGTTGAAACAGTATGGGGTTTCTCAAGAAATTAAAAATGTAATTATCATATAATCAAAAAAAGAATTATTATATGATCCAGTAATTCCACTACTGGGTAATTACCCAAAGAAATGAAAACACTAACTCAAAAAGACATATTTACCCTTATGTTTGTTGCAGCATCATTTACAAAAGCCAAGACATGAAAGCAACCCAAGTGTCCATATATCTATAAAGAACAAACTGGTGGTTGCCTGAGGGGGCCTGCATGGGGGGATGGGTGAAATAGGTGAAGGGGATTAAAAGTACACTTAGGGTGTTGAACACTGGGAAATGTATAGAATTGTTGAATTACTATATTATACACCTGAAACTAATATAACACTGTATGTTAATTATACTTGAATTAAAAATAAATTTATAAAATAAAAAAATAAATTAGAAAATCTAAAATAAGCAACCCAACTTTACACCTCAAAAAACTAGAAAAAGAACAAATGAAGTCCAAAGTTAGCTGAAGAAAAGAAATAAAAAATCAGGGCAGAAAAAATGAAATAGGGACTAGAAAAAAAACAGAAAGGATCAATAAAACTAAGAGCTGGTTTTTTGGAGATAAACGAAATTGACAGAACTTTAGCTAGAGTAACTATAAAAAAGAGAGAAGACTCAAATAAATAAAATGAGATTTGAAAAAGGAGATATCACACTGATACTATGAAATACATAGGATTATGAGGCAACTATGAACAAGTACATGTCAACAGAATTAGATAATCTAAAAGAAATGGATGAATTCCTAAAAAGACATAACTTACCAAGACCAAATGAGGAAAAAATAGAAAATCTAAATAAACCAATAACATGCAAAGAGATTGAATCAGTAACCAAAAATTTCCCAATACAGACATCTTCAGGACCAGATGGCTTTCCTGGTATATTATACCAAAAATGTAAAGAATTAATATCAATCATTTTCAGACTCTTCCAAAAAATTGAAGAGGAGGGAACACTCCCAAAATCATTCTACAAGGTCAGCATTACCATGATAGCAAAGCCAGATGAGGACACTACAAAAAAAGAAGACTATAGGCCACTACCTTGATGAATATGGATGCAAAAATTATGAACAAAAAATAGCAAACTGAATTCAAGAACACATTTAAAGGCCATGAACACATGGATTTTATCTCTGGGATGCAAGGATGTTTCAACATATGCAAAACAATAAATGTAATACATCACATTAATAAATGAAAGAAAAAACACATTACCATTGCAATAGATACAGAAGAAGCATTTGAGAAAGTACGACACCCTTTCATGTTAAAAACCCTTAACAGATTGGTTATAGAAAGAATATACTTCAACATATTAAAGGCTGTACATACACAACAAATCCACAGGTAACATTAGACACAATAGTAAAGAATTGAAATCTTTTCCTCTAAGAACAAAACAAGAATGACCACTCTCACCAGTCTTACTCCAGATAGTACCAGAAATCCTAGCTAGGGCAATTAAGCAAGACAAAGAAGTAAAAGACATCCAAATTAGAAAGGAAAAAGTAAAAAATTGTCATTATCTGCAGATGATGCAATTTTGCATACAGAAAATCCCAAAGAGTCAAACCAAAAAACTATTAGAACTAATCAACAAATTTCAGTCAAGTTGCAGAATATAAGATTGACACAGAATTCAGTTGCAATTCTATGCACTAACAATGAAATATCTGAGAAAGAAATGAAGAAAACTATTCCATTCACAATAGCATTAAAAACAATAAAATGTCTAGGAATAAATTTAACCAAGTAGGTGAAATATTTGTACAGTAAAAACCAAGACTTTGTTGAAAGAAATCTAAGAAGACACCTAAATGGAAAGACATGCCATGTTTATGCACTGCCAGAATTAATATTGTTAAAATGTCTATTCCACCAAACATCATCTATAGAGTCAGCACAATCCCCATCAAAATACCAGAAACATTCTTTATAGAAATAGAATGAAACAATCCTATAATTAGTATGGAATTACAAAAGGCCACAAATAACTAAAGAAATATTGAGAAAAAAGAACAATACTGGAGGTATCACACTTCCTGATTCCAAACTATACTATGAAGCTATAGTAATAAAATCAGTATAGTATTGGCATACAAAGAGACACATAGACCAATGGAACAGAATAGAGAGACCAAAACTAAAGCCCTGCATATATGGTCAACTAATATCTGACAAGGGAGCCAAGAAAACACAATAGGGAAAGATAGTCTCTTCAACAAATGGTGCTGGGAAAACTGGATAAACACATGCAGAATAAATGAAATTGGACCCATATCTTACCAACTCACAATAAATAACTTGAAATGGAGCAAAGACTTAAACATAAGACCTGAAACCATAAATTTCCTAGAAGAAAACATAGGGAAGAAGCTCCTTGACATTGGTCTTGGCAATGATTTTTTGATTGACACCAAAAGCACAAACAACAAAAACAAAAATCAACAAATGATACTGCATCAAACTTAAGAGCTTCTTAACAGCAAAAGAAGCAATTAACAAAAAAGGAAATCTATAGAACTGGAACATTTTGCAAACTTATATTGGATAAGGGGTTAATATCCAAAATATATAAATAACTAATATAAGTCAATAACAAAAAAATCTAATTAAAAATCTAATTAAAAAATGAGGAACTAAATAGACATTTTCCCAAAGACATCCAAAGGGCCAACAGGTACACAAATCTCACATGTTAGAATGGTTATTATCAAGGAGACAAGAGATAAGAAGTGTTTGTGAGGATGTGGGAAAAAAAAGAGAACTTTTGTACACTGTTGGTGTACAAATATAGGTCAACCAAATGATTCAGCAATTCCACTCCTGGGTATATACCAAAGGAAATGAATACAGGATATTGAAGGGATATATTAACTCCCATGTTTATTGTAGCATTATTCACAAGAGCCAAACTATGGAAACAACTTAAGTGCTTATCAGTGGATGAACAAATACAGATGTGGGGGTATGAATAATATATATATGAATATTATTCAGCCATGAGAAACAAAGACATCCTGCCATTTGTAACAACATGGATACACTTCGAGGGCGTTATGCTAAGTCAAATACTTCAGAGAGTGAAAAACAAATGCTAGGAAATATATTCAATGGTATTATAATGCTGTTATAATAGTGTTGCATGGTGACAGATGGTAGCTACACCTGTGGTTAGCATAGCATAATGTATAAAATTGTTGAATCACTATGCTGTATACTTGAAACTACTGTAACATTGTGTGCCAACTATACTCAAAGGCAAAAAAATCACTTATATGTGGATTCAAAAAAAGCCAAAACTCGTAAAAAGAAAGAGGGGACGTGGACAGATGGTTTTTAAGAGTACAAACTTGCAACAAGTAGTAACCAAGTCCTAGAGATTTAATTTCCAGGATAGCAAATATAGACAGCAATATTTTATTATAATCATCGAAGTTGCTAAGAAACTAGAACTTAATTATTCCAACTACTGAAAAGAAATGATAATTATGTGTTGGGTAGTGGGGCTAATTATCTCTACAGTGGCAATCATATTACAATATATAAATGTAGCAAATGAAAAAAAATGAATCACTGGACAGAATCAATGTCATTATAAATATGACAAATATCAATAAAAATTATCAAATCTTTGGAACAGAGAAAAATATTAAAAATAAACTGAGTATCAGAGGCCTATGGAATAATATCAGAGGGTGTGACATTTAGGTCATTGGATTCTCAAAAAAGGAAAAAAAAGATATTGGCACAAAAAATTTTTGAAGAAATTATGTTCAAAACCTGCCCAAATATGGTAAAAGATAAAAATTTTAAATTCATAGTTACATGCATATTAAATTGTATTCTTTAAATATGTTCAGTTTATTGTATGTAAATTATATCTCAATAAAGCTATTTTTCAAAAGACCTGTCAATATTTAAATTCACATTTGAATTTCTTTACTTGTATTAAAAAATAAGATATCATTAGTCATTAGAGAATTACAATTAAAATCACACCAAGATACCACTTTGCACTTACCTAAGATAAATGAAAACTTATTTTCACAAAAATAACTGTAAAGTGGGTATTTATAGTAGCTTTATATATAATCACCAAAAATTTGACACAATCCAAAGAACTTCAACTGATGATAATGGATAAATAAACTGGTACATTCATATAATGTAATACTACTCAACAATAAAACATGCAAAAATGTAGATTAACTTAAATGCATCCTGTTAAGCAAAAGGAGCCATACACAAAGACTAAATACTTTATAATTCCATTTATATAACATTCTGGAGAAAGCAAAACTACAGGAATGGTTTTCAGTGGTTGGAAATGGGCAGAAGGTGTGACTGTGGCAGTGCAAAATTTTTTCAGTCAAAGAACTTCACATATTGATTGTGCTGGTGATTACAAGACTCATAGAACCCTATACCAAAAGAGTAAATTTTAATGTATCAATATTTTTTTAAAAATAATAATTTAAAATATAATGTTGGGGAAACCATCATAGCAAAGTTTTTATAGTCATCCTTAATATTTGCTTAAAAATGTTCTTAGAGATATATTTGCTGAACAAATGGTATGCACATTTTAAGATCTTTGATATGATGGTGTATTTTCCAGATGATGAACCCAACTGTAGTACCTTCCATTAAGGAGCTGCCCTGGGGTAAGAAGTGGGGAGTATTTCATCTCAGGTTCTTATTCATGCCTTGTTTCAATTTAATGAGCTGTTATTTTGATAGTCCTGTTTTCAATACAAATTGTTATGCATATAAATGATATTTATAGACATATTTTTAGACAATTAAAACTTGGCATTTAAGAGGCCCAGCTCTGAAGTTAGAAACTACATAGATTCAAATCTTAGCTATGCTAATACCTAGCTGTGTGATAATGAATGAGTTATTTAACCTCTCCAAGCCTCAGTTTCCTCACATTTCCTTAACATTGCCTGTCTCAGAGGATGTCAGTGTATTAGTTTCATAGTAAATACCCAATAAAGAGCAATAATAATGATTATTTATAATTTTAGAATATGAGGATTAAACAGAAACTGTTTAGCAAATGTATAGTACAAGAAGCTCTACATGCTTGCTTCTTACACTGACTCCTTCTGGACAAGCAGCCTTAAGCAATTGTTTCTCAATAAGATTATTATGCCATGTGGTATGGGACCCTAATAGTCAGTCCACACATGATTGAATCAAGGATCCTGTCAAATCTAAAAAAAATTCTCCAACAGTGTTTCTTAACCTGTTAGGGATAATAAAATTCTTTCCTCCTGATAAAACTGCACATTTTTTTCTTTTTTTAAATTTTATTTATTTATTTATTTTTAATTTTTTATTGTTATGTTAATCCCCATACATTACATCATTAGTTTTAGATATAGTGTTCCATGATTCATTGTTTGTGCATAACACCCAGTGCTCCATGCAGAACGTGCCCTCCTCAATACCCATCACCAGGCTAACCCATCCTCCCAACCCCCTCCCCTCTAGAACCCTCAGTTTGTTTTTCAGAGTCCATTGTCTCTCATGGTTCTTCTCACCCTCCTATTTCCCCCCCTTCATTCTTCCCCTCCTGCTACATTCTTCTTCTTCTTTTTTTCTTTCTTAACATATATTGCATTATTTGTTTCAGAGGTACAGATCTGAGATTCAACAGTCTTGCACAATTCACAGCGCTTACCAGAACACATACCCTCTCCAGTGTCCATCACCCAGTCACCCCATCCCTCCCACCCCACCCCCCAGTCCAGCAACCCTCAGTTTGTTTCCTGAGATTAAGAATTCCTCATATCAGTGAGGTCATATGATACATGTCTTTCTCTGTTTGACTTATTTCACTTAGCATAATACCCTCCAGTTCCATCCACGTTGTTGCAAATGGCAAGATCTCATTCCTTTTGATGGCTGCATAATATTCCATTGTATATATATACCACCTCTTCTTTATCCATTCATCTGTAGATGGACATCTTGGCTCTTTCCACAGTTTGGCTATTGTGGACATTGCTGCTATAAACATCGGGGTGCACGTAGCCTTTCGGGTCCCTACTTTTGTATCTTTGGGGTAAATACCCAGTAGTGCAATTGTTGGATCATAGGGTAGCTCTATTTTCAACTTTTTGAGGAACCTCCATACTGTTTTCCAGAGTGGCTGCACCAGCTTGCATTCCCACCAACAGTGTAGGAGGGTTCCTCTTTCTCCGCATCCCCGCCAACATCTGTCATTTCCTGACTTGTTAATTTTAGCTATTCTGACTGGTGTGAGGTGGTATCTCATTGAGGTTTTGATTTGGATTTCCCTGATGCCGAGCGATATTGAACACTTTTTCATGTGTCTGTTGGCCATTTGGATGTCTTCTTTGGAAAAATGTCTGTTCATGTCTTCTGCCCATTTCTTGATTGGATTCTTTGTTCTTTTGGTGTTGAGTTTGATGAGTTCTTTATAGATTTTGGATACTAGCCCTTTATCTGATATGTCATTTGCAAATATCTTCTCCCATTCTGTCAGTTGTCTTTTGGTTTTGTTGACTGTTTCCTTTGCTTTGCAAAAGCTTTTTATCTTGATGAAGTCCCAATAGTTCATTTTTGCCCTTGCTTCCCTTGCCTTTGGCGATATTTCTAGGAAGAAGTTGCTGCGGCTGAGGTCGAAGAGGTTGCTGCCTGTGTTCTCCTTTAGGATTTTGATGGACTCCTGTCTCACATTGAGGTCTTTCAACCATTTGGAGTCTATTTTTGTGTGTGGTGTAAGGAAATGGTCCAGTTTCATTCTTCTGCATGTGGCTGTCCAATTTTCCCAACACCATTTGTTGAAGAGACTGTCTTTTTTCCATTGGACATTCTTTCTTGCTTTGTCAAAGATTAGTTGACCATAGAGTTGAGGGTCCATTTCTGGGCTCTCTATTCTGTTCCATTGATCTATGTGTCTGTTTTTGTGCCAGTACCATACTGTCTTGATGATGACAGCTTTGTAGTAGAGCTGGAAGTCTGGAATTGTGATGCTGCCAGCTTTGCTTTTCTTTTTCAACATTCCTCTGGCTATGCGGGGTCTTTTCTGGTTCCATACAAATTTTAGGATTATTTGTTCCATTTCTTTGAAGAAAGTGGATGGTATTTTGATGGGGATTGCATTGAATGTGTAGATTGCTCTAGGTAGGATTCACATCTTCACAATATTTGTTCTTCCAATCCATGAGCATGGAACGTTTTTCCATTTCTTTGTGTCTTCCTCAATTTCTTTCATGAGTATTTTATAGTTTTCTGAGTACAGATCCTTTGCCTCTTTGGTTAGATTTATTCCTAGGTATCTTATGGTTTTGGGTGCAATTGTAAATGGGATCGACTCCTTAATTTCTCTTTCTTCTGACTTGTTGTTGGTGTATAGGAATGCCACTGACTTCTGTGCATTGATTTTATATCCTGCCACTTTACTGAATTCCTGTATGAGTTCTAGCAGTTTTGGGGTGGAGTCTTTGGGATTTTCCACATAAAGTATCATATCATCTGCAAAGAGTGAGAGTTTGACTTCTTATTTGCCAATTTGGATGCCTTTTATTTCTTTTTGTTGTCTGATTGCTGTGGCTAGGACTTCCAATACTATGTTGAATAGCAGTGGTGATAGTGGACATCCCTGCCACGTTCTTGACCTTAGGGGGAAAGCTCTTCAGTTTTTCCCCATTGAGAATGATATTCGCTGTAGGTTTTTCATAGATGGCTTTTATGATATTGAGGTATGTACCCTCTATCCCTATACTCTGAAGAGTTTTGATCAAGAAAGGATGCTGTACTTTGTCAAATGCTTTTCTGCATCTATTGAGAGGATCATATGATTCTTGTTCTTTCTTTTGTTAATGTATTGTATCACGTTGATTGATTTGCGGATGTTGAACCAACCTTGCAGCCCAGGGATAAATCCCACTTGGTCGTGGTGAATAATCCTTTTCATGTACTGTTGGATCCTATTGGCTAGTATTTTGGTGAGAATTTTTGCATCCATGTTCATCAGGGATATTGGTCTCTAATTCTCCTTTTTGATGGGGTCTTTGTCTGGTTTTGGGATCAAGGTAATGGTGGCCTCATAAAATGAGTTTGGAAGTTTTCCTTCCATTTCTATTTTTTGGAACAGTTTCAGAAGGATAGGTATTAATTCTTCTTGAAATGTTTGGTAGAATTCCCCTGGGAAGCCATCTGGCCCTGGGCTTTTGTGTTTTGGGAGATTTTTGATGACTGCTTCTATTTCCTTAGTGGTTATAGGTCTGTTCAGGTTTTCTGTTTCTTCCTGGTTCAGTTTTGGTAGTTGATACATCTCTAGGAATGCATCCATTACTTCCAGGTTATCTAATTTGCTGGCATAGAGTTGCTCATAATATGTTCTTATAATTGTTTGTATTTCTTTTGTGTTGGTTGTGATTTCTCCTCTTTCATTCATGATTTTGTTGATTTGGGTCATTTCTCTTTTCTTCTTGATAAGTCTGGCCAGGGGCTTATCAATCTTGTTAATTCTTTCAAAGAACCAGCTCCTAGTTTCGTTGATCTGTTCTACTGTTCTTTTGATTTCTATTTCATTGATTTCTGCTCCGATCTTGATTATTTCTCTTTTCCTGCTGGGTTTAGGCTTTATTTGCTGTTCTTTCTCCAGCTCTTTAGGTGTAGGGTTAGGTTGTGTACTTGAGACCTTTCTTGTTTCTTGAGAAAGGCTTGTATTGCTATATACTTTCCTCTTAGGACTGCCTTTGCTGTATCCCAAAGATTTTGAATAGTTGTGTTTTCATTTTCATTGGTTTCCATGAATTTTTTTAATTCTTCTTTAATTTCCTGGTTGACCCATTCATTCTTCAGTAGGATGCTCTTTAGCCTCCATGTATTTGAGTTCTTTCCGACGTTCCTCTTGTGATTGAGTTCTAGTTTCAAAGCATTGTGGTCTGAAAATAGGCAGGGGATGATCCCAATCTTCTGGTACTGGTTGAGACCTGATTTATGACCTAGGATGTGATCTATTCTGGAGAATGTTCCATGGGCACTAGAGAAGAATGTGTATTTTGTTGCTTTGGGATGGAATGTTCTGAATATGTCTGTGAAGTCCATTTGGTCCAGTGTGTCATTTGAAGTCTTTATTTCCTTGTTGATCTTTTGCTTAGACGATCTGTCCATTTCAGTGAGGGGGGTGTTAAAGTCCCCCACTATTATTGTATTGTTGTCGATGTGTTTCTTTGCTTTTGTTATTAATTGCCTTATATAATTGGCTGCTCCCATGTTAGGGGCATAGATATTTACAATTGTTAGATCTTCTTGTTGGATAGACCCTTTAAGTAGGATATAGTGTCCTTCCTCATCTCTTATTACAGTCTTTGGTTTAAAATCTAATTTGTCTGATATAAGGATTGCCACCCCAGCTTTCTTTTGGTGTCCATTAGCATGGTAAATGGTTTTCCACCCCCTCACTTTCAATCTGGGGGTGTCTTTGGGTCTAAAATGAGTCTCTTGCAGACAGCATATCGATGGGTGTTGTTTTTTAATCCAGTCTGATAGCCTGTGTCTTTTGATTGGGGCATTTAGCCCATTTACATTCAGGGTAACTATTGAAAGATAGGAATTCAGTGCCATTGTATTGCCTGTAAAGTGACTGTTACTGTATATTGTTTGTGTTCCTTTCTGGTCTATGTTGCTTTTAGGCTCTCTCTTTGCTTAGAAGACCCCTTTCAAGATTTCTTGTAGGGCTGGTTTCGTGTTTGCAAATTCCTTTAGTTTTTGTTTGTCCTGGAAGCTTTTTATCTCTCCTTCAATTTTCAATGACAGCCTAGCTAGATATAGTATTCTTGGCTGCATATTTTTCTCATTTAGTGCTCTGAATATGTCCTGCCAGTCCTTTCTGGCCTGCCAGGTCTCTGTGGATAAGTCTGTTGCCAATCTAATGTTTCTACCATTGTAGGTTACATATCTCTTCTCCCGAGCTGCTTTCAGGATTTTCTCTTTGTCTCTGAGACTCGTAAGTTTTACTATTAGATGTCGGGGTGTTGACCTATTTTTATTGATTTTGAGAGGGGTTCTCTGTGCTTCCTGGATTTTGATGCCTGTTTCCTTCCCCAAATTAGGGAAGTTCTCTGCTATAATTTGCTCCATTATACCTTCTGCCCCTCTCTCTCTTTCTTCTTCTTCTGGGATCCCAATTATTCTAATGTTGTTTCGTCTTATGGTATCGTTTATCTCTCGAATTCTGCCCTCGTGATCCAGTAGTTGTTTATCTCTCTTTTTCTCAGCTTCTTTATTTTCCATCATTTGGTCTTCTATCTCATTGATTCTTTCTTCTGCCTCATTTATCCTAGCAGTTAGCGCCCCCATATTTGATTGCACCTCATTGATAGCCTTTTTGATTTTGACTTGGTTCGATTTTAGTTCTTTTACTTCTCCAGAAAGGGTTTCTCTAATAACTTCCATGTTTTTTTCAAGCCCAGCTAGTATCTTTTTTTTTTTTAATAAAGATTTTTTTTTTAAAGATTTTATTTATTTATTTGAGAGAGCAAGAGCATATGAGAGGGAGGAGGGTCAGAGGGAGAAGCAGACTCCCTGCTGAGCAGGAAGCCCGATGCGGGACTCGATCTCGGGACTCCAGGATCATGACCTGAGCTGAAGGCAGTCGCTTAACCAACTGAGCCACCCAGGCGCCCTGGCCCAGCTAGTATCTTTAAAGTGATGATTCTGAACTCTAGATCTGACATCGTACTAATGTCCGTATTGAGTAGGTCCCTGGCAGTCGGTACTACCTCTTGTTCTTTTTGTTGAGGTGATTTTTTCCATCTTGTCATTTTGTGCAGAGGAGAATAGATTAATGAGAGAACAAAATGCTAGCAGGGTAACAACGTCCCCAGAAAATATACTCTAAACAAATCAGAAAAGACCTGAAGCAGTGGGAAAAGAAAGGGAAAGAGAGAAAAAAGAAAAGGAAAGAAAAAAAGAAAAAAGAAAAAGATAAAGATAAAAACAAACAAAAGCAGAACAAAACAAAACAAAACAAAAACAGAATGTGATCAAATATGATCAGGCTGGATTATAGATCAGTGCCACACACTAGATTTTGGGTGTATTTTGGTCTGTTAAAAGAAAGTCCCTCCCAAAATTTTAAAGAAAGAAAAACTTATATATGTACAAAAATAAGGGTTGATATGATGAAGGGATGGAATATGACTGTAAAGATGGAAATTATAAAAAAATTTTAAAAAAGGATTTGATAAGTTGTTTGAAAAAAGAAAGAAGAGGATTAAAAAAAAAAAAGAAAGAAAAAAGGGAGAGAATGTGATCAGGCAGGGGAGTAGAAAAAAACCATACACTAGAGATTTAGAGTATATTTTGATCTGTTAGAAGAAACTATCTCAAGATTTTAAAGAGAGGACAACTTATATATATATGCCAAAAATACGGGTAACTACTATGAAGGGATAGAATATGACTTTAAAAATGAAAAATAAATTTTTTTTTTTTTAAAAAAAGGGATTGATAAGATGTTGGTTGAAAAAGGGAAAAAGAAAAATTCAAAAAAAAAGAAAAAAGGAAAAAAGAAAAAAAGACAGTTAAAAAAAATAATTAACTTTGAAAGACTAAAGAATCATGGTAAAAAAGCCATGAATTCTATGTGCACTATTCCCCTAGCGCTGGAGTTCTGCCGTTCTCATTGATCGGTAAACTTGGTCTTGGCTGGCTGTTCTTGCTGATCTTCTGGGGGAGGGGCCTGTTGCCGTGGTTCCCAAATGTTTTTGCCGGAGGCAAAATTGCCCCGCCCTTGCCGGTCCGGGCTAAGTAATCTGCTCGGGTTTGCTCTCCGGAGCTTTTGTTCCCTGCAAGCTTTCGGTACAGCTTTGGAGGTGGAGAGTGAAAATGGCGGCCTCCCAGTGTCCGCCCCGGCGGAGCCGAGAACTCGGGGCCCCGCTCCTCAGTGAGCCCCCAGAGAAAAGCCGTCAGTCACTCCCGTCTCCCCGGTCTCCGGCCGCACTCCACGCTCACCCGGCCTGTGACCGCGCCTTTCTATCTGGCACCCGGCCCCGGGTGGAGTCTCCAAACCCAGCAGATCCCCGCGGTGCGCTCCCGCACCTCTCCTCCCGGGGGAAGAAGGTGAGTCTCCCCGGATCTGCCGCTTGTTGGGTCCCTGCTGGAGGAGCAGTGGCCCGACTGTGCCGCGGATCACGGTTTATGGCAACCCCGAGCTGAGAGCCCGCGCCTGGGCTCCGTCTCTGCAGCCGGCTTCCCCGCTCCGATACCTGGGAGCTCTGCCGCACTCAGGCACCCCCGGTCTTTCTGTGACCCCGAGGGTCCTGAGACCACACTGTCCCGCGAGGGTTCCACCCCCCGCTTCGCCACCAGAGTGACGTCCCTCAGCGGAGCAGACTTCTAAAAGTTCCGATTTTGTGCTCCACGGCTCTATCACTTGCCAGAAGCGGCCGACGGAGGCCCCTCCCCCGCCGTCTATCCTCCCGAATAACGCCTCGGATTCACTTCTCCGCACGTCCTACCTTCCAGAAAGTGGTCGCTTTTCTGTTCAGAGAGTTGTTGCTATTCTTTTCTTCGATCTCCTGTTGAGTTTGTAGGTGTTCAGAATGGTTTGATCCCTATCCAGCTGAATTCCTGAGAGGAGACGAAATCCAGGTCTCCTACTCCTCCGCCATCTTGCTCCGCCCCCCCTTTTTTTTTTATTTTAAATTTTACTTAGTTAACATACAGAGCAATATGGGTTTCTGGAGTAGAATTCAGTGATTCAGCACTTACACACACACCGAGGGCTCATCACAATAAGTGTCCTCTTTAATACCCATCACCCATGTAGCTCATCCCCCACCCACCTCCCTCCATCAACCTTCATTCAATTTGTTCTCTATCGTTAAGAGTCTCTTCTGGCCTGTTTCCCTCTCTCCTTTTTTTTTTCTTTTCCTTCTCTTATGTACATCTGTTTTATGTCTTAAATTCCACATGTGAGTGAGATCATATGGCATTTGTCTCTCTCTGAGTGACTTATTTCACTTAGCATAATACACTCTAGCTCCATCCATATTGTTGCAAATGGCAAGATTTCAATTTTTTATGGCTGAGTAATATTCCATTGTATATGTATATACTGCATCTTCTTTATGCATTCATCAGTCAGTGGGCATTTGGACTCTTTCCATAGTTTGGCTATTATTGATAATGCTGCTATAAACATCCAGGTGCATGTACCGCTTCAAATCTGTATTTTTGTATCCTTTGGGTAAATACCTAGTAGTGCAATTGCTAGATCATAGGGTAGTTCTACTTTTAACTTTTTGAAGAACCTCTGAACTGTTCTCCAGAGTGACTGCACCAGTTTTCATTCCCACCAACAGTGCAAAAGTGTTCTTCTTTCTCCGCATCCTCGCCAACACCTGTTGTTTCTTGTGTTGTTAATTTTAGCCATTCTGACAGGTGTGAGATGGTATCTCATTGTGGTTTTGATTTGTATTTCCCTGATGATGAATGATATTGAGCATCTTTTCATGTGTCTGTAAGCCAACTGGATGTCTTCTTTGGAAAATTGTCTATTGATGACTTCTGCCCATTTCTTAATTGGATCTTTTACCTCTTTAGTTAGGTTTGTTCCTAGGTATCTTATTATTTTTGGTGCAATTGCAAATAGGATCATTTCTTTGATTTCTTTTTCTGCTGCCTCATTATTGGTGTATAGAAATATAACAGACTTCTGTGTGTGATTTTATATCCTATGACTTTGCTGAATTCACCTATTAGTTCTAGCAAATTTTTGGTTGAGTCTTTCGAGTTTTCTACATAGACTATCATGTCATCTGCAAACAGTGAAAGTAAAACTGCACTTTGATTATACTTTGCCAAGAATTTTAGGGAGTCTGTGGACTTCCTGGAGATATCCTTGGGCCTCAAGATTTTCTGATGCAAAGACTGTATGAAAAGGAGAAGAAACCTATGTGACAATGCCTATGTAATGCTCAGTGACAAATAAAATCAATCAGAGTTTCCTTCTCACTTTGATAGTATAACCATGGCATTTAAATAAAGAAGGACCTAGGGAGAAATGGTGTTCTTCTTTATGGAGGATCAAACAGATATCTGAACCATTGGAACTGTGGTTATATCTTGAATGATGCTGAGTCATTATTCTCATTCTCCCTGAGGTCACACAATTCCATCTCACCACCATGGCCTCCATATCCCCCAAGACACCTCTATATAACATGATCTGGTCTTAGCTAATCCAGGTACTCATTTTCCTTGCAACTTAAAACTTCCTAATAACTTTAACATAAAAGGAGATCAGGTATTATGAAAGATATATTTACCTTCCAAAACTTATTCTGTGGTCACCTATGGTAATGGGCCCCATCCCCACCCTGAGGCAGCTACAATGTTCTTTCTTTTTTTAAGATTTTATTTATTTATTTGACACAAAGAGAGAGAGTATAAGCAGGGGGAGTGGCAGGGAGAGGGAGAAGCAGGCTCTCTGCTGAGCAGAGAGCCCAACATGGGGCTTGATCCCAGGACCCTGAGATCATGACCTGAGCTGAAGGGAGACGCTTAACCGACTGAGCCACCCAGGTGCCCCTACAATGTTCTTTCTTATATTAAACTCAAATCTCTTTTATCAAGCTCCCACCTATAGATCTTGTCCCTCTTCTAATTAGATAATGCCGTTAAAGTGATGTATTAGGCTTACATTTTACTTTTTGGTTGTCTTGGAAAAATTATTGAGATTTTCAAAATTATCTTTTTTTGTGTATTCTTCTAATGAGGACATTAGCTATCATTTAAATAAGCAAAATTTTCAGACCTGCCAGAGATGATAAATATGTTGCAAGGCATCAGGACAGGCATTCTGTAGCCAGAGCCAAATCCCAGGTTTTAGATGTACTCAGAGAAAACCCAGGAGTCCACTGGTGGGTGACCATGTAAGTCTTACATTTATTTGGCAGTTTGTGGCATGTGCTTTATGCATGGTATCTTTTGAAAGAGGTCCCAATCTTCTGCACCCTTCTACCCTCCACTCTCTCCACTGCCAGGGACAACTGTCTAATAACTAAGTCACTTCATTTATTCTGTAATGCCCACTTGATTTTTCATATTCATCTAAAATCACATGCTGGTAGAGTTTAGAGGTATTCTAGTCCCAACCTCTCATGTTGCTTTTGGGAAATTGAAGTTTAGAGTGGTAAGATGTTTCCAAGATCACACAGATAGCCAATATATCTCTCACACCAGAGAAAATGCTTATCCTTAGGCTTCATAGGTCCCTTTTGGCTGTGACTTTCAGAACTCCAACTTAGACAATCAAAAGTGAATCTCTAAAGATAAGTTATTTTTCTTCCCCATCTGTGTTTACTCTCACTCTTGTTCTCCTTGAAGTCTGTTTATTCTATTACTTAGCTTCCTTCCTTGCCCCTCAGGCAGGCCATTGCATTCCTTGCTTTTATCTTTCTTTGCAGGCAGCTTTTCTTCATGCATTCCTTTCTCAGCTTTCCCTACTCTGGACCACTTCCAAGCCATTTTCTTTTTTGTGTGGGGGCAGCAGTCCAAGAAGGAAAGGGTGGTGGTTTATCCTGGCATAGGGCAAGCCTCTGGCCAAATAATTTTCATGAGGCATAGGGACCCTTTTGCTGAGAAGATCATAGGGACAGTCAAGACTGGGTTCTGGGGTCACTTCCTTTAAAAAATTTGCAAATATCAGAGTATTCCAGAGGCCCCTAGAGGTTTCATCATAACATAGTCATCAATTTGCCATCTGCTTTAGGCCAATCCTCCTCCTGAGAGGGAAGCCTCAGAGGTTGATTGTCTCCCAAGGTTCCCTTCAGTGAAGCAAATGCTATCTAAGCAATGGGAGAACTGGGCTTTAGGTTTTGTTTTGTTTATATTATTACTGAAGTATAAGGGAATTCACATTTCCAGAGCACCTTCTATGTACCAGGTGCTGTGCCAGGCATATTATATATACTGGGAATATTCTCATTGGTGGCAACACCAACTTCGCAGACAAAGAGAGGATTGTAAAAGCCATCTTGTCTTCCTCCCTCGCCATCACCCTCCACAGACAACCTATCAGTAAATTCTCTTATTATATCTTTAAAATATTTTTATTCCATCTTCTTCCCTCCATACATTCAGCTGTGAATCCAGGCTAGTCCACTCTCACCTCTAGACTGGCCTAATGAAATAGTCTCTTAATCAATCAACATAACTGTTCTTATGCCCCTTCAATCCTTCACACATTAGCCAAAGTGATCTTTTAAAAATGAGCATTTGATTGTATCTCATCTCTGCTTCAATGCCTTTCAAATGCCCATTGGAGAAAGCCCCAAATACTTAACTTGACACACAAAGTTAAATTTAATTTCCCAGCTTTATCTGTCTCCACTTGCAACCTTTCTATTTCCACTCCAGCCACATTAGACCTCTCAGTTCCTTCAACATGCCAAGCCCTCCTCCATCTTAAAGCTGCAAACATGATATTCTTTACAACTGAATATTCTCCCCTCTTTTTTTACCTAGTCAATTCCTACTTATCCTTAAGATATCAATTTATGTATCATTCCTTAGGAACATCTACCCTATATTTACACCCTAGCCTCATGCTGCTCCCATTTTCACCCAGGAAATGTTGGATTTTATTATACTATAGATACATGAGTATTTAGAAGTACATGGTGCAATGGAAAATTCCTAGTACTAATTACACTTATACTTATTTATTATTTAATTTCCATGCTTTGTTATAAACTTCAAGAGCGCAAAAGCAATGTCTTCCACATTCCATATAAAATTAGTACAAATTCCTCCCTAAATATTTGGTATAATATTATAGTGAAACCATTTGAACCTGAAGATTTCTTTTTTTCACATACTTTTAAATTTTGGACTCAATTTTCTAGGACTCTTTTTTTTTAACGTATTTTTTATTGTTATGTTAATCACCATACATTACATCATTAGTTTTTGATGTAGTGTTCCATGATTCATTGTTTGCATATAACACCCAGTGCTCCATGCAGTACGTGCCCTCTTTAATACCCATCACCAGGCTAACCCATCCCCCACCCCCCTCCCCTCTAGAACCCTCAGTTTGTTTCTCAGAGTCCGTAGTCTCTCATGGTTAACTTACCTATTTCTTACTGGATGTGTATTAGTAATTTGTGGATTATGAGAAATTGGTTCATTAATCTAAGTTGTTGAATTTATATGCATAGAGTTCTTTCTCATATTCCCTTTTTTTCACTTTAATGACAGCAATATCTGTAGTTTTATATGCCCTATTTCATTCCTGATATTGGTAATTTATGCCTTCTCTCTTTCTTTGTCGGTTTTACTAGATATTTCTCAATGTTATTGATATTTTCAAATAACCACCTTTTTGTTTCAATGATTTTCTTTCTTGTTTTTCCATTTTATATTTCATTTTTTTGGAGGTAATGGATATATTATTATTTTGATTGTGACGATGGTTTCATGGATGTATACATATCTCCAAGTTTATTCACATTGTATACATTAAATGTGCCCACAGTATTTTTTAAAAATCAAAAATACCTCAATAAAGCTATTTTAAAAGTACATATACCAGTAGGTCTATGCTGGAGTTTGGAAGTATTTATTTATTTATTTACCTATGATATAATTCACATATAACATTGTGTAACTTCAAGGTGTACAACATTCTTTGGCTTGCCTCTCTCTTTTTTTCCCCTATATTTATTTGTTTTGTTTCTTAAATTCAACATGAGTATTTTTATTTGATACATGTATACATTTTAATATGATTACCACTGTAGGATTATCTAACACCTCTATCACATCACATAATTATCATCTCCTTTTTTGTGGTCACAGCATTTAAGATCTAGTTTCTTAACAACTTTAAATTATACAATACAGTACTGTTTACCTAAATCACTATGCTGTGTGTTAGATCTCCAGAACTTATTCATCTTCTAGTTGCGAGTTTGCACCCTTTGATCAACATCTCCCAATTCATCTACTCCGCAGCCCCTGAGAAGTACAATTTACTTTGTTTTTAAAAGTTGGCTTTTTTAGATTCCACATATAAGTAATACCAAACAGTATTTGGTTTTTTTTCTGACTTATCTCAATTAGCATAATCACCTCAAGGTCCATGCATGTAGTCACAAATGGGAGGATTTCCTTCTTTCTTATGGTTGAATAGTATTCCCTCGTATAAATACATACCACATCTTGAGGGAGGGTCCAGGGCAGCAGGATAGGAAGATCTTGAACTCACATTCTCACATGACACACTGAATGTATACCTACATATAGAGCAATTCCTCCTAAAGAACCGAGGGCTGATTGAAAAGCTTTGGCACAACAAAGGATAGAGGGACCACAAAAAGAATGGCAGGAGAAATGGAGACGGAGTAATGATGGGAAGCCCACTCCCAATGCTGTGAACTGCAGTGTGGAAGGATCGTACTGAGGGACTCTGAGCAGGTTTGTTTGCCCTGGGGCACAGAAAAAAAGCCACAGTTTAAAGGACAACTATACTACAAGTGAACTAATCCTAGAGTGTCTGCCAAACGGTGGGAAAACACTGCAATTGTCTCCAGTGCTGTTTGTGCTGGCAAGTCTCATTATTTATGTTCCCCCTCCCCCTTAATAGCACAGAAAGGAGTAGGGTCCAGGTGCTCTAGCTGGCCTGCTGCCTCAGCAATCCCCAGACCCCTAGCCCACAGCAGTCTCAGGCACACTGGGGCACAGAACAAAAAATCTGTGATATAAAAAGCAGCTAGACTAGAATTGAACTAACTGTAAAGGATCTGCCAAATGGTGGGGGAACTGCTAGAAATCTTTCCAAGATTAAAGGTGGTGACAAGCACCATTGTTTACATTTCCCATCCACATTTATAGCACAGACAGGAGCAGGATCTGGGTGTCTAGCCAGCCTGTTTCTTCAGTGAGCACAAGGACCCTGGTCTTTCCCAGCCCCAGCTCTCCCCTTAAAGTGGCCCCCACACTCATATCTGCCAGAGCTCCAGCCATCCCACTAAGGTGACCTCAGTGTGGTGCATACTGGGACATCCTCAGACTGCAACTACTACAAATCCAGACATCTCACAAGGTGACACAGGTACAAAGCAATTCAGTAAACTGCAGACCCACACCCATTGCAACTTCAGCCAATTTGCCAGGGTATCTCCTATTTGGACTACCCCAGGACCACCTGGTCCATATCCACTTCAGCTCCAGATATCCCTCAGGGCACTCTCATGTTCAAATGGCCCAGAAACCCCTAGTCCACACTTGTGCCTTCTTAAAATACAGCTATTTCAACAGGGTGCCCCTGCAATAGAGCACACTGGGACCCCCTATCTGCTGCCCACTTCAACTCTAGTCATCCCACCAGAATGGTCCCAACATAAAGTACCCAGAAAACTCCAGGAAGCATGCACTATGGCTCCAAGCAACCAGCAAAACCCACCAGGCACACACAGTCTACCCAGGAGACGTTTTTCACAAAACCAGTTCTTCAACACTGAGAGAGGTAGTTTTTACCCTAATACATAGAAACAAACACAGGACATCAAAAAAAAAAAAAAAATGGGGAGAAAGAGTAATATGCTCCAAAAGAAAGAACAAGACAAAACTTGAGAAATAGAAAGAACTGAAATGAACATAAGCAATCAACCTGATGAAGAGTTCAAAGTAATGATAATAAAAATGCTCACCAAACTTGAGAGAAAAGTGGATGAACTCAGAATTTCAACCAACAGGTCAAAAATATTAAAAAGAACCAATCAAAGTTGAAGAACACAATAACTGAAAAATAAAAGAAACTAGAAGGAATCAACATCAGATTAAAAGATGAAGAAGAACAAATCAGCGATCTGGAAGAAAGGGTTTAGCACACAAGCTAAACAGCAAAAGAAAAAAAAGTTAAAAAGAGGATAGAATCAGGGACATCTGGGACAACATCAAACATACTAATATTTACATTTTACAGGTCTCTAAAGAGACAAGAAAGACAAAGAATCAGGAATTTTATTTGAAGAAATAATAGCTGAAAATTTCTGAACCTGGAGAAGGAAACAGACATCCAGGTCCAGTAATCAGAGAGAGTCCCAAATAAGAAGAACCCAAGGAGGTCCACACCAAGACAAGTAATAATTAAAATGGCAAATTTAAAAATAGAGATTCTTAAAAGCACAAGAGAGCAGTGACTAAAGTACAAAGGAAAACCTATAAAGCATCAGCTGATTTTTCAGCAGAAACTTAGAAGGCCAGAAGAAAGTGGCACGATATATTCAAAACCTACAACAAGGGGCACCTGTGTGGCTCAGTTGGTTGAGCAGCAGACCCTTGATCTCAGCTTAGGTCATGATCTCAGGGTCTTGGGATCAAGCCCTGCATTGGGCTTCACACTCAGCAAGGAGTCTGCTTCTGGATTCTAACTCTGCCCCTCTTCCTGCTCATATTCTCACTCTCTCTCTCTCTAAATAAATAAATCTTAAAAAATAAAACTACAACAAAAAACACCACCCAGCAACGTTATCATTCATCAATGAAGGAGAGATAAAGAATGTATTTTTTTTAAGTTTTTATTTAAATTCCAGTAACTTAACATACAGTGTAATATTAGTTTCAGGTGTACAATCTAGTGATTCATCACTTACATACAACACCCAATGTTCACCACAAGTGCCCTTCCTAATACCACCACCCATTTAACCCATCCCCCACCTATCTTCCCTCAAGCAACCATCCGTTTGTTTTCTCTAGTTAAGAGTCTGTTTCTTGGTTTGCCTCTCTTTTTCCCCCTATATCCATTTGTTTTCTTTCTTAAATTCCACATATGAGTGAAATCATGGTATTTCTCTTTATCTGACTGATGTATGTTGCTTAGTGTAATACTCTCTAGCTACAACCATGTCACTACAAATGACAAGATTTCATTCTTTTTATGGCTGGATAATATTCCATCGTATATATATACCACATCTTCTTTATCCATTCATCAGTCAGTGGACATTTGGGCTCTTTCCATAATTTGGCTATTGTAGATAATGCTGCTATAAACTTTGGGTTGCATGTTTCCCTTTGAATCAGTATTTCTATATTCTTTTGGTAAATACCTAGTAATGCAATAACTGGGTTGTGGGATAGTTCTATTTTTAACTTTCTGAAGAACCTCCATACTGTTTTTCAGAATGGCTACACCAGTTTGCATTCCCACCAAGAGTGCAAGGGGGTTCCCCTTTTTCCTCACTCACCAACATCTGCTGCTTCCTGTGTTGTTGATTTTAGCCATTCTGACAGGTGTGAGGTGATATCTCATTGTAGTTTTGATTTGTATTTCCCTGATAATCAGTGATGCTGAGCATCTTTTCATGTGTCTATAAGCCATCTGGATGTCTTCTTTGGAAAAGTGGCTATGCAAGTCTTCTACCCATTTTTAAACTGGATTTTTTTTTATTTTGGGGTGTTGAGTTTGATAAGTTCTTTATGTATTTTGGATACTAATGCTTTATCAAATATATAATTTGCAATTACCATCCCCCATTCTGTAGATTGCCTTTTAGTTTTCTTGATTGTTTCCTTTACTGTGCAGTAAATTTTTATGTTGAAGAAGTCTCAATAGTTTATTTTTGCCTTTGTTTCCCTTGCCTCAGGAGACATATCTAGTAAGAACTTGCTATGGACAATGTCAAAGAGATTAATGCCTGTGTTCTCCTCTAAGATTTTGATGGTTCCTGTCTCACATTTAGGTCTTTAATCCATTTTGAATTTATTTTTGTGTATGGTGTAAGAAAGTGGTCCAGTTTCATTCCTCTGCATATTGTTGTCCACTTTTCCCAACATCATTTGTTGAAGAGACTGTCTTTTTTCTCTTGGGTATTCTTTCCTGCTTTGTTAAAGATTAATCAAATATATAGTTGTGGATTCATTTCTGGGATTTTTATTCTGTGTCATTCATCTGTGTGTTTGTATTTGTGCCAGTATGATACTGTCTTGATGACTACAGCTTTGTTAAATGGCTTGAAGTCTGGAATTGTGATACCTCTAGTTTTGGTTTTCTTTTTCAACATTACTTTGGCTATTTGGATTCTTTTATGGATCCATACAAATTTTAGGATTGTTTGCTATACCTCTGTGTTAAATGCTGGTGGTAATTTGATAGGGATTCCATTAAATGTGCAGATTGCCTTATGTAGTATAAACATTTTAACAATGTTTGTTCTTCCAGCCCATGAGTATGGAATATTTTTCCATTTCTTTCTGTCATCTTCAATTTCTTTCATAAGTGTTCTATAGTTTTCAGAGTACAGATCTTTGATCTCTTTGGTTGGGTTTA